>NC_053391.1:566038829-566345671 GCF_905171765.1 Bufo bufo | reverse complement strand
AGACACTCTCGGAATTGCCTCCAATATATCTTCCCACTGTTCCTTAGGGATGTCCCCCAGATCCTTTTCCCATTTTCTCATCCTAGTAAGGGGGAATTCTACCAGAAATTTATCTAAAAGCAGAGTATACACCTGTGATATCAAACCTCTCTTTCCTCCAGCTGGGAGAACCAGTTTATGGACCACATCCACTTTTGCAATAGTGCATCCCTTCCTTATCGTGACCTCATAGGCGTGTCTCAGTTGCAGATATTGATAGAACCACACTTTGGGAATGTTGAATTCCTGCTGTAGACCTTGAAATGATTTAAATACACTAGTCTCAATCAATTGACCTATCCTCATTACTCCATGGGATTCCCAATTTCGGATTCCTGATAGAGAAGTGAATTCTGGCAACAGGTTATTGTTCCATATTGGGGAAAGCTCTCCTACCCCACCAACTCCCCTGATCAATTTCACCTTTGCCCACACTTTTTTCATAAGCTCTATAAGCGTCGCTTTCTCTCTTCCCCCATGCATCCCTGCACCTTCCAGAATACCCATAAGATCCCTACTACCCAACCAGTGTTGCAGTATCTTCCCCGTCACATCTGGTAACTGAAATTCCATCCAACCCTTGAAATGTTGACACTGAGAGGCTAAGAAATAAATCCAGGCGTTAGGGACAGCTAAGCCACCTTCAGCCTTGGGATATTGCAGCGTCTCCAGCTTAATTCTAGCTTGACCATATTTCCAGATGAGATCTCTAAATATCGAGTGTATTTTTCTAAATCTCTCCACTGGGATCCATACAGGTGCATTATTCAATATATATAGTAACTGAGGCATCATTACCATTTTTAGGAGATTCACTCTGCCCACTACTGACAAAAAGAGTCTACCCCATGTCCTTGCCTTAAGCCTGAAGGTA
Organism: Bufo bufo; assembly: GCF_905171765.1. Taxonomy (NCBI): domain Eukaryota; kingdom Metazoa; phylum Chordata; class Amphibia; order Anura; family Bufonidae; genus Bufo; species Bufo bufo. The sequence goes on along the minus strand of NC_053391.1, from coordinate 566,344,758 downwards.
TTTAGCAAAGGAGTTAAATTAAGCTCTTCAAAATCTAGCAGTCTAGGTGTTATATATAGCCCCAAATATTTAAACTTGCCCACCCAGGGAATCAAACTATCTGCCCGCACACCAGAGAGTGCCTGTCCGTCTACCGGCATCAAGGCAGACTTCTGCCAATTTATCCGAAGTCCAGAGAAGCCACCAAATTTATCTATCAAAGCCATGGCCGCATCCAGAGAGCCCCCAGTGTCACCCAAAAATAGCATAGTGTCATCAGCATACATTGCCACTTTGTTTTGCGTCTCACCATATCTAAACCCCACAATATGAGGTGACAGGCGAATAAGGGCTGCAAGTGGTTCAATTGCTAACGCAAACAACAAGGGTGACAATGGGCACCCCTGTCTGGTGCCCCTGGCCAAAGAGAAGCTATCTGACAGCCCCCCATTAGCTCTGATCCGTGCTTTTGGGCTTGAATACAACACTTTCACCCACTGAATAAATCGAGTACCAAAGCCCATGACTCTCAATGTTTCCCATAGGTAGTTCCATTCAGCACTGTCAAACGCCTTAGCGGCGTCTAACGCAAGCAAGGCCCTATCTCCTCCATTATCTGCTGGAATATTCAGACTAGCATATACTCTACGGATATTTATAGCAGTCGATTTCCCAGGCATAAAGCCCGTTTGATCCGGGTGCACTATAGTAAGTATTACCCTGGACAGCCTGTTCGCCAACACCTTCGCCAGGAGCTTCACATCTGCTGTTAGTAGCGAAATTGGTCTATAGGAATCAGGAACTTTGGGATCTTTCCCAGGCTTAGGAATAACTACTATGATAGCCTCCTGCATAGAATGTGGTAGCGAACCCGTCTCCAGAGAATATTCAAGAACCTTAAGTAATTCAGGGAGAAGTAACCCTTGCAATTTTTTATATACCTCCACTGGTATACCGTCTGCCCCCGGCGCCTTACCATTCGCCATCCCCCCAAGAGCTACCTCCAACTCCTCCAGCGTGATCGGCTCTTCCAGTCTCTCCCTATCCTCCTCAGATAACACTGATAGCTGAGCCTCAGCCAGAAATGCGGACAAGGCCTCCTCAGAGCTAGACTCCTTGGAAGCATAAAGAGAGACATAAAACCCTTTTAGAATATCTAATATCCCTTTTGTATCCTGGCTACTATTCCCATTGCCATCCATTAGCTCTTGTATACAAGAAGAACCCCTCTGTGCCTGAGAAACCACTGAGAGCAAATGCCCAACTTTCTCTCCCTCCTCAAAGGATCTTTGGCGATAGAAACTACGCTTCCTATCCGCAGCCTGTAGTAGGTGACACCTCAGTTGTTCCTGAGCTACCTCCAGCGCCTCACTATTAGCCATGGTGGGGATTCTACCAAACTCCCTTTCAGCCTCAGTCACTTGTACATGAGCTTTAACATCCGCCTCTCTGGATTTAGATTTATGCTTACTTATTTCTTTGATCAGTACCCCTCTCAGAAACGCTTTCATGGCATCCCATACTCCGTGAATTGAAGCCGTCCCTCCATTAATAGAAAAGTACTCCCTGATCTCCCTAGTAATCTCAGACAGATCACCCAGTACATTCAGCCAATGCGGGTTACATTTCCACAACCTCGGTCCCTGCCTAAGCACACCCAAGCACAAATCAAGCTGCACCAGGGAATGGTCAGACAACGACCGAGGATGATAAATAACATCTCTTATCAATGGCAGCATAACATCATTAACCAAAGCCAGATCTATGCGTGATAGTGAATGATGCGTAGCAGATCTACATGAAAACACCCGCTTATCAGGGTTGCGCAGTCTCCAAACATCAAGTAAGCCAGTTTCCCTCATAATATTCTTTAGAGCCACGCTCCCCGGTGATCCACTTGCACCTTCTACCCGACACCTATCTATGGAGTCATTCAATGTACAATTGAAGTCCCCCACTAGCAGCCACGGCCGTCCAGGGAAGTCCGCCACAAAGGTCATAATATCCCTTATTAAAGGGGAAGCAAAAGGTGGAGGCACATACACTGACACCAACACCACCTGGATCCCATCAATCTTACACACCACACATACATACCTGCCCTCAGCATCCACACATTGCTTCAAATGTTCATACCTTATACTTTTATGCACAATCACACTTACGCCCCTGGAGTGAGAGGAATGGATTGCATGTACCACATGACCTACCCAGTTCTTGTTCAGCCACTGCACATTATCATTGGACAAATGCGTTTCCTGTAAGCAGCAGATAGCTGGCTGAAATCGACTCAAATATTGAAATATACATTGTCTTTTTCGTGCATCAGCCATTCCCCTCACATTCCAGCTCAACACTTTAATCACCTGTGTCATAATGAAAGATTACATCATGTTTGAATCTCACACTCCATACTAAAGTCACTCTCGCATAATTCACGCCCCTCACCCATCTCTGACCCGTCCCCCCCCCCCCCCCCCCCCCCGTCCCTCCCCCTCCCCAGTGATCAGACTACTTTGAACAGTAACCCCAACCCCCCCCTCCCAAACATCCAACTCTAACGCAGGGCAATCTGCAAGCACCATGCCCAATGCTGAACAAAAATCATTTCTGATTCCAACACTCTCCCTCAGGTAGAGAATCCTCTCCACAACTGGGAAATACATTTCTTATCCCAACTTCCTACTCCTGCATCAGGATCTACCGTGTGGTAGCAACACTCAATACACTTTATAACTGGTATAACATTAAAGTGACATTAGGGTGCAATCCTATGCATATAAAGTGAACACAAACTGCAAACTGTTTCCTTCAAGTGTCCAGGGCTCCACTTCTCAATTGCCTCTCGTGGACGTCCAGCCACTGTGTCGCTTCATCAGGGTCCTCAAAAAATCTGGTGGATCCCAATGCCACCACTCGCAATCTGGCCGGAAACAACATGGCGTATGGAACTTGTAGTACTCTGAGCCTTTTCTTTATATCTATAAATCTGCTTCTCCTCCGCTGTACCTCATTGGAATAATCCGGATAAATGGACACTCTGACCCCATTCATGACCATCTCATCATTGTCCCTTGACTGGCGTAGGATAGTGTCCCGATCTTTAAAGTGTAGAATCTTCGCCAGTATGGGGCGAGGAGGCCTGCCTGGCGGGAGCGGCCGCGACGGGACTCTGTGCGCCCGCTCAACCGCGTACAGGGAAGATAGGCCCTTCTCATGGAATAACTGGTGCAGCCATTTCTCCACAAACTCTGTAGCATTGGTCCCTTCTGTTTTTTCTGGCATTCCAACAATTCGCAAATTATTCCTCCGCGATCTGTTCTCTAAATCATCCGCTTTGGCGTATAAGGCAGCTATATCTTTCCCATTCATTTTTGACGCCATTTGCAGGGGCTGAATAACATCTTCCAGTGAGGACACCCTCTTTTCCAGATCTGAAGTGCGCTCAGAAATCTTATGCAGGTCATGCCTGATTATGGACACATCTGATCTCAGGCTGCCAACTTGTACTGCAAGCACTTTGAGGGTACTGTTGCAGCTTGCCACTGCCACCATTATATCTTTCAGTGTGGGCTCCCTTATAGAATCAGCCCGCAGGTCTGCTGGAACTATTTCAGGGACCGCAGAATTGGGCACCGGCTGACCGGAGAAAACCGGGTCATCACCGTCCATGGATCCGTCCTCCTGGTCAGAGGAGGTAGGTATATCAGTCCCTTTATCACTGGCCGAATCGCCCACTCCACCGTCCAATCTGGCATATTTACTAAGTTTAGCAGCCGCACTCTGGCTCACCATCTCCTGCCGCGCCGACCCCTCTCCACTTCCGGCGCCATCTTGGATTTTCTCCATGCGGTCTTGTTTCGCCAGTTTGGACGATTTCCTCGGCATTTTCAGGCTCCGACTTTGTCACCGCAATCACCGGACACCTTCCTCTCCTTAGGTAAAGTAGTTTCAGGCAGTTTGAGTGCGCTTTCACTGTAAATGAGCAGGATCTTAGCAGGATCTTAGCAGGAGCAGTGAAACGTGCGTCTTACTCCAAGTCAACAATTATTAATCGTAGGTCTTCTGAGAGCTCTTTTGTGCGAGGCATCATTCACATCAGGCAATGCTTATTGTGAAAAGCAAACCCAGAACTGGTGTGTGTTTTTTATAGGGCAGGGCATATATAAATCCCGGGCCTGCGCCGTCCCGTTTAGTATTCGGTGCAGGCGCTAGCTTCACTCACTGCGCAGGCGCCGTCCCGTTTAGTATTCGGCACAGGCACAGTGAGTGAAGGACGCGCTGGACCTGGGCGTGCCAAAGGGTGCATAGACCGAGCCTCTAGGTGCTGAAGCAACGCCCTCCTAGCACCTAGAGGCTCATTAGCATATTTTTAAAGTGTTTATTTTAAGAGAACGGCTGGAGGCAGAGACTTATAAAGCATACTGTTACATAGCGTAATTTCTGATGACAGAAACCCTTTAATAGAAAAGTCCACCACACAGGCCTGGGTGCTTCAAATGTGGTGCACAGGTCCCATCCCAATATGACATACAATTTTATGAAGGTAACTGTATGATACAGCCCATTGAAGATGAAATCATGCCTTTATTGTAAAAATTAAAAGCAACAGAGCCCCTGTACAAATGAGTAGGCTTACGTGTTTCTGACACGAAGTACTATGCTATGATTAGGGACGCATTTAGCCTCAGAAAAGGCATGATTTTAGCTTCAATGTGGAGCTGGATCTCATGATCACCTTCTTGATTTTGTAGTAATCCTAATTTAAAAAGCTCTATTCATTGCATAGTTAGACCTTTCATGGGATAGCTCCTTTAGTAACAGAGATGTTGGTCATCTAGCTGTTAAATGGCCACTTGCTTTGAAACAGTACTCGGTCATAGTAAATGTATGGTCTACTAGTAATAATAATATATGGCAAATAAGGAAATGCCATTCAGGTGAATGTTGAGAGAGTGTATTATAAAGTATGCAGAACAGCTATTCTTTAGAAGGAAGAAAACTGTCTGTCTACCTATAGGTACCTACTCCATAAGCCAATGTCTGACCCATTGTAGAGTCTTGAGAGGTGATGGGCTATTAGCTAAAAAAGCATACTTTTCCCAGGGAGCATTACCTGTAAGACTCTTTACACCCACTGTGTCGATTCAAGGAGAAACAATACTTTCCAAGAGCTGAAATATAAAGAAAATAAATCAACCAAGGCATTTCTTTCCTTTCTAACCCTAACATATGGTGAACATGGCACCTCAGTGCTCTGGGGACTGGCATTGTGTTTTGTCTACAGCACAGGCTAAACAGCTGGCTTCAATAGAAACTGGAGATTTCTTGGTATGATTGACTAAAGGTCTCCTTGTGTGAACCTGGCTGGGCAGGGAACCCCTTTGTTCAATGAGCTGTGCCTGTTTTGTACAAGTGCAAGACCTGAAACTTTGTTTCCACCTTTAGAAAACCTGGCTTGTTACAGAGTACCTTTAGATATGAGACTGTGCTCCAGGAATCGATGCCTGTCCTACCATCTAGCTTTCACATATGCAGTATTCAGAATATCAAAATGACCATTAGTATCAACTTTTTTATGCAACTTTTATTGCAGGCTTCTTAATAGTAAAAACTTTTTCCAGCTCTCTTTTTCCAAATAGTTGTGCCAGAACAAGGCAGGAAGGGTTGGTAATGTCAAAAATGTTACGTTAATTTCGCTATATTTGCCAAATCACAGTATTACAAATGTCCATTTATTGCATAAAATGTTTCATTCATAGAACAGGATATGAAATGTAACATCTACTTTCCCTGTTTTAGGGTCAATTAAGCAAATACAATACGAAATGCTACTGACACATTGGGGAATATTTAGTAAATCACAAGGTATTACAATTCTGGCTCAAATTTAACCAGATTTCTGGCACACAGGCCATGTTCTGAGTGCCATTTCCAGTGATTTCCTACATAGTTGAGAATAGGAGCCAGACGTGGAGTTCAGTGTGGGCCCATGCACTGTCAGAAGGGCAACTGCTAGGGATCAGCGAGGTAAGTATAAGTTGGCTTAATTTTGGCTTTTGATTGGTCAGTGGGTTAGAAGGGGTGCACAGTAAGTGGCATGCTTGGTCCACTCACCCCAACAAAAGTGTTAATCTAATGCACTTCATTTGCACCAATGTTACTTGTGGCCACTAGATGCCACCATAGAGCTGTAGACTATAAAACGAGCTGTAAAACAGGAAGTTAGTGTGTGGCTGAGGCCGGCTGTTTGTAGTGCTTGGGTTCTGCGTAGCTTGAGTTGCTGTCAGACTTGTTACTGAGAAAAAAATCCTTGGGTCCAGGAACAGACGAGGTCAGCAGGTGCAAGAGAGGGTCATCTGTTAAGAAGGGAGGCACTATACAGAGACTGTGGAGTGTTGTCACGTATAACCACTTATAAGCATTGAACCTCTCCATGAGAACCACTAAGCTTTGTGCCCACCACTGTTAAAGTTAGTAGGTCTGAGGGCTGAGGCCGGCTATGTGTAGTGCTTGGGTTCTGCGTAGCTTGGATAAATGAACGTAGGCCCCAGTGAATGCATGGTACTATATGCTGGGAGAAGCAGCAGAGGGAGAGAGCTGCAGACTGAGTGCTGTGAGTGGTGGTACAGCAGCAAACAGAGGAGGTTCGAGCACAGTGCTCAAAGCCAGGTTCAGTGCTGGGCAGAGCTATTGAGCTGTGGGGGGCCACAAAGTACTTCCAGAGGCTGATCTGAAAGTTAGTAGGTCTGAGGGAGAGAGTGCAGTGAGTTGCTGTTAGCCTTGTTACTGAGAGAAAAATCCTTGGGTCCAGGAACAGACGAGGTCAGCAGGTGCAAGAGAGGGTCATCTGTTAAGAAGGGAGGCACTGTTCAGAGACTGTGGAGTGTTGCCACGTACACAGAGAGAGTACCCCAAAGGAGGGACAGCCGCCACTGCAGACAACCAAGTGCGCTAGTGCGAATCGTTCTAGTAATTGCATAGTCTATTGGCAGCAAAATTTCTACCCTCAAAGAGACTGTAAGTGGTTGAGAGTCGCTATTACACCTGAAACCGAGAGAGACTACTACTGGCCTGGGAGGCACTCAGCATTTCCTGGCAAGTTATGGACTGTTGTTATTCCTATATGCAGTGGCGTCTCAAGCTTTCAAATTTTTTGGGAGGGGGCATACTGGGGGCCAGGACAAAAGTAGGGGGGCAGCTATAACAACGATACATTTACACAAGTATGCTTAGAAATGCTGCGATACTTTACCCAATACCTAAAACCGCAACAGGGATGAAAAGTCCTGCTGTCTGTGGTTTTAAAAAAAACAACAATCACTCAGATTCCAACATGTCCTAGTTGCCTGTGGATGACACTGTTATAGGGAGGGGGATCTGTGGATGACACTGTTATGGAGGGGGATCTGTGGATGACACTGTTATGGAGGAGGATCTGTGGATGAAACATACCGTATATAGCATCTTATGCTATTTAAGTCATCCACAGATCCATCCCATGACAGTGTCATCCACAGATTTCCCTCCATAACAGTGTCCTCCACAGATCCCCCTCACTATAACAGTGTCATCCACAGATCCCCCACCCTATAACAGTGTCATCCACAGATCCCCCTCCCTATAACCGTGTCATCCACAGATCCCCCTCCCTATAACAGTGTCATCCACAGATCCCCCTCCCTATAACAGTGTCATCCACAGATCTCCCTCCCCGCCGCTCACAGGAGTGTACATTTGACATTTCTAAACTGTAATCCATATCCTGCAGTAACTTATACTTTAAATCAGGATTCTGCGGCCGTTCATCTCTACTAGTAACTTAACCTTACACCACTCAGCCAGCTTCAGTAACAGGGTCAGGCTACAGCCTACAGGAACTGCCTGTTAGTTGTTTCTGAGCAAACGCTGATTTCTGCAGGTCAGAGGATACGAATTACAGTTTAGAAGAAATGTACACTCCTGTGAGCGGTCCAGACTAGTGGCGGATCCAGAGCCTGCTCTTGGGAGGGGCACTTCCAGATTATTTTCTGTCTGCCGCCACAAAACAATGGTGCATATAGAACAGACTACACAGTGTAGAGGTATACTGTACTGTATATTGTGTGGCACAGTGTATGCTATATGTGTATAACATAAACATATTTCCCATGAAAACTTACAATTACTTGGCTTGGCCCTTGGGGATCTCGGACACCACTTCAACACTTGGCCGGGGGCTCGGTGGAGCTGATGTTGTGTTTTATCCTAATGAGAAAGATTTCATAATAAGGATTTGGAGAAGGGGTAGAAGGATAGCAGAGCAGGGAGAGGCTGGTGCTGCTACTGCTACTAGGGGGCTCATACCATGGTGGAGTAATAAAGCCCACCATAATGCCCCCCCAGTAGAAATAATTCTCATTATAATGTGACAGTGCAAAAAGTACCCCCTTGTAATGCCCCCAGTTGAGCTAATTTCCCCACAATGCCCCCATAATGTGCCAGTATAAAATATCCCTATATAGTGCCCCCAGTAAATGCCCCCATAGTGCTCCTCTCCCCCATTTCTCCTAGTGCCCCCCATAATGTACCAGTATAAAATGCCCCAGTAGATTCCCTCAGTGTCCCCCCATAATTTGCAAGTATAAAATACCCCTTCTTAGTGCCCCCCGTAGATGACCCCATAGTACTCCTCGCCCCCCTTCCCCATAGTACCCACCATAATGTGTCCCAGTTTAAAATTCTACTGTACAGAGCCCCCCATATAAAATACCCCTTCTTTGTGGCCTCAGTAGATGCCCCTATAGTGCCCACCAATAATGTGCCAGTAATAAGTGCCCCCAATAATGTGCCAGTAATAAGTGCCCCCAATAATGTGCCAGTAACAAAAGCCCCCCCATCATGTTCCAGTAATAAGAGCCCCCCCATGTGCCAGTAACAAGAGCCCCCCCATCATGTGCCAGTAACAAGAGCCCCCCATCATGTGCCAGTAACAAGAGCCCCCCCATGTGCCAGTAACAAGAGCCCCCCCAATGTGCCAGTAACAAGAGCCCCCCCAATGTGCCAGTAACAAGAGCCCCCCCATGTGCCAGTAACAAGAGCCTCCCCATCATGTGCCAGCCCAGTAACAAGAGGTTAGAGCCCCCCCAATGTGCCAGTAACAGGAGCCCCCCCCCCCAATGCGCCAGTAACAAGAGCCCCCCTAATGTGCCTGTAAAACTATTGTACATTTAAAAAAAAAACACTTATACTTACCTCCATGTCAGCGATGCAGGCCTCTTCCGGCCTGTGTCCCGCGCTGTACGGCTCAAGCGCTGGCCTCTGATAGGCTGCCGGCCTAGTGCCTGGAGCCTATCAGAGGAAGAGGAAGGGACACGGCTCTCTCTCGCCTGCCCCGCCGCACTAGCACAGGCAATTGTATCGCTGTCCCGAGGACGGCGATACAGATGACAATGGAGATGAGCGCAATGGAAGCGCTCATCTCCCTGTGCCCTGCGGCCGCCCCCCCCCCCCCCCCCCCCGAGGTGCTCAGCTGGGGGGGCACATGGGGGGGCACAGAGTGATGTAGGGGGGCCCTGGCCCCCCCTTGGCGACGCCACTGCCTATATGTAACCACTTATAAGCATTGAACCTCTCCATGAGAACCACTAAGCTTTGTGCCCACCACTGTGAACTGTGAGAGTAAACAGTAAGTGTGTCGCAATTTCTGAATAAACACAAAGATTGTACCTCTGAGTGAGCGATTACCACCAATAATTGTGCCTTTTTGAGAGTTACATAAAAGACTTGTTCTTTTTTCATCAAATCTGTGTTGCAACAATCCAGTTGGAGGAGTAGGCTCCCCTACCCCATATTAAAAGGCCTTAGCCAATTCTTGGTTTTATCAGTTTCTCGAACGGCTAGCTAAAAACCAGTATATCTCCTAAGAGGCATCTCTCAGCTTTCCTCCATTCCAAATATTTCTTATGAATGCATTTATACATGTTGAATTTCCATATTACATCATCTGTGAGAGCAGAATGACAACTTGTGTGGCATTATGGTCGATGCCAGGGGTAAAGCTATAGGGGAAGCGGCTGCTTTGGAGCCCGAACTCAGATGGGGCCCACCCAGGAGGAGGACTAAAAAATGTTATTGTCAGGGCCCCCTCAACAGTATAATACAATGACATTATAAACAGAGGCACTGTAGAAAACGGACAGACAGCGGCTGTTGGGCCTTGTCTGAGAGAGCAATTTTAACTAGCCACAAGAGTTCACAGGAGGAGGGGGGTTGCAAAGAAGTTCCTGGTGGGTGGCCCCGTTCACAAAATTTTCTGTTGGGCACAGTTATTTCGAGTTACACCACTGGTGGACACACTACCCATTTGTCTTTCCTTTAGAGGAAAGACACTTTAATGTGTTTAGAGAGATCCTGACTCTATTCGGTCATGGACATGCTTGTCTGTGTCTGTTGGCTTCTCACAAGTACTTTCCATGGTGGAGAGAAGAGGATTGGCACTTAACCTTGTCTACGAATGGTGGAGTGTGTGCCTATCTCTAGGATCCTGATATATTGGTATAACAGAGGTCTCCTGACCCCTGTGTGGCTCTCTAGAGAGGAGCAGATGAGGTGAAGAGGTGGCATGCAGCATGTGGCTATCTTCATTGTAGTTTTATGGGAGTAGTGATACATATATAAGCTACAATAGACCAAAACACATACATGGCCTCTTCCTTCTGGTGTGAGCATGGGGGAGAAGTGACCCCCAGTCTCCTGATAAATGGGAATCCTTAAAGTGAAACCAACTCCTAGTAGATATATACTGTATTGTTGGCTTAATAAGACGTACCTGATCAACATGCACCTAGGTTTTAGAAGAGGAAAATACATTTTTTTCAGTCTTCATCAGACTTTAGATCAGACAGTAAAATAAATAAAACAACTTACTTCTGCTCCGGACAGCGCACTCTTTCTGCACTTATTGCTTCCTGGCCTTCTGCCGACCCATGTTGCACCATGATCTGATGTTGCACTCCTATGTGCACTGTGACCTGACGCTATACTCAGTCAGGACACAGCAGGTGCCCCGAAGAAGACCCGGAAGGTACAGCCAGCGCTAGCAGTGCTACACTTACCACTCCCCACACCTCCTGCATACTAATGAGCACTTCCATAATGAAAGTGCTGTTTGGTATTTGCTTTATAAGATGCACTGCCATTTTTTCCCCTCACCTTTGGGGCAAAAAAGTGTATCTTATAAAGTGACAACTACGGTATGTTTGACCTTCCATAAATGTGCCAGATGGTAATAACTCTCTAATGCTTACATTTTATTGTGCCCCTTGGGATTGGTTCAATCTGGCAATGTGGTCCTTGGACTACAAACGATTGTGCATCCCTGCTGTAAAGAGTGTGTATAGCTTTCCCTGCCACACAGAACACACAAAGATGGGCTTTAATTTACATTCATATTATTTTTCTCTACCTAAAGCTGTAATTTTGGTTTATAGTGGGTGTTTAGTTTCATATCTTCAATAGCTGTGGATGAAGATCAACCGAGGCCTTTGGCATTGAATATAACTGTACCACCCATGAGCATTCTCAGCTGCAATATTATTACAGGCTCATTGTCCTAAGGACGTTTTCCAGATACAGATATTACAACACAATATATCAGCTGTAGAAGAAAAAGCACAACAATGTACAAAAGGGGTAATGTAATGAAAGGTCAGCTCAAGATATATGTGGGCCCTTGCACACCAGAGTTACCCTGGACCCCCTGTCTACTCTACTCTGGCCTTGACACTCATTAACCCCTTAAGGACTCAGCCCTATTTCACCTTAACCCTTTCATGACCAAAGGTCATTGATGCCCCAGTGTCCAGGTCAAAATTTACAAATCTGACATGCGTCACTTTAAGTGGTAATAGCTTTGGAACACTTTTACTTATCCACGCCATTCTGAGATTGTTTTCTCGTGACACATTGTACTTCATGACAGTCATAAATTTGAGTCAATATATATCACCTTTATTTATGAAAAAATCCCAAATTTACCAAAAATAAATAAAAATTAGCAATTTTTTAAATTTCAATTTCTCTGCTTCTAAAACAGAAAGTGATTCCTCATAAAATATTTATTACATAACATTCCCCATATGTCTACTTTATGTTGGCATCATTTTGGAAATGTTATTTTATTTTTTTAGGACGTTACAAGGCTTAGAAGTTTAGAAGCAATTCTTAAGATTTTTAAGAAAATTTCCAAAACCCACTTTTTAAGGACTAGTTCAGGTCTGAAGTCACTTTGTGGGGCCTATATAGTAGATACCCCCATAAATGACCCCATTGTAGAAACTAGACCCCTCAAGTTACTTAAAACCAATTTTACAAACGTTATTAACCCTTTAGGTGTTCCACAAGAATTAAAGGAAAATGGAGAGGAAATTTCTAAATTTCACTTTTTTAGCAGATTTTCTATTTTATTACATTTTTTTCTTTAACACATTAAGAATTAACAGCCAAACAAAACTCAATATTTATTACTCTGATTCTGCGGTTTACAGAAACACCCAACATGTGGTCGTAAACTGATGTAAGGGCGCACGGCAGGGCGCAGAAGGAAAGGAACACCGTATGGTTTTTGGAAGGCAGATTTTGCTGGATTGGTTTTCTGAACGCCATATGTTTTTTATTTTTCTACCGATCGTCTTGTGCAGGGGCTCATTTTTTGAAGAAAGAGTTGAGGTTTTTATTGGTACCATTTTTGGGTACATAGGATTTTTTGATCATTCAGTATTACACTTTATGGGACAAGGTGGCCAAAAAATTGGCTGTTTTGGAACCTTTTTTTTTTTTTTTTTTTTTTTACAGCGTTCATCTGAGGGGTTAGGTCATGTGACAGTTTTATAGAGCAGATCGTTACGGACGTGGCAATACCTAATATGTATACTTTTTCTTATTTATTTAAGTTTTACACAATAATAGCATTTCTGAAACCAAAAAAATGATGTTTTAGTGTCTCTATAGTCTGAGAGCCATAGCTTTTTTATTTTTTGGGCGATTGTCTTAAATATGGGCTTTTTTTGCGGGATGAGGTAGCGGTTTGATTGGTACTATTTTGGGGTATATACGCCTTTTTTGATCGCTTGCTGTTGCACTTTTTGTGATGTAAGGTGACAAAAATGGCTTATTTTTTTACACCGTTTTTATTTTTTATGGTGTTTATTGGACGGGGTTGATGATGTGATATATTTATAGAGATGGTCGCTACGGACGCGGTGACACCTAATATGTGTGGTTTTTGTTAGTTTTTTTGTTTTTTTTTATAGGAAAAGGATTTTTTTTTTTACATTTTTATTTATTTATTTTTACTTTTATTATTTTCAATTTTTTTTTTATCAGTTCCCTCTTGGATCTTGAAGATCCAGTGGGGCTGATGGTTGTACTATACTTTGCAATGCTTTTGCATTGCAAAGTATAATACAATCAGATGCCTGTAGGTGGCAGCACCGGACGCCTATGCCATGGCAACCGGACGCCTTTGCAAAGCGTCCGGTTGCCATGGCAACCATCGGGCGCTGCGATCGCAGCAGCCCTGATGGTTGAGAGAGAGGGAGCCCCCTCCCTCTATTAACCCCATGGATGCCGCTACTGCGGCATCTATGCGGTTACAGCAGTGTCAGCATAGAGCTGACACACGCTGCTGATGGCGGCGGCTCAGGAATGGAGACGCCGCCATCACTCACAGAAGGGGGACCGCATCGGGGGCAGCATTTTACTTATAACAGATCGGGGCAGGAGGGGGCGGACGCATCGGGGGCAGGGGGCAGCATTTTACTTATTACAGATGGCGGCAGGAGGGGGCGGACGCATCGGGGGCAGGGCGCAGCATTTTATTTATTACAGATCGGGGCAGGAGGGGGCGGACCGCATCGGGGGCAGGGTAAGAAGAAGGACAAGAAGGGGGCACAGATCGGGGGCTTCAGGACACATTACCGATTTCAGGCTGTGATCTGCAGAGCGCAGATCAGAGCCTGAAACCGGCATTTTAACACTGCCGCGATCCGATTGGTTAGTCTGCACAGACTAACCAATCGGATCGATTGCCGGCAAGGGGCCACTCTGATTGGCCCCTTGCTGGCATTACTAGACTGTATGCTGTCCGTGACAGCAGCAGGGCTCGGGCAGAAGCTTTAATCCAAGCGCTTTGCAGCGCTTGGATTAAAGAGCTGGCTTGACGTCTATACACGTGATAGCTGCACGGGGTATGTGCAGCTATCACGTATATATACAGATTGCGGTCGTGAAGAGGTTAAGGACTTGGCCATTTTTTTAAAATCTGACCAGTGTCACTTTAAGTGCTGATAACTTTAAAATGCTTTGACTTATCCAAGCCATTCTGAGATTGTTTTTTCGTCACATATTGTACTTCATGACACTGGTAAAATGAAGTCAAAAAAATTTCATTTTTATTTATAAAAAAATACCAAATTTACCAAAAATTTGTAAAAAATAGCAAATTTCCAAGTTTCAATTTCTCTACGTCTATAATACATAGTAATACCTCCAAAAATAGTTATTACTTTACATTCCCCATATGTCTACTTCATGTTTGGATAATTTTGGGAATGATATTTTATTTTTTGGGGATGTTACAAGGCTTAGAAGTTTAGAAGCAAATCTTGAAATTTTTCTGAAATTTTCAAAAACCCAATTTTTAGGGACCAGTTCAGGTCTGAAGTCACTTTGCGAGGCTTACATAATAGAAACCACCCAAAAATGACCCCATTCTATAAACTACACCCCTCAAGGTATTCAAAACAGATTTTACAAACTTTGTTAACCCGTTAGGTGTTCCACAAGAATTAATGGAAAATAGAGATACAATTTCAAAATTTCACTTTTTTTGGCAGATTTTCCATTTTAATAATTTTTTTTCCAGTTGCAAAGCAAGGGTTAACAGCCAAACCAAACTCAATATTTATGGCCCTGATTCTGTAGTTTACAGAAACACCCCATATGTGGTAGTAAACAGCTGTATGGGCACACGGCAGGGCGCAGAAGGAAAGGAATGCCATACGGTTTTTGGAAGGCAGATTTTGCTGGACTGGTTTTTTGACACCATGTCCCATTTGAAGCCCCCCTGATGCACCCCTAGAGTAGAAACTCCATAAATGTGACCCAATTCAAAATTTCACTTTTTTGGCAGATTTTCCATTTTAATAATTTTTTTCCGGTTACAAAGCAAGGGTTAACAGCCAAACCAAACTCAATATTTATGGCCCTGATTCTGTAGTTTACAGAAACACCCCATATGTGGTCGTAAACCGCTGTACGGGCACACGGCAGGGCGCAGAAGGAAAGGAATGCCATACGGTTTTTGGAAGGCAGGTTTTGCTGGACTGTTTTGTTTTACACCATGTCCCATTTGAAGCCCCCCTGATGCAACCCTAGAGTAGAAACTCCATAAAAGTGACCCCATCTAAGAAATTACACCCCTCAAGGTATTCAAAACTGATTTTACAAACTTAGTTAACCCTTTAGGTGTTCCACAAGAGTTATTGGCAAATGGAGATAACATTTCTGAATTTCAATTTTTGGGCAAATTTTCCAATTTAATCCATTTTTCCCAGTAACAAAGCAAGGGTTAACAGTCAAACAAAACTCAATATTTATGGCCCTGATTCTTTAGTTTACAGAATCACCCCATATGTGGTCATAAACAGCTGTACGGGCACACAGCAGGGCGCAGAAGGAAAGGAATGCCATACGGTTTTTGGAAGGCAGATTTTGCTGGACTGGTTTTTTGACACCATGTCCAATTTGAAGTCCCCCAGATGCACCCCTAGAGTAGAAACTCCAAAAAAGTGGCCCCATTTTAGAAACTACGGGATAGGGTGGCAGTATTGTTGGTACTAGTTTAGGGTACATATGATTTTTGGTTGCTCTATATTACACTTTTTGTGAGGCAAGATAACAAGAAATAGCCGGTCGATACAGACGCGGCGATACCTAATATCTATACTTTTTTTTTTATTTATGTAAGTTTTACACAATGATTTCATTTTTGAAGCAAAAAAAAATCATGTTTTAGTGTTTCCATAGTCTGAGAGACATAATTTTTTAAGTTTTTGGGCGATTACCTTGGGTAGGGTATGATTTTTGCGGGATGAGATGACGGTTTTATTGGCACTATTTTGGGGTGCGTGTGACTTTTTGATCGCTTGCTATTACACTTTTTGTGATGTAAGGTGACAAAAAATGGTTTATTTAACCCTAATTTTGAAAGATTATTATTAGGGTTAAAAATGGTTTATTTAACCCTAATTTTGAAAGATTATCAAAATTAGGGTTATTCACGTTAGAAAAAAGACGACTGAGGGGAGATCTAATTACTATGTATAAATATATCAGGGGGCAGTACAGAGATCTATCCCATCATCTATTTATCCCCAGGACTGTGACTGTGACGAGGGGACATCCTCTGCGTTTGGAGGAAAGAAGGTTTGTACACAAACATAGAAAATGGTTCTTTACGGTAAGAGCAGTGAGACTATGGAACTCTCTGCCTGAGGAGGTGGTGATGGTGAGTACAATAAAGGAATTCAAGAGGGGCCTGGATGTATTTCTGGAGTGTAATAATATTACAGGCTATAGCTACTAGAGAGGGGTCGTTGATCCAGGGAGTTATTCTGATTGCCTGATTGGAGTCGGGAAGGAATTTTTTATTCCCCTAAAGTGAGGAAAATTGGCTTCTACCTCACAGGGTTTTTTTTGCCTTCCTCTGGATCAACTTGTAGGATGACAGGCCGAACTGGATGGACAAATGTCTTTTTTCGGCCTTATGTACTACTATGTTACTATGTAACAGTTTTTATTTTAAATTTTTTACGGTGTTCATCTGAGGGGTTAGGTCATGTGATATTTTTATAGAGCCGGTCGATACGAACGTGGCGATACCAAATATGTATACTTTTTTTTATTTATGTAAGTTTTACACTATAACAGCTTTATTCAAACAAAAAAAATGATGTTTTAGTGTCTCCATATTCTGAGCCATAGTTTTTTTTATTTTTTGGGAGATTGTCTCAGGTAGGGTCTCATTTTTTGCAGGGTTGAGATGACTGTTTTATTGGCACTATTTTGGGGTGCATATGACTTTTTGATCGCTTGCTATTACACTTTTTGTGATGTAAGGTGACAAAAAATGGTTTATTTAGCACAGTTTTTATTTTTTTACGGTGTTCATCTGAGAGGTTAGGTCATGTGATATGTTCATAGAGCCGGTCTATACGGACTCGGCGATACCTAATATGTATACTTCCCCCCCCCCACTATTTTTTAGCAATTTTTTTTCACTTTATTTGGGGAAAATGACGTTTTTGCTTATAATTTTTTTTCACTTTATTTTTTGTCCCACTTTGGGACTTGAACTTTGGGGGGGTATATTCCTTTACAATGCATTCCAATACTTCTGTATTGGAATGCATTGGCTGTATGAGTAATACTGTGTGTATTACTCATACAGCTTCCTGCCTGTGAGATCCAGGGGGCTGGATCTCACAGGCTCATCACCGGAAGGCAGCACGATGCCTTCCTTAGACATCGCGCTGCCTTCCATGCCATCGGGTCCCCCCCACAGCCTCATGGGGACCTGATGGCACCGCCGACACCCGCCGCAACCGCAGGTAAAAGCCGCAAACCGCAGGTCTGAATTGGGCATCCTGTTCGGATTAACCCCCGCGGCGCCGCAATCGCGATTTAAACTTAGGACGTACCGGTACGCCCTGAGTCCTTAAGGATTCGGGAAATAGGACGTACCGGTACGCCCTAAGTCCTTAAGGGGTTAAGCATCTTTAACTCCTTAAGGACACAGCCTTATTTCACCTTAAGGACCAGGCCATTTTTTGAAAATCTGACTTTAAGTGGTGATAACTTTAAAACGCTTTGACTTATCCAGGCCATTCTGAGATTGTTTTTTCGTCACATATTGTACTTCATGACACTGGTAAAATGAAGTAAAAAAATTTTTTTTTTATTTATAAAAAAAATACCAAATTTATCAGTTTTTTTTATAAAATTGCAAATTTACAAGTTTCAATTTCTCTACTTCTATAATACATAGTAATACCTCCAAAAATAGTTATTACTTTACATTCCAAAGATGTCTACTTCATGTTTGGATCATTTTGGGAATGATATTTTATTTTTTGGGGATGTTACAAGGCTTAGAAATTTAGAAGCAAATCTTGAAATTTTTCAGAAATTTTCAAAAACCCAATTTTTAGGGACCCGTTCAGGTCTGAAGTCACTTTGCGAGGCTTACATAATAGAAACCACCCAAAAATGACCCCATTCTAGAAACTACATCCCTCAAGGTATTCAAAACAGATTTTTACAAACGTCGTTAACCCTTTAGGTGTTCCACAAGAATTAATGGAAAATAGAGATATAATTTAAAAATTTCACTTTTTTGGCAGATTTTCCATTTTAATATTTTTTTTCCAGTTACAAAGCAAGGGTTAACAGCCAAACAAAAGCAAACAAAAGTCCTGATTCTGTAGTTTACAGAAACACCCCATATGTGGTCGCAAACTGCTGTACGGGCACACGGCAGGGCACAGAAGGAAAGGAATGCCATACGGTTTTTGGAAGGCAGGTTTTGCTGGACAGTTTTTCTTTTTACACCATGTCCCATTTGAAGCCCCCCTGATGCACCCCTAGAGTAGAAACTCCATAAAAGTGACCCCATCTAAGAAACAAAAAAGAGGGTTAAGCAGCACTCCAGGTTCCGATATAGGGACAGTTGCCAATAGAAACCTAGATAGGTCGGTGCTCGCGGATGGGGATCCTGGCTGGGGGTCCCAAAGGTGTACAGATAAAGAAGAAAATCCACAGCACTCCTCAGTTCTGGTGAACAAGCTGGTTACTTTATTGGTAACAGCAGCATAGGGATAGCAATCCCTATGCTGCTGTTACCAATAAAGTAACCAGCTTGTTCACCAGAACTGAGGAGTGCTGTTGATTTTCTTCTTTATCTGCCCATCTAAGAAACTACACCCCTCAAGGTATTCAAAACAGATTTTACAAACTTTGTTAACCCTTTAGGTGTTCCACAAGAATTAATGGAAAATAGAGATACAATTTCAGAATTTCACTTTTTTGGCAGATTTTCCATTTTAATATATTTTTTTCCAGCTACAAAGCAAGGGTTAAAAGTCAAACAAAACTCAATATTTATTGCCCGGATTCTGTAGTTTATAGAAACACCTCATATGTGGTCGTAAACTGCTGTACGGGCACACGGTAGGGCGCAGAAGGAAAGGAATGCCATACGGTTTTTGGAAGGCAGATTTTGCTGGACTCGTTTTTTTGACACCATGTCCCATTTGAAGCCCCCCAGATGCACCCCTACAGTAGAAACTCCAAAAATGTGACCCCATTTTAGAAACTACAGGATAGGGTGGAAGTTTTATTGGTACTAGTTTAGGGTACATATGATTTTTGTTTGCTCTATATTACACTTTTTATGAGGCAAAGTAACAAGAAATAGCTGTTTTGGCACCGTTTTTATTTTTTGTTATTTACAACATTCATCTGACAGGTTAGATCATGTGATATTTTTATAGACCAGGTTGTCACGGACGCGGCGATACCTAATATGTATACTTTTTATTTTTATTTATGTAAGTTTTACACAATGATTTCTTTTTTTAAACAAAAAAAATCATGTTTTAGTGTTTCCATAGTCTGAGAGGCATACTTTTTTCAGTTTTTGGGCGATTATCTTGGGTAGGGTATGATTTTTGCGGGATGAGATGACTGTTTGATTGGCACTATTTTGAGGTGCGTGTGACTTTTTGATTGCTTGCTATTAAACTTTTTGTGATGTAGGGTGATAAAAAATGGCTTTTTTTACGGTATTCACCTGAAGGGTTACGTCATTTGATATTTTTATAGAGCAAGTTATTACGGATGCTGCGATACCTAATATGTATTCTTTTTTATTTATTTATGTAAGTTTTACACAATAATATCATTTTTGAAACAAAAAAATAAATCATGTTTTAGTGTCTATATTCTGAGAGCCATAATTTTTTCAGTTTTTGGGCGATTATCTTATCTAGGGTCTAATTTTTTGCGGGATGAGATGACTGTTCGATTGGCACTATTTTGGGGTGCATATGACTTTTTGATGGCTTGCTATTACACTTTTTGTGATGTAAGGTGACAAAAAATTGTTTATTTAGCATAGTTTTTATTTTTTACGGTGTTCATCTGAGGGGTTAGGTCATGTGATATTTTTATAGAGCTGGTCGATATGGAAGCGGCGATACCTAATATGTATACTTTTTATTTATTTATGTAAGTTTTACACAATAACAGCTTTTTTAAAACAAAAAAAATGATGTTTTAGTGTCTCCATATTCTGAGCCATAGGTTTTGTTTTTTTTTGAGCGATTGTCTCAGGTAGAGGCTAATTTTTTGCGGGATGAGGTGTCGGTTAGATTGGTACTATTTTAGTGGGCAAATGCCATTTTGATCGCTTGCTGTTGTACTTTTTGTGATGTAAGGTGACAAAAAAATGGTTTATTTAGCACAGTCTTTATTTTTTATTTTTTACAGTGTTCATCTGAGGGGTTAGGTCATGTGATATGTTTATATGTATACTTTTTTCTTTTCCCCTATTTTTTACCAATTTTTTTAAACTTTATTTGGGGAAAATGACATTTTTGTTTATTTTTTCTTGAAACGTAATTTTTTTGGGGGAAAACTTTATTTTTTCAAATTTCTTTTTTACTTTATTTTTTGTCCCACTTTTTTGGGGGTCTAATCCCTTTACAATGCATTCCAATACTTCTGTATTGGAATGCATTGGCTGTATGAGTAATAAAGTGAGTATTACTCATACAGCTTCCGGCCTGTGAGATCCAGTATGGAAAATGTATGGAAAATTTGGAAGAAATAGCAATTTTTAAAATGTGCTTTTAAGTAGTGTTGATCACGAATATTCGAATCGCGAATATTATTCATGAATATCAGCACTTCGAGAATTCACGAATATTTAGAATATAGTGATATATATTCGTAATTTCGAATATTCTAGATTTTTTTTTTCATCAGTAACCTCCCTTCTTGCTTGTGGGCCAAAAAGAAGGCTGCAATGTCTTTGTCTGAGCTTAGCAACATCCCTAGCAACCAATAGGAAAGCTGCCTACCCCTTACTATATAAGAACCTCCCCAGCAGTCATTTTCTACAGTTTTTTTCAAGTTCTGAGAGAGACAGCAGTGTCATTGCTGTGCTCTATGCTTTCCACACTACAGTAGATAGATAGTTAGCTTATATATATATATATATATATATATATATATATATATATATAATACAGATAGTGTAGCTGTTGCAGTGCATGGTGTTAGGTAGTGCGATAGGTTCTGCTGTCCATACATATATGCAGACCTGCTAAAATGTGAAGTTTCACGTATTGCGCCAAAATATTTGCATCGTTAGTGCCGATTTGCGAATATATTGGAGCACTCTGCATATAAAGCCATTTTTAATGTTCTGCCATGCCAACCATTTTCTCCAGTCTCAGGAAACTTCTAGCAGCTTGGAAAATGTAGCAAAAGTGACCCACGCCTTTATTTTGCGCGCATTGCGCAAATATTACATTGCCGATTTTTTGCGATCAAGAAAGGAGGTGTGGCGATCTCCTTGGAGTCATTGCACACCTGACCAGTTAATCTGTCCATGAGGCTGGTTTTAAAGTCAGTATAAAACTGAGTCTGCTTGTATAGAACCTACCATTAGCCATCTGGCTCCAGGAGAAGTATATGGTAGGTTCAGCATGCATGTTGGTACTTGCATCCCTGGATCCGATGAAAGCTGTAATGGCACCGGACGGGGTTACAAGCAAAGTGTACTTGGCTTGCATGCTGACCTGCATTCCCTGGATTTTATGTGGCTGTCATGGCCCATGAACAGGTAGGAACAAGAGTTAGGGACCACTCATGAGACAGCCTTGACGCGGTGAGTGGCTTACTATGCTTTGGCCAAAATATAAACCAATGTCTCATCCAGCATGGAGGGCAGAGTGCTGGATGTAGTGTGCGATCACATTTGCATTTTCCGTTTGTATATGTATTTCGCCATAGTGATCTGCACCTGCAGCAGGTTGTGCTGACCCAACCCCTTATTTTTTTCTTTGTAGTATATATTGGAGGTGTGGCGATCTCCTTGGAGTCATTGCACACCTGACCAGTTAATCTGTCCTTGAGGCTGGTTTTAAAGTCAGTATAAAACTGAGTCTGCTTGTATAGAACCTACCATTAGCCATCTGGCTCCAGGAGAAGTATATGGTAGGTTCAGCATGCATGTTGGTACTTGCATCCCTGGATCCGATGAAAGCTGTAATGGCACCGGACGGGGTTACAAGCAAAGTGTACTTGGCTTGCATGCTGACCTGCATTCCCTGGATTTTATGTGGCTGTCATGGCCCATGAACAGGTAGGAACAAGAGTTAGGGACCACTCATGAGACAGCCTTGACGCGGTGAGTGGCTTACTATGCTTTGGCCAAAATATAAACCAATGTCTCATCCAGCATGGAGGGCAGAGTGCTGGATGTAGTGTGCGATCACATTTGCATTTTCCGTTTGTATATGTATTTCGCCATAGTGATCTGCACCTGCAGCAGGTTGTGCTGACCCAACCCCTTATTTTTTTCTTTGTAGTATATATTGGAGGTGTGGCGATCTCCTTGGAGTCATTGCACACCTGACCAGTTAATCTGTCCTTGAGGCTGGTTTTAAAGTCAGTATAAAACTGAGTCTGCTTGTATAGAACCTACCATTAGCCATCTGGCTCCAGGAGAAGTATATGGTAGGTTCAGCATGCATGTTGGTACTTGCATCCCTGGATCCGATGAAAGCTGTAATGGCACCGGACGGGGTTACAAGCAAAGTGTACTTGGCTTGCATGCTGACCTGCATTCCCTGGATTTTATGTGGCTGTCATGGCCCATGAACAGGTAGGAACAAGAGTTAGGGACCACTCATGAGACAGCCTTGACGCGGTGAGTGGCTTACTATGCTTTGGCCAAAATATAAACCAATGTCTCATCCAGCATGGAGGGCAGAGTGCTGGATGTAGTGTGCGATCACATTTGCATTTTCCGTTTGTATATGTATTTCGCCATAGTGATCTGCACCTGCAGCAGGTTGTGCTGACCCAACCCCTTATTTTTTTCTTTGTAGTATATATTGGAGGTGTGGCGATCTCCTTGGAGTCATTGCACACCTGACCAGTTAATCTGTCCTTGAGGCTGGTTTTAAAGTCAGTATAAAACTGAGTCTGCTTGTATAGAACCTACCATTAGCCATCTGGCTCCAGGAGAAGTATATGGTAGGTTCAGCATGCATGTTGGTACTTGCATCCCTGGATCCGATGAAAGCTGTAATGGCACCGGACGGGGTTACAAGCAAAGTGTACTTGGCTTGCATGCTGACCTGCATTCCCTGGATTTTATGTGGCTGTCATGGCCCATGAACAGGTAGGAACAAGAGTTAGGGACCACTCATGAGACAGCCTTGACGCGGTGAGTGGCTTACTATGCTTTGGCCAAAATATAAACCAATGTCTCATCCAGCATGGAGGGCAGAGTGCTGGATGTAGTGTGCGATCACATTTGCATTTTCCGTTTGTATATGTATTTCGCCATAGTGATCTGCACCTGCAGCAGGTTGTGCTGACCCAACCCCTTATTTTTTTCTTTGTAGTATATATTGGAGGTGTGGCGATCTCCTTGGAGTCATTGCACACCTGACCAGTTAATCTGTCCTTGAGGCTGGTTTTAAAGTCAGTATAAAACTGAGTCTGCTTGTATAGAACCTACCATTAGCCATCTGGCTCCAGGAGAAGTATATGGTAGGTTCAGCATGCATGTTGGTACTTGCATCCCTGGATCCGATGAAAGCTGTAATGGCACCGGACGGGGTTACAAGCAAAGTGTACTTGGCTTGCATGCTGACCTGCATTCCCTGGATTTTATGTGGCTGTCATGGCCCATGAACAGGTAGGAACAAGAGTTAGGGACCACTCATGAGACAGCCTTGACGCGGTGAGTGGCTTACTATGCTTTGGCCAAAATATAAACCAATGTCTCATCCAGCATGGAGGGCAGAGTGCTGGATGTAGTGTGCGATCACATTTGCATTTTCCGTTTGTATATGTATTTCGCCATAGTGATCTGCACCTGCAGCAGGTTGTGCTGACCCAACCCCTTATTAATTAATATAAACCATATGTCTACTTTATGATGGTATCATTTTGTAGATGTCATTTCATTATTTTTTTAGGATGTTAAAGACTTTCTAAAACTGACTTTTTTAAGGACCAGTCCAGTTATGAAGTGTTACAGGAAAATATGGCTCTTAGCCAGAACCTCAGCCTGAAGACCACACAAATATGCCTAATAATTAATATAGTGTATATTGATATAGTGTATATTGATATAGTGTATATTGATATCCAGTGGTATCCAGTGGTATTCACCCATTCAGTGATATCAGTATGGCCAGTAGCCATTTGGTCATCGCGTTAGCATATCAAAGGCAGGAAGGGCACAATGTAAAAGCAGTTGGACAACATTCTCGTGGCCAACAGATTGGGAAGAGATTTGGGTGGTCACAGGGTGGAGTCCATGGTGGGGGCTGGGGCACAAGAACATATAGGTGACATGAAACTTGGGAGTCGCTCTCTCTCTGCCTGCCAGCCCCTTGGATCAACAGCACTTCATGAGCAAGCTAAGTTATATGTGCACTTATGTGGGTATGTATATAAGTATAATATCCCAGTAGACTTTATATGTGTACATATAGATATTTGTAGTCTGCGATTGTATTCCATTATACCTGTTTATAGATGTGTAGATTATATATATGCTATTTATGCATGAGTCTCTATATGTACATGTACTAATGGTCAGGTACTGGATGTGAGTTGGGTAGAAGAGTAGATCCAGTAGACTGTATATTGGTGGGCTCTGGATATACACTGCTCAAAAAAATAAAGGGAACACTTAAACAACACAATGTAACTCCAAGTCAATCACACTTCTGTGAAATCAAACTGTCCACTTAGGAAGCAACACTGAGTGACAATCAATTTCACATGCTGTTGTGAAAATGGGATAGACAACAGGTTGAAATTATAGGCAATTAGCAAGACACCCCCAATAAAGGAGTGGTTCTGCAGGTGGTGACCACAGACAACTTCTCAGTTCCTATGCTTCCTGGCTGATGTTTTGGTCACTTTTGAATGCTGGCGGTGCTTTCACTCTAGTGGTAGCATGAGACGGAGTCTACAACCCACACAAGTGGCTCAGGTAGTGCAGCTTATCCAGGATGGCACATCAATGCGAGCTGCGGCAAGAAGGTTTGCTGTGTCTGTCAGCGTAGTGTCCAGAGCATGGAGGCGCTACCAGGAGACAGGCCAGTACATCAGGAGACGTGGAGGAGGCCGTAGGAGGGCAACAACCCAGCAGCAGGACCGCTACCTCCGCCTTTGTGCAAGGAGGAACAGGAGGAGCACTGCCAGAGCCCTGCAAAATGACCTCCAGCAGGCCACAAATGTGCATGTGTCTGCTCAAACGGTCAGAAACAGACTCCATGAGGGTGATATGAGGGCCCGACGTCCACAGGTGGAGGTTGTGCTTACAGCCCAACACCGTGCAGGACGTTTGGCATTTGCCAGAGAACACCAAGATTGGTAAATTCGCCACTGGCGCCCTGTGCTCTTCACAGATGAAAGAAGGTTCACACTGAGCACATGTGACAGACGTAACAGAGTCTGGAGACACCGTGGAGAACGTTCTGCTGCCTGCAACATCCTCCAGCATGACCGGTTTGGCATTGGGTCAGTAATGGTGTGGGGTGGCATTTCTTTGGAGGGCCGCACAGCCCTCCATGTGCTTGCCAGAGGTAGCCTGACTGCCATTAGGTACCGAGATTAGATCCTCAGACCCCTTGTGAGACCATATGCTGGTGCGGTTGGCCCTGGGTTCCTCCTAATGCAAGACAATGCTAGACCTCATGTGGCTGGAGTGTGTCAGCAGTTCCTGCAAGATGAAGGCATTGATGCTATGGACTGGCCCGCCCGTTCCCCAGACCTGAATCCAATTGAGCACATCTGGGACATCATGTCTCGCTCTATCCACTAACGTCACGTTGCACCACAGACTGTCCAGGAGTTGGCAGATGCTTTAGTCCAGGTCTGGGAGGAGATCCATCAGGAGACCGTCCGCCACCTCATCAGGAGCATGCACAGGCGTTGTAGGGAGGTCATACAGGCACGTGGAGGCCACACACACTACTGAGCCTCATTTTGACTTGTTTTAAGGACATTACATCAAAGTTGGATCAGCCTGTAGTGTGTTTTTCCACTTTAATTTTGAGTGTGACTCCAAATCCAGACCTCCATGGGTTAAAAAATTTGATTTCCATTTTTTAATTTTTGTGTGATTTTGTTGTCAGCACATTCAACTATGTAAAGAACAAAGTATTTCAGAAGAATATTTAATTAATTCAGATCTAGGATGTGTTATTTTTGTGTTCCCTTTATTTTTTTGAGCAGTGTACTTTATATACATACACATTATTAGCCACATTGCTTAGCATCCAGGGAGGGCAGGAACGGAGGCAGCTACATGTGGAGGGGTCCTCCTATGTACTGTCATATTTGTAGTGTCTGTATCTTTATGTATAATGTCCATTGCGTTGTCATCTATATGTTATCAGTAAACTATTTTTATATATATGAGTATCTGCGAGGGTTGTATGTTACTCCTGGGGTGTATGATGGACTTGAGGGGTGTATATAATACACAGAAAAAGCAGGTTTTATAGGAAACTAAGACAACAGTCTAGGAGTAGAATAGAAGGGATGGAATACATAGATAGATATAAATCGCTAATTTCAAATAAGCAAAATTCCCTTTATCATGAAGTCACTTTGAGGGGTTACATAATAGAAACCACCCATAAATGGCCCCATTTTAAAAACTACACCTCAATTTATTTAAAACTGCCTACAGCACTTTACAACTTTACATATGAGGTGTTGCCATGTTGAGGGAAAATGCTTAGCAAGTTTTGGGGTGCTTTGAGGGGTTCCTCTTTGAGGCTAAAGCAACATTTTATTGTAAGAAATGAAATTTTTAATTTTCACAGCCAAGTGTTTCTAAATGTCATGAACAGCTGTGGGTTTAAGCGCTCACTACACCCCTCAAAATGTTTTTTGAGGGTTGTATTTTCCAAAATGGTGTTACTTTTTGGTGTTTTCACTCTATGGGTACCTCAGGGTCTTCTCAAATGGAACATGACACCCAAAAACTTCCATCAAAATGTGCCCTCCTTCCTTTCTGAGCCCTGTGGTGTGCCCATACAGCAGTGTATGAGCACATATGGGGTGTTTGTGTAAGCTGTAGAATCAGGGTAATAAATATTGGAGTTTGATTTGCTGTTAACCCTACAGGAAAATGGATTTGGCTTTTGGAGGGCAGATTTTGATGGAATGTTATTTTGGTGCTATGACACATATGAAGAGACCCTGAGGTACCTCTACAGTGGAAACCCTCAAAAAGTGACCCCATTTTGGAAATAACACCCCTTAGGGAATTTTTTGAGGGGTGTAGTGAGTGTTTTGACCCCACTGGCGTATCAAAGAATTTAGAAACACTTGGTTGTGAAAATGGAAAATTACATTTTCTTCAATAAAATGTTTTTTTAGCCTCAGATTTTTCAATTTCACAAAGGTAACAGGAGAAAGGGCACCCCAAAACGTGTTACCCATTTTTTCCTGAATATGGCAATACCCCACATGTGGTTGTAAACTGCTGTAAGAAATGATTATATATAAATATATACTAAATATAATACACCCTCTTACTGGGTCTGATTCAAAGGTTGGATGCAATAAATAAAACACAAGAGTGAGTGTATATTGATGAGTCTATATGGAGTTACAGTGGAACAAAAATAAATAAATATTACATATAGAGATATTACAACCAGAGGACCTTATACACATAACAAAAATTACAGTTACTTTCACATTCCAAGATACAATATAATGCTACTTTCAAGACCATTTGGTAACTCAACATAAAAATTTGTTACAGTTTATAGTTACCACACATGGACCTCCAATCCTTGTCTCTCCTCTGCCCACTCCAGTTCTCTATTCCTTCCAGCTCTCTCCCAAGTTCCTTCCAGCTTCCATATGCCCAAAGTATTGGTCTTTTATCCCTTGAAAACTATCAACCCCAGTCCTTGTTAATGCCTCATATTGGTTAACCAACAGTCTGTGGGTCTCCCCAGAAACAGAATCTTGGTCAACCAGATATTTTACCATTTTATGACACTTTGTTCTTATTCACACATTTTGGGTGCCTTTTGTTCTCTACCAATCAGCATAGGCAAGAGATACAGGAAACTCAACAGTATCTGTGAAAAATATAATATTTTGTGTCTACCGTGGGCCAAGGTAAAAAGCAAGCCCTCTTGTTATTATGCTGTGCTTTCCCTAATCTGGCCCTAATCTTTTGATTGAACGTATGAGAGGCCTCAGGAGTATAAGAGCAGCATGCACATTTTGAGTCCCAATGTGGTGATGCTTGTTTGTGGTGACAACTGTAGAGGCTCTGGGGCGAAATAATAAATGGAAACCCTGAGAAATAATGCCCTTTTGGAAACTCTTCCCCTCACATTATTATGAGGATCTGCTGAGGAAGAAGTAGGGACCTGCTTCGAAACGCGTCTGCCAATTACGATTTACTCGCAAAGAGTCCTGTATAATTAGCATGGCCATGCAACATTGAAAGAATATATGTTAAAGATCTTGTCGACACTACGGCAAAAGTTCAAGCAAGGTAATCCCCTGCCTCGCGGTAATGTGAGCGAGATTTATGGCACATTGAAGTTACTCTATCCACGGCACCTGACGGAAGAAGGCGACCGCCTATCTTGCGATAACAGGAGCGAGTTGATGGCACTCTGAGGACATCCGATCCACCTCACTGCTTTGCGCTATCTCGCAAGAATGCTAGCGAGACACTGAGAACCGCCTACTGGCCATACGTACCTGACCTACTCTGCATTCAGGCAAGCGCTCTCACACGTGGGACGCCACGAAATTTGCGCTACCAAAAGTGAGTACCAATAAGCTATTATTTACATTGCCACATATCGCTATACATTCCATAGAATATGGACTGTACTAACTAACCATTGAAAAGGATGGTCTGATGACCACTGCATGTTGATAATTGGAGTATTTACCGAACTAACTGCATTTCAGCGGATCCCTTAATTACTTATTAACCAGCTACATTATATTGGGAATAAACCGTGCGCTGCAAATACTAACTACTAACATTTAGTGGAAGACTCTATTATGAAATAGGATTAACTGTTTAACAAGAACAGAAATTGCACCAAGAACTGCTTTGATGTCTAAGACATATGTTTATGCCTGATATGTTTTATATACAGCTACAATTTCCTCGGATTTTATTTACTTATTTATTCTAATTTAGTTTTTAGTTTTTCGTTCCATACATTTTTATATTCACACTGTATTTTATTCTATTTTATATTTTGATCAAGTTATTAAAATTGCATTGTACTGAATACTCTCTCGTCACCCCCAGTGTATGAGTACCGGTCTTTATTCTTAGTAATACTGGATAATATGAATAGTAATCAAAGAGCCCAGAACAACTCCCAAAGAAATTACAGGTGAACCCCAAGGTCAAGGTACAGTACATCAGTGTCAGTCGCATCATTCATGTCTTAACCAAAGTGGACTTAATGGAAGATTACCAAGCAGAAACCACTGTTGAAAGAAAATCAGAAAAAAAGAGAGACTGGAATTTGACAAAATGCATATTTATAAGCTTCTGGGACAATGTCCTTTGGATAGATAAGACAACTGGAGCTTTTTGGCAAGTTACATCAGCTCTATGTTCAAAGACGCAAAAATGAAGCATACAAAGAAAAGAACATTGTACATACTGTGAAACATGGAAGAAGCTCAGTGATGTTTTGGGGCTGCTTTGCTGCATCTGGCAAATGGTGCCTTGAATCTGTGCAGGATACAATGAAATCTCAAGACTATAAAGGCATTCTGGAGCGAAATGTGCTGCCCAGTGTCAGAAAGCTTGGTCTCAGCTGCAGGTCATGGGCCCTCCAACAGGATAATGACCCAAAACACACAGCTAAAAACATTCAAGAATGGCTAAGAGCAAAGCATTAGATTATTGTGAAGTGACCTTCGACGAGTCCTGATCTAAATCCTATTGAACGACTGTGGAAGAAGCTGAAACATTCAGTCTGGAGAAGGCACCCTTCAAACCTGAGACAGCTGGAGCAGTTTGCTCACCAGAAATTGCTTGATTGCAGTGATTGCCTCAAAAGGTTGTCCAACAAAATATTAAGTTAATTTTTTTTATTTATTATTACTTTTGTCAGTTACACATTATTTCAGTGACCATTGTGGGTGTTTCTTTTTTTGACAGAAAGATACCAACAATTTTTTCAAAGGGTGTACATACATAGGAAGGAGAATCACACTAAAATCTAAAAGGGAAGTTCAAGTAACATATCAGAACTTATTTTCCCCTGATAACTAGTTTACTTATTTCTTTGCTAAGGGCAATGCTCTTCTAATTAAAGACATAATTGTTTAAACTATCTGGTCCCATCTCAAGCCAAGAATGTATTTACCATGATTGTTAATGAATTGGCAAGCTAAGCACTATAAAATATGTGATTACTTAAAGTTTGTTAATATTTTTTATGTCATTACCCTGTATTTAAACAAAATATATCAATTAATGATTGTGTTGTTGGAGGTTTGTCTAAATACTATACTGTAGTTCAAAAGGACCTTATCAAGAAATGTAATGTAAACTACTATTTATAAAAATAGCAACCAAACGAACACATAAAAATGAAGTAACCTAGAAAAAATCCAGAATTATAAAACTTGGATCAGATTTACTAATGAACATGCAACAGAATTCTACCACACTGAAATACGCCATATTTATTAAGTGTCTTATTAAGTGTGTCACTTTTTATCTGTGTGATTGACAAGGCACCTGAGACACCAAGTATCAAAATTGCGGCAGAATTTTGGTGCACCATTAATAGTTTAAAGGGGTTCTCCAGACTTTTAATATTGATGACCTATCCTCAGGATACATTATCAATATCAGATCGGCGGGGGTCTGACACCCAGGACCGCCGCCAATCAGCTATATGAGGTGACGGTGCATGCAGTGTGCATGTGCCGACTCTCGTCTCTTATCAATATTAAAAGCCCAGGGAACCCCTTTAAACATAGGAGGGACTTTTGCGTTGCCGTGACTTGTGCCAAATTTCTCAAACCGGGCACATTGTTTTAAAAAATCTGGTGCATCTTTAAACCTATTTAAACCCTATTTTTCCAACAATTTATTCCAAACTAAAGAATCAAAAACACAACATAATATGATATATAGGTCACCAGTACCAGTACCAGGAAGTAGGCATCTTTTACCGTTTTAAAAAGTCACTGTTGATAAATTGGTGTTCACCTAATTAGCATAACTAACAGTGCCCACTTTCTGACCCACTTTTGCAGGTAACATAAAATCACAAAAAGGTACAACATTTGCAAACATTTTTGAGCAACAATGGCATGTGCCAAAAATGTGTTCTGGCGCAAGGGGAACAATGAATTTCCCCTCTTAGACTAGTCAGTCTAAAGGTGCTCCAGATTTCTCATCCAACACCAGTCACTGTGTAGACAACATTGTTGTACAGTATATCATTGACAACTTGTGACAAAAATAATTTAAGTAGTTTTATCCCAGTCATAGTTTGTGAGCTTGTTTTGGTTCCAAAGATTCAACATACCATCATTGACCCCAGCATAATATAATCACTTCACAAAACCTAAATATGTGGTCATTTATTTCTTAAAAGTCAGTCTACTCTGTTCTTGCAGGGTTTCTTTAGAACCCTTGTGAAGTTCACCATTTAAAAATAGTCACAGACCAAATACAATTCAAGCAGTTCCACTTTTCTGAACACAACTATAAATACAGTGGCACACAAAGTGTCATGGTTATTGTAACTTTAAGAGGCACAGTATGCTAGATGTTTCCAGTATACACAAAGTGGCTCAATTTCTTAAGAGTTTTCTAACCTTTTACTACTGATGATCTATCCTCTAGATAGCTCATCAGTACCTGATTGGTCGGGGCCCGACACTCGGGACTCCTGCCGATCAGCTGATTGACAAGGCATCGGTGATGTGAGCGCCGCTGCCTTTTTGCAGCTTACCAAGCATAGCGCGGTACATTATATTGCGGCTGTGCTTGGTATCACGCTCAGCCTTATTTACTTACTTCAATCGCGCCTAAGCCATGTGACCAATGAATGTGTCGTCACTGACCTAGGAAACGTTGTGAGAAGGCAGGCTCACAGGAACACCTGTGCCATGTCAAACAGCTGATCGGCGGGGGTCCAGCGTGACGGACCCCCACCAGTCAGGTAATGATGACCTATCCTGAGGATAGGTCATCAGTAGTAACATGTCAGAAAAACCCTTTAATGTTGCAGAATAGCCAAATGAATAGAATACTGGACAGTTGTATAAGTGTTCTTGATAACTACCAAAAAATAGGCAACTCCACTCAAGAGTTATCACTCCTTATCCATCACATTGCCTGTGTCTTGAGGATTCTGTCTGACATTTTCTCCAGTATTTCATCTAGTAGACAATCTCACTGCAGGATATTCAGACCACTCCACATTCACTATCTGACAGTATGGCAGCATTCACACATAGGCCCTAGCTTTTAAGGGCTCCTGCCACACTACCTCTCCCACTGTCTACTCCACCCAGACCAGTTTAGGACTGCACTCAGACCACATACCTCACTGTAGCTATGTTTTTTGGCCCACAGGGACAAGGGATTTCTCTCAGTCTCCCAACATGACTTAACTACAGTCTTCCCGGCATTAAGCACAGTACTGTCCACCCCACCTTTGCTTCTCCAAACCTCGCTGGCTCAGTTAGAGAGCCACGGCACTAATCTAAGTCCTATACACCCCGACTCTCTGGCCATAGACACACCACTGTGAAAGGTCCAGAATTATTAAGTGGCAATACTTACCTATCTTAAAAATGGGGGCCCTGTTGTGCGACACTGAGAATGTAGAGGAAGCACAGTACACTCCATCTACTACTGGTGGACCCAAAAATAGCTGATCACACTTATTTGGCTATTTTTGGATGTCCCACAACAGAGAATGGAGAGAGCTACGCATGAGAAGCCTTTTTTCTTTTCCTGGAGGCATGCAATGGGTCCTGTTCTTGGGACAGGAAGAATTTCCAGAGATGGGACCCACACCTATTAGACATTTATGGCATATCCTGTGGCTATGCTATAAATGTCTAGATGGGACAACCCTTTTAATGTTAACACATACTACAGGGAGTGCAGAATTATTAGGCAAGTTGTATTTTTGAGGATTAATTTTATTATTGAACAACAACCATGTTCTCAATGAACCCAAAAAACTCATTAATATCAAAGCTGAATATTTTTGGAAGTAGTTTTTAGTTTGTTTTTAGTTTTAGCTATTTTAGGGGGATATCTGTGTGTGCAGGTGACTATTACTGTGCATAATTATTAGGCAACTTAACAAAAAACAAATATATACCCATTTCAATTATTTATTTTTACCAGTGAAAGCAATATAACATCTCAACATTCACAAATATACATTTCTGACATTCAAAAACAAAACAAAAACAAATCAGTGACCAATATAGCCACCTTTCTTTGCAAGGACACTCAAAAGCCTGCCATCCATGGATTCTGTCAGTGTTTTGATCTGTTCACCATCAACATTGCGTGCAGCAGCAACCACAGCCTCCCAGACACTGTTCAGAGAGGTGTACTGTTTTCCCTCCTTGTAAATCTCACATTTGATGATGGACCACAGGTTCTCAATGGGGTTCAGATCAGGTAAACAAGGAGGCCATGTCATTAGATTTTCTTCTTTTATACCCTTTCTTGCCAGCCACGCTGTGGAGTACTTGGATGCGTGTGATGGAGCATTGTCCTGCATGAAAATCATGTTTTTCTTGAAGGATGCAGACTTCTTCCTGTACCACTGCTTGAAGAAGGTGTCTTCCAGAAACTGGCAGTAGGACTGGGAGTTGAGCTTGACTCCATCCTCAACCCGAAAAGGCCCCACAAGCTCATCTTTGATGATACCAGCCCAAACCAGTACTCCACCTCCACCTTGCTGGCATCTGAGTCGGACTGGAGCTCTCTGCCCTTTACCAATCCAGCCACGGGCCCATCCATCTGGCCCATCAAGACTCACTCTCATTTCATCAGTCCATAAAACCTTAGAAAAATCAGTCTTGAGATATTTCTTGGCCCAGTCTTGACGTTTTAGCTTGTGTGTCTTGTTCAGTGGTGGTCATCTTTCAGCCTTTCTTACCTTGGCCATGTCTCTGAGTATTGCACACCTTGTGCTTTTGGGCACTCCAGTGATGTTGCAGCTCTGAAATATGGCCAAACTGGTGGCAAGTGGCATCTTGGCAGCTGCACGCTTGACTTTTTTCAGTTCATGGGCAGTTATTTTGCGCCTTGGTTTTTCCACACGCTTCTTGCGACAATGTTGACTATTTTAAATGAAACGCTTGATTGTTCGATGATCACGCTTCAGAAGCTTTGCAATTTTAAGAGTGCTGCATCCCTCTGCATGATATCTCACTATTTTTGACTTTTCTGAGCCTGTCAAGTCCTTCTTTTGACCCATTTTGCCAAAGGAAAGGAAGTTGCCTAATAATTATGCACACCTAATATAGGGTGTTGATGTCATTAGACCACACCCCTTCTCATTACAAATATGCACATCACCTAATATGCTTAATTGGTAGTAGGCTTTCGAGCCTATACAGCTTGGAGTAAGACAACATGCATAAAGAGGATGATGTGGTCAAAATACTCATTTGCCTAATAATTCTGCACGCAGTGTATTAGTAATAATGAAACCTCTATAAATGTGCCTTGTTAACCAGAAGTTCTGTTTGGAAAGGACAGAGACATGGTAACCTTGAGAAAAATGCAGTGCTACAGTGTTTCCCATGCTAAATAACAGCATTTCTCACGCTTCATTACAAAAACCACAGAGTAATGACCTACTGTACTACAACATTACTCTTTGTAGCAAGTGAGTGAGATAAGTAGCTGGTAAATGCAGCAGATAGAACAGGTTTTTACTAAATTACAATAAATGTAGTATAAAAAATTTAAGGGTAACTAAGCATTTAATACAGATAAAGAGAGGTGACGCACTGGATCTGGAGCAGATTATGGTAGAGGTGCTCTCAGTAAAAAGGAATCACCCTTCCTTTGATAAAATGTGCAAATGAAAAAAGATACTGGGCACTCTCTAGAATACAAGGAACCTCACAATTTATTATCAATAAGACATATAAACATATAGACAGTTCATTTAATACCATTAAAACACCATAACATAAAATCTGGATAAATATACTAAAATAGATATAAAACTAGATTCCTAATAGTCTAAAAATATATATAGGAATAAGATCGCCTCTGATTGTTCGGGGATAAAAAGTCTTTGTAAATAAATGTTCCTCCAACTTTGAGTTTGGATATACTGTAGAAATATTCTTTAGGGTATTGATAGCCCAAATATAACTTCTCCTCCACAAATGAAATCTCAGTTTTTCAATACAGTGATTTAGTTGTGCGGCGTCCCGCTATTACTTACTGTTCAGTTGAAATGCTTTATTCCGCTGCTATGCCGGTACTTTGAGTTCAGGGATATCACATATGAGTTTCGTTCCCCTCTCTGTCTCGTAGGCGCCGCTCTATCAGTAGAAGAGCCGGCGCTCGATGGATATTGCAGGCTCCTTTTTCTGCGCTGGATATGATTTGTGGATGAGGGTATGATACTCCTCAGAAAAGTCCTTTTGGAGTGCGCATAAGGTCTGCAGTGAGACACAGTTAATCCGGGTATCTGTGATACTTTAGCACGGAAAATCAATGTCCATCAGGGGGGATCCTAGCACCAAACGCGTTTCGGGGTCTGTTATCACCCCTTCCTCAGTAGAAGAGCCGGCGCTCGATGGATATTGCAGGCTCCTTTTTCTGCGCTGGATTTGATTTGTGGATGAGGGTATGATACTCCTCAGAAAAGTCCTTTTGGAGTGCGCATAAGGTCTGCAGTGAGACACAGTTAATCCGGGTATCTGTGATACTTTAGCACGGAAAATCAATGTCCATCAGGGGGGATCCTAGCATCAAACGCGTTTCGGGGTCTGTTATCACCCCTTCCTCAGTAGAAGAGCCGGCGCTCGATGGATATTGCAGGCTCCTTTTTCTGCGCTGGATTTGATTTGTGGATGAGGGTATGATACTCCTCAGAAAAGTCCTTTTGGAGTGCGCATAAGGTCTGCAGTGAGACACAGTTAATCCGGGTATCTGTGATACTTTAGCACGGAAAATCAATGTCCATCAGGGGGGATCCTAGCACCAAACGCGTTTCGGGGTCTGTTATCACCCCTTCCTCAGTAGAAGAGCCGGCGCTCGATGGATATTGCAGGCTCCTTTTTCTGCGCTGGATTTGATTTGTGGATGAGGGTATGATACTCCTCAGAAAAGTCCTTTTGGAGTGCGCATAAGGTCTGCAGTGAGACACAGTTAATCCGGGTATCTGTGATACTTTAGCACGGAAAATCAATGTCCATCAGGGGGGATCCTAGCACCAAACGCGTTTCGGGGTCTGTTATCACCCCTTCCTCAGTAGAAGAGCCGGCGCTCGATGGATATTGCAGGCTCCTTTTTCTGCGCTGGATTTGATTTGTGGATGAGGGTATGATACTCCTCAGAAAAGTCCTTTTGGAGTGCGCATAAGGTCTGCAGTGAGACACAGTTAATCCGGGTATCTGTGATACTTTAGCCCGGAAAATCAATGTCCATCAGGGGGGATCCTAGCACCAAACGCGTTTCGGGGTCTGTTATCACCCCTTCCTCAGTGGAAGGGGTGATAACAGACCCCGAAACGCGTTTGGTGCTAGGATCCCCCCTGATGGACATTGATTTTCCGTGCTAAAGTATCACAGATACCCGGATTAACTGTGTCTCACTGCAGACCTTATGCGCACTCCAAAAGGACTTTTCTGAGGAGTATCATACCCTCATCCACAAATCAAATCCAGCGCAGAAAAAGGAGCCTGCAATATCCATCGAGCGCCGGCTCTTCTACTGATAGAGCGGCGCCTACGAGACAGAGAGGGGAACGAAACTCATATGTGATATCCCTGAACTCAAAGTACCGGCAAAGCAGCGGAATAAAGCATTTCAACTGAACAGTGAGTAATAGCGGGACGCCGCACAACTAAATCACTGTATTGAAAAACTGAGATTTCATTTCATTTGTGGAGGAGAAGTTATATTTGGGCTATCAATACCCTAAAGAATATTTCTACAGTATATCCAAACTCAAAGTTGGAGGAACATTTATTTACAAAGACTTTTTATCCCCGAACAATCAGAGGCGATCTTATTCCTATATATATTTTTAGACTATTAGGAATCTAGTTTTATATCTATTTTAGTATATTTATCCGGATTTTATGTTATGGTGTTTTAATGGTATTAAATGAACTGTCTATATGTTTATATGTCTTATTGATAATAAATTGTGAGGTTCCTTGTATTCTAGAGAGTGCCCAGTATCTTTTTTCATTAACTAAACATTTGTTGAAAAAAACGAAGGGGCAGAAGCACTTCTCAGAATGCTCTGCTCTTTCAAATTTTAATGGCTCTGGTCAGCTTTAGTAGTAAACACGCTTGAAAAGCCAAGCAGAGCCGATAAAATCTGAAGGAGCAGAGTGCTCTGGGCCATGTTTTTGCCCCTATGTGTATTCAACAAAGATTTAATTTCCCTTTTTAACCTTACCCTTCAGTGGAAAATATACAGTTCCCACCAGGACCTTGTTTATTGAATACACATGCATTGTAAAGATGGTTATCTGATAAGGCACCCCCTCTAAAAGATCAACTGCAATAGATTAATCCCATGCCAGCATGTAACAAATACACAATATGGCCAACAGTATGTGGGCATCTCAGCATCACATGTATGTGAGCTTGTTGAATATTTAATTCCAAAACTATGTGTATTAAGATGAATTGCCCCTTTTTGCCACAGTGTACTGTCTTCTGGGAAGGCTTTTCACAAGGTTTTGAAACGTGTTTACGGATATTTGTGTCCATTCAACTGAGTTAAAACAAAACATAACTGACTAATAAAGTGCTTGAATGTCAGTGAGTAGCCCAGGGAGTAGAGGGTATTGTAGACAACAACTGGGACCTCCTTCTAAAGTGCTAAAAAACTTAACTTTTACTATAACAATTAAAATCTTCAAATAGAGTCATATTTTGTGCTGGCAGATCATGAAGGGTTAAGTGTCAGGTCTCAATACAGATAACATCAGCTGGTCGGGGTCAATATAGTTTAAGTGGCGGTTCATCATAACAGAGGCAATGCTATTGGTATGCTAGCCTACTTGTGCTTTCCCTATTAAAACCTAGTCTAGCAAGGGGGAGCACCTCGAATTGGCTGTAGTCGGAGCACCCGCCCTGAGAAGAGCGACCCCCAGCCAGCTGGAACCTCGGACCTATTTAGAAAACCCTTATAGAGTATAAGCGCTAATTCCTCCAACGCGTTTTGCGGGGTAAAACCGGCTCTTCAGGGAGCAGCGTGGTGGGCAGTCAAAGTATAGAGTGGCAGTGGCAAACTCTAAGGCCTCTTTCACATGGGCGTCATGTTTTTTGCCCGGATAAGATGCGGGTGCGTTGCGGGAAAATGCGCGATTTTTCTGCGTGAGTGCAAAACATTGTAATGCATTTTGCATGCGCGTGAGAACAATCGGTATGTTTGGTACCCAAACCCGAACTTCTTCACAGAAGTTCGGGTTTGGGTTAGGTGTTCTGTAGATTGTATTATTTTCCCTTATAACATGGCTATAAGGGAAAATAATAGCATTCTTAATACAGAATGCATAGTACAATAAGGCTGGAGGGGTTAAAATAAATAAATAATTTAACTCACCTTAATCCACTTGATCGCACAGCCGGCATCTCTTCTGTCTTCTTCTTTGCTGTGCACAGGAATAGGACCTTTGATGACGTCAATTTGCTCATCACATGGTCCGAACACACGGTTCATCACCATGGTGAGGGACCATGTGATTGGATCACGTGATGTGATGTCACCACAGGTCCTTAGCCGGCAGCTCAACATTACAGAAGAAGACAGAGATCCGCAACTACGCAATCAAGTGGACTCGGTGAGTTAATTATTATTATTTTTTTAACCCCTCCATCACTATTTTACTTTGCATTCTGTATTCAGAATGCTATTATTTTCCCTTATAACCATGTTATAAGGGAAAATAATACAGATCGGGTCCCCAGCCCGATCGTCACCTAGCAACCATGCGTGAAAATCGCACCTTATCCGCACTGGCTTGCGGATGCTTGCGATTTTCACCTGGCCCTATTCACTTCTATGGGGCCTGCGTTGCGTGAAAAACGCAGAATATAGAGCATGCTGCGATTTTCATGCAACGCACAAGTGATGCGTGAAAATCACCGCTCATGTGCACAGCCCCATAGAAATGAATCGGTTC
Organism: Bufo bufo; assembly: GCF_905171765.1. NCBI lineage: Eukaryota > Metazoa > Chordata > Amphibia > Anura > Bufonidae > Bufo > Bufo bufo. The sequence continues at coordinate 566,305,017 of NC_053391.1, read as the reverse complement.
GGATTCAGTGCGGGTGCAATGCGTTCAACTCACGCATTGCACCCACGCGGAATACTCGCCCGTGTGAAAGGGGCCTAAGTGAAATTGTGATCTATTTAAGCACAGACTACCGCCCAGTGAGGGGGCTCGGCAATACAGTTAGCCAGTAGCAAGCAGAGGGAGGGGCTGGCTAATCTGCTCGGTCTCCAGTCCTCACATCATACATACATCAGCCAATGCGTGACAAGGGGCGGGATCGTCCCCTAGGGGCAGAGCAGCGCTTCCCCGGCAGGTCCTGCAAACCTAAAAGTCACCAAACTTTTAACATAGTTCGGACACAGTATTGTTGATATGTTTGGGGGGATATTTAGTATCGTATCTTATTGACGTTGTGAGCATGGTCGAGTAGTTATATTAAACCTTGGCTTGGTTCTATATGAGATTCTCAGTTAATTTATTTATCCCAAAGGGGTCATTTTCACTGAGGAAGGGGTCATTGTCTTAAATCCCCGAAACGCGTCTGGTATTAATCCCCCCATCAAGAAAAAGGATATTGCGAGACTGAGGAGGCCTGGACACCACCATATAATTAACGAATTGCCAAAGCGAGGAAACAGTATCACACGAAAGGTATCAAGACCACGTGTAGCAAACAATTCCATTGGCGCCAAATTCGAGTTTGAATAAACAGCCCTTGAGACCGGAATCCTAAAAGAAAACACGGCGAGTCGAGGGCTTACTGTCCAGTGTAAAGACCTTCTGGTAAGATTACGCATATCCTAATCAAGCGATCGCTTTCTAAACAAATACAGCGGGACGCCGCTGTGCGTATGAGCAGCTGAAATATTGTTTGTCTAAACCATCTAAGGCTGCATACGCTTGGAACTCTGGCTATCACTATCAATGTGTGTTAAAGGACTGGCCACAAGCCGATTATCATATTCGGCAACAAGCGACTATTTACATCACTAATATTTCGCATTGGAATAATGTACCGATGTATTACCAGTGAATAATATTCTTATGAACATTCTCTCGATTATTAAGTATTCGAATATTTTTGTCCTTTAATTATTAGCATATTGGGATCTACATTTATATTGACTTTATTGTTTGATTTTATTGTTTTAGATCTTAACTTACCACTGAATTATTCCACCACTAGTATTAACCATTTATCCTCTGCTGATGTTTTATAATACTGTTGATTTTCTATTGTTATATTTATTGCCAATTTTATTGTTAAATCTTATTATGTTTAATAAAAGATCCCTTTACTTATAGAGAGTGCCCCACTTCTATTCTTTATTATATTTATTTCTATCAGACTGGGTGTTGTCTGTTAGTGGGAGCACCTCTGTTGGATCTCCACCCCATTCTAGTGCGACATTACCTTCTATTTTTTAGTATCGTATCTTATTGACGTTGTGAGTATGGTCGAGTAGTTATATTAAACCTTGGCTTAGTTCTATATGCGATTCTCAGTTAATTTTTTTATCCCAAAGGATGGGGCTGGTAGTGATAGACCAGGGCACTGCAGACATCGCAGGTCCTGTATAATTTAGATCTACTGAGCAAAAGAAAATGGCCAGCACAAATTGTCATAGTAACCATATATAAAAAATCGGGTCATGGTGCCTAATGGATCCGGGTGCTAGGTATACAGGAATAACCAAATACATAATCAAAATAATTGCACGTAGCGACAGACAAGGAAATCTAAGGAGGCATAAGGACACACATCATAAGTGTATATATTGACACCTGGGTGTACCAGGGTGTACATCAAAGGGGCGAAAACACTTATAGATTGATGTGGCAATTAACCTGAACATTATCAAGGAGGTTGGGAGAGGAAAAAACCATAGTATGAAGAGGACATAAAAAAAGTGACAGAGAGGCAGGAGGGGTGAAAAGAGGTCCCCGACCAGGTTCCTCTAGGGTCCATGATAAGAAATAATGGAAGTTTATCTCCATCATGTAGAATAGACTCTAAGGAGCCTGAAATCATGTATTATAACCAGAGTCGATATGTTATATGAAAGGTTTTGTTCTGTCTTCCTACACATTCACACAGTGTGCAGTCTGACATTCAGTATAAACCATTCCTGTCTTCCAAATAAGAGGACTGTTTTCTGTAGTCTTACTTGTTTATTGGTCAACAGGATTGTGAATTAGTAAAACTACAAGAATACAAATGGCTTGTGTAAGTAAAACATAGAATTGCATGTACTACATTTTACTACTGTAATACATTTTTAGAGAAAGGAGATGTCCAAAATGGCTGCCTATACATAGAACTGCATGTCTAGCTAACAGAAATAACTCCCTGAGTGACACTTATACCTAGGTAAACAGCTCTGCATAACATAATGTCCCTGAAACAAGGTAGATCTCACTCACTAGATATACAGTACAGACCAAAAGTTTGGACACACCTTCTCATTCAAAGAGTTTTCTTTATTTTCATGACTATGGAAATTGTAGATTCACACTGAAGGCATCAAAACTATGAATTAAACACATGTGGAATTATATACATAACAAACAAGTGTAAAACAACTGAAAATATGTAATATTCTAGGTTCTTCAAAGTAGCCACCTTTTGCTTTGATTACTGCTTTGCACACTCTTGGCATTCTCTTGATGAGCTTCAAGAGGTAGTCCCCTAAAAGGGTTTTCACTTCACAGGTGTGCCCTGTCAGGATTAATAAGTGGGATTTCTTGCCTTATAAATGGGGTTGGGACCATCAGTGGCGTTGAGGAGAAATCAGGTGGATACACAGCTGATAGTCCTACTGAATAGACTGTTAGAATTTGTATTATGGCAAGAAAAAAGCAGCTAAGTAAAGAAAAACGAGTGGCCATCATTACTTTAAGAAATGAAGGTCAGTCAGTCAGCCGAAAAATTGGGAAAACTTTGAAAGTAAGGGCTATTTGACCATGAAGGAGAGTGATGGGGTGCTGCGCCAGATGACCTGGCCTCCACAGTCACCGGACCTGAACCCAATCGAGATGGTTTGGGGTGAGCTGGACTTCAGAGTGAAGGCAAAAGGGCCAACAAGTGCTAAGCATCTCTGGGAACTCCTTCAAGACTGTTGGAAGACCATTTCAGGGGGACTACCTCTTAAAGCTCATCAAGAGAATGCCAAGAGTGTGCAAAGCAGTAATCAAAGCAAAAGGTGGCTACTTTGAAGAACCTAGAATATGACATATTTTCAGTTTCACACTTGTTTGTTATGTATATAATTCCACGTGTGTTAATTCATAGTTTTGATGCCTTCATGGTCATGAAAATAAAGAAAACTCTTTGAATGAGAAGGTGTGTCCAAACTTTTGGTCTGTTCTGTACTTGCACAAAGGTGGTGGAGTTTAAGAAGGAGAACTGCATGGAACAGGTCTGCTGATGTCCTGTAGTCTGTATGTAGACTGAAAACTGGACTTCTCCTTCCCAGAATGCCTTGCACTACCCACAATGCCTAGCACCTCCCACAAAGCAATAATCTTTATCAACAAGAAAACAAGGTGCAAAACATTTTTACCACGTTAGATGGTGCTGTTACCTAACTAATAACTACAGGAATACAAAAATTGCAGCAGAAGGAATTAGAAGTGAAATAGACGTGAACCAGGGGCGTAACTACCATAGCGGCAGACCATGGGACTGCTATGCGGCCCAGGGCAAGAATGGGACCAGTCTTAGTTGGGATTATCTCCTCCTCTACTGGGGGGAAAACTTGGTCAGGACTCTACCCTCTCTAAAGGAACAACTTTTAGCAAATGAAGCAGTGGAAAAATGGCCCAAAGGTCATTGAAAAGGCTTTATGCAGAAACCCTTCTGTCCTGTGTGGAGGGCCTGGTTTGATCCTTGCTATGGGGCCCTTACGTCTCTATGTCCGCCACTGATAGGAACTGCAATTAATCTCTCTCTGCTGGAGGCAGAACAGGTTTGAAAGAGAGAACTTCATTGAGACCACATAGGGTAACAATTTTCATTCTAAAAATCCATCGTGACTCCACCCTTAGGATGACATTATCCAAGTCACCGCAACGTGAGTTCTGGGGTATGTGTTGAATCCCTATGAAGCCGATACATGCCGGATTACCATCATGTATCTCATTTACATGTCTGGCTATGGATGTATCTCTTTTGTTACATATGTCATTGTAGTGGTCCCTAATTCTTCTTCTAAATTCTCTTTTTGTCTTGCCAATGTAGTCAAGGTGGCAACTACACTTGGCAAGATAGACAACTCCGCTCGTCTGGCAGTTAATGAAATCACATATTACAACTACTTGGTTTGTGTGGGCAGATCTAAAGCTTTTTGTGACTAGGATTTGATCACATGCAACACAGATTCCACATCTAAACATTCCTTTAGGGTGATGTGATAGCCAGTTGTCAGTTTGTGACGGAGGTTGAAAATGGCTATTAACTAGTCTATCCCTAAGGCTACACCCCTTCTTATATGTGATTTTTGGATAGTGGCCTATAACTTCTTGTAGATCTGGGTCATCACACAAGATTCCCCAATATTTTGTGATGCTCCATCTCACCTCCACATGGGCGCTATCAAAAATGCCCATGATGCGTATGGGCTATCTAGATTGATTATCTTGTTTTTTGGGGTTATTAGTGCCTCCATTTTGGAGTTGCATGCATGTTCGAATGGTGTCCTCAGAACGTTGTCTGGATAGCCCCTCTCATGGATTCTACTACGCCTTTCGGTATTCCTCTCCTCAGTGGGTATGGATGAGCACTCTCCCATCTGAGGAGGCTATTGGAGGCAGTAGCCTTATGGAATACATTGGTTGCAATAGTATTGTTCGGACCTCTCTCTATTAGCACATCTAGGAACGAGATGTGATTAGTGTCAAAGGTTGAAGTAAGTCCTAGATCATTTATGTTGATAGTCTCCACAAATTTAGTGAAGGATTCCTCAGTTCCTTTTCATAAAATAAAAATGTTGCCGAGAGGGTCAAAAGGATTTTATTTTACTTTTGGGTACAAACGTGAGGCCCTTATCTAGTAGTTTGATATCCATCTCTGTCAGAATATATGATGAGAGGTTGACTATCTGGAGGTTTGTTCCTCTCAGTTGTCTTGCCCCCCTGTGGTTTGCTAATCAGATGATAGGGAATTGATGTTGGCGCTTCTAACTGAAGGAGAAAGAGATAGATCCGTGGGACCATTCACCGATTTGAGACCCAAAAGTACTTTAATGCCACCACCACTTAATGAACCACATATAGCGATCTTCCAAAAGCTAGTTTCAAAGGAACTCGAACGCCTATCACCCCTGAATGGAGGGCCAAGTAACCTCAGTAGGGAGGAATATATCTCTCTGAGGAAACTTGAAAAGAATGATAACTTGGTCATAAAACCCTCCGACAAGGGTGGGAACGTGGTCATTTTAGATATAAAGAAATGTGTCTAACCATCCTCAGTGACACTAGCTTTTATTGTAAACTGACTAAGATTCCAGATCCCATCTTTACAGCTGAACTAAAAGAAATACTTAAGAAGAGATTAACACACAAACTCATCAATCAACATGATGCTGACTTCCTTTTTCCCAATCACCCAACGACCGCCACCTTCTACTCCCTACCGAAAATCCACAAAGGGCTCATGCCCCTCAAGGGACGACCAATAGTCTCTGGGGTAGGGAGTCTAGCACAAAACGTTGGTGTCTATATCAACAAAATCATTAGACCCTTTGTCGAAGCACTACCATCTTACATACGGGACACATCGGATCTGCTTCTGAGACTTGAGGGAATTACTCTCGATAACAAAATGCTCATTGCGTCAATTGACGTGGAAGCACTTTACAGTTCTATTCATCACCATTTAGAACTTAAGGCAGTTGCGAGCTTTCTGGCGATTAGAGATGTAGCCCTCTCAACCCATAACGAGTTTGTTTTGGAACTCATTGAATTTAACCTAACTAAGAACTATTTTCTATTCAATGGCTGCTTTTACCACCAGCTCAGGGGTACCGCTATGGGGAGCCCATGTGCACCGCCCTATGCAAATTTGCTCCTGGGCTGGTGGGAGGCTAATGTCATCTGGTCCGATGATCTCAGCCATTGGCATGACATCAGCCTATGGCTGAGAATAATCAATGACATTTTTATTCTAGGGAAAGGAACTGAGGAATCCTTCACTAAATTTGAGGAGACTATTAACATAAATGATCTAGGACTTAGATTTACTTCAACCTGTGACACTAATCACATCTCATTCCTAGATCTGCTGATAGAGAGAGGTCAGAACAATACTATTCCAACCTAGGTATACTGTAAAGCTACTGCCTCCAATAGCCTCCTCAATTGGGAGAGTGCTCATCCATACCTACTGAGGAGAGGAATACTGAAAGGTCAATACCTAAGGTTGCAAAGAAATTGCTCCAATATGGGCGCCTTCAGACAGCAGAACGATGATTTGCATAGTATATTCCATGAGAGGGGCTATCCAGACAACGTTCTGAGGACAGCATTTAAACATGCATGCGACTCCAAAAGGGAGGCACTATTAACCGCAAAAAAACAAGATAATCAATCTAGACAGCCCATACGCATCATCGGCATGTTTGATAGTGCCCATGTGGAGGTGAGACGGATCATCACAAAATATTGGGGAATCTTGTGTGATCACCCAGATCTACAAGAAGTTATCGGCCACTTTCCAAAAATCACACATAAGAAGGGGTGTATCCTTAGGGATAGACTAGTTAATAGCCATTTTCAACCTCCATCACAAACTGACAACTGGCTATCACGTCGCCCTAAAGGAATGTTTAGATGTGGAATCTGCGTCACATGTGATCAAGTCCTAGTCACAAAAAGCTTCAGATCTGCCCACACAAACCAAGTAGTTGTAATATGTGATTTCATTAACTGCCAGACGAGCGGAGTTGTCTATCTTGCCAAGTGTAGTTTTCCCCTTGACTACATTGGCAAGACAAAGAGAGAATTTAGAAGAAGAATTAGGGAACACTACAATGACATATGTAACAAAAGAGATACATCCATAGCCAGACATGTAAACGAGATACATGATGGTGATCCAGCATGTATCCGCTTCATAGTGATTCAACACATACCCCAGAACCCACGTTGCAGTGACTGGGATAATGTCATCCAAAGGGTGGAGTCACGATGGATTTTTAGGATGAAAAATGTTACCCCATGTGGTCTCAATGAAATTCTCTTGTTCAAACCCTTCATAGAACATATGAACTCTCTGGCTATAATACATGATTAAAAGACAAGATAGAGGGGATATGATAGAAACTTTTAAATACATAAAGGGAATCAACACTGTAAAAGAGGGGAGAATATTTAAAAGAAGAAAAACTGCTACAAGAGGACATAGTTTTAAATTAAGGCTCTTTCACACCTGCGTTATTGTCTTCCGGCATAGAGTTCCGTCGTCGGGGCTCTATGCCGGAAGAATCCTGATCAGGATTATCCTAATGCATTCTGAATGGAGAGTAATCCGTTCAGGATGCATCAGGATGTCTTCAGTTCCGGTACGGAACGTTTGTTGGCCGGAGAAAATACCGCAGCATGCTGCGCTTTTTGCTCCGGCCAAAAATCCGGAACACTTGCCGCAAGGCCGGATCCGGAATTAATGCCCATTGGAAGGCATTGATCCGGATCCGGCCTTAAGCTAAACGTCGTTTCGGCGCATTACCGGATCCGACGTTTAGCTTTTTCAGAGTGGTTACCATGGCTGCCGGGACGCTAAAGTCCTGACAGCCATGGTAAGTGTAGCGGGGAGCGGGGGAGCAGTATACTTACCGTCCGTGCGGCTCCCCGGGCGCTCCAGAGTGACGTCAGGGCGCCCCAAGCGCATGGATCACGTGATCGCATGGATCACGTCATCCATGCGCATGGGGCGCTCTGACGTCATTCTGGAGCGCCCGGGGAGCCGCACGGACTGTAAGTATACCGCTCCCCCGCTCCCCGCTCCTACTATGGCAACCAGGACTTTAATAGCGTCCTGGGTGCCATAGTAACACTGAAAGCATTTGGAAGACGGTTCCGTCTTCAAATGCTTTCAGTACACTTGCGTTTTTCCGGATCCGGAGTGTAATTCCGGCAAGTGGAGTACACGCCGGATCCGGACAACGCAAGTGTGAAAGAGGCCTTAGAGGGGCAAAGGTTTAAAAGTAATATCAGGAAGTATTACTTTACTGAGAGAGTTGTGGATGCATGGAATAGCCTTCCTGCAGAAGTGGTAGCTGCAAATACAGTGAAGGAGTTTAAGCATGCATGGGATAGGCATAAGGCCATCCTTCATATAAGATAGGGCCAGGGGCTATTCATAGTATTCAGTATATTGGGCAGACTAGATGGGCCAAATGGTTCTTATCTGCTGGCACATTCTATGTTTCTATGTTTCTATTCCAGGCTCCTTAGAGTCTATTCTACATGATGGAGATAAACTTCCATTACTTCTTATCATGGACCCTAGAGGAACCTGGTTGGGGACCTCTTTTCACCCCTCCTGCCTCTCTGTCACTTTTTTTATGTCATCTTCATACTATAGTTTTTTCCTCTCCCAACCTCCCTGATAATGTTCAGGGTAATTGCCACACCTATCTATAAGTGTTTTCACCCCTTTGAGGTACATACACTTATGATTTGTGTCCTTATGCCTCCTTAGAGCTCTTTGTCTGTTGCTACGTGCGATTATTTTGGCTATGTATTCAGTTATTCCTGTATACCTAGCACCCGGGTCCATGACCCGATTTTGGATATATGGTTACTATGACAATTTGCGCAGGCCCTTTTTTTTTTGCTCAGTAGATCTAAATTATACAGGACCTGCGATGTCTGCAGTGCCCTGGTCTATCACTACCAGCCCCGCCCTCTGGGATAAATAAATTAACTGAGAATCGCATATAGAGCCAAGCCAAGGCTTAATATAACTGCTCGACCATACTCACAACGTCAATAAGATGAGATACTAAATATCGCCCAAACATATCAACAATACTGTGTCCGCACTATGTTAAAAGTTTGGTGACTTTTAGGTTTGCAGGACCTGCCGGGGAAGTGCTGCACTGTCCCCTAGGTAACGATCCCGCCCCTCGTCATGCATTGCCTGATGTATGTATGATGCGAGGACTGGAGACCGAGCAGATTAGCCGGCCCCTCCCTCTGCTTGCTACTGGCTAACTGCATTGCCGAGCCCCCTGACTGGGCTGTACTGTGCTTAAATATATCAAGATTTCACTCAGAGTTTGCCACTGCCACTCTATACTTTGACTTCCCGCCACGCTGCTCCCTGAAGAGCTGGTTTTACCCGGCGAAACACGTTGGAGGAATTAGGGCTTATACTCTATGAGGGTTTTCTAAATAGGTCCGAGGTTCAAGCTGGCTGGGGGTCGCTCTTCTCAGGGCGGGTGCTCCGACTACAGCCAATTTGAGGTGTTCTCCCTTGCTAGACTAGGGTTTAATAGAGAAAGCACAAATAGGCTAGCATACCAATAGCACTGCCTCTGTTATGATGAACCGCCACTAAAACTATATTGACCCGGACCAGCTGATGTTATCTGTATTGAGACCTGACTCTTAACCCTTCATGATATGCCAACACAAAATATGACTATATTTGAAGATTTTGTTATAGTAAAAGTTACGTTTTACAACACTTTGGAAGGAGGTCCTAGTTGTTGTCCGCAATACCATTCAACTGAGTTGTTTGATGGGGCTGAGGTCAGACCACTCAAGCCCCTCCTGTTCACAGGGACACAGTCATTCTGGAGCAGGAAAGAGGAGTGATCCAATGCCAAACACTTCCAGCACTGGCTTATCTCTCATGAGAACAAAGTTCCACACGCCGAGCCTTCTTTCCCTCAACATCTGCCATCTGGAGAGAATCAGCTGGTTAATCCCACTGAAATCAATGTGTTTGGCCAAAATGTGATCTAAAGTGCATGGCCGCCTTTCAGTGGCAGATTACAATAGGGACGTTTGGGTCGGCAGCCCCGGGCCCAGCACCGCTGGGGGGCCCAACGCCGACCCGAACGCCCACATACTGCGGCGGGGCACGGGAGCGCATAGCTCCCTGTCCTGTCGCCGATCACCGCCATAGGCTTCAGGCCTAGTAGGCCTGAGGCCTATGCGGTAGTGAAATCCCGGCACAGACGTGCGTGATGATGTCATCGCGCGCCTGTGCCGGGACGCAGCACTGTGATGTGTGCACGCCTGCCTCATCCCGCCTTCCTCTGTGAGCAAGCACCTGGAGCTGGACATAGGTGAGTATTTAGCCTTTCATTTATTTTCATTTTTTATTTCATGTGCCTACTTTGGGGGACACACAGGAGGACATATTAGGGAAGAGACATCGAGTACATGGGGGGGAATGTGGGGGCTGTGTGTGGCCAAATTATTATGGGAGGGAATACTATGTGGGGACAAATTACTATGTGGGGGCAAATTATTATGGGAAGGAATACTGTGTGGGGACAAATTACTATGTGGGGACAAATTATTATGGGAGGGAATACTATATGGGGACAAATTACTATTTGGGGGCAAATTATTATGGGAGGGACTACTATGTGGGGGCAAATTACTATATGGGGCAGTGTGGGGGCAAATTACTATGTGGGGGCAAATTATTATGGGAGGGACTACTATGTGGGGGCAAATTACTATATGGGGCAGTGTGGGGGCAAATTACTATGTGGGGGCAGTGTGGGGGAAACTATTGCGTGGGGGCAGTGTGGGGGAAATTGCTATGTGGGGACAGTGTGGGGTAATTTCTATGTGGGGACAGTGTGTGGAAATTGCTATGTGGGGACAGTGTGAGGTAGTTTATATGTGGGGAAAGTGTGGGGAAATTGCTATGTGGGGACAAATTACTATGTGGGGGCAGTGTGGGGGAAACTATTGTGTGGGGGCAGTGTGGGGGAAATTGCTATGTGTGGACAGTGTGGGGTAATTTCTATGTGGGGACAGTGTGGGGTAATTTCTATGTGGGGACAGTGTGTGGAAATTGCTATGTGGGGACAGTGTGGGGTAATTTCTATGTGGGGACAGTGTGTGGAAATTGCTATGTGGGGACAGTGTGAGGTAGTTTATATGTGGGGAAAGTGTGGGGAAATTGCTATGTGGGGACAAATTACTATGTGGGGGCAGTGTGGGGGAAACTATTGTGTGGGGGCAGTGTGGGGGAAATTGCTATGTGTGGACAGTGTGGGGTAATTTCTATGTGGGGACAGTGTGGGGTAATTTCTATGTGGGGACAGTGTGTGGAAATTGCTATGTGGGGACAGTGTGGGGAAATTGCTATGTGGGGACAGTGTGGGGAAATTGCTATGTGGGGACAGTGTGGGAAAATTGCTATGTGGGGACAGTGTGGGGGAAACTATTGTGTGGGGGCAGTGTGGGGAAATTGCTATGTGGGGGCAGTGTGGGGAAAACTTTTGTGTAGTGTGGGGACAGTGTGGGGAAATTGCTATGTGGGGGCAAATTACTATGTGGGGCAGTGTGGGGGCAAATTACTATGTAGGGGCAGTGTGGTGGAAATTACTATGTAGGGGCAGTGTGGGGCAAATTACTGTGTGGGGGCAAACTACTATATGGGGCAGTTTGGGGGAAATTACTGTGCGGGGGCAAATTACTATGGGGGGATTACTATATGGGGCAGTGTGGTGAAAATTACTATATGGGGGTGTTGCTATTGGGGAGGCACTGTAGGGGCAATTCTATTATTTTTGGGGACTCTATACAGGGAATATTGCCTGGAGCACAATAGAGGGAGGTATTATTACTGGGGGCACTCTAGGGGACATTATAGCTGCTGTGGACACTATAGGAACATTTGGGGTAATTTATCAAACTGGTGTAAAGCAGAACTGGCTTAGTTGCCCATAGCAGCCAATCAGATTCCACCTTTCATATTTGACAGCTCTTTTGGAAATTCAGTTCTACTTTACACCAGTTTGATAAATGACCCCAATTATGTCTATTAGGGTCACTATGTTTTCAGCAGTATAGTACCTTGGACATTGGGGAGCACAACGGGCACAGTATTGGGGGTGGCAGCAGGATGACACTGTGGGGACACCAGGATGAGGAGGTTGATGGAAAAATTTAGAAATCTAATGTGTCTGTGTTACAAACTGTAGAGACGAGATGTGGCTGAAAGAATTTGCCACGGTGGTTTGGGTCGAATGGAGGAGAAGAGGAAAGAGAAGGTCTACATGACAGGAGATGTCACTGGATGTAAGAGGTATGTGGTGCTGTATTTTCCTCCATGTCTTTTTTATTATAATTATATGTATTTTAAATTTGGCGACCAAATTTTTCAGTTTAGGACCCAATTTGGGGTATTTTTTTAGTCTGAAGATGTCCTATGGCCTAGGAAGAGACTGTGGCGCTCATAAAGCACCGCAGCCTCTTCATACAACAAAAAAAAACTAAACTAAAATGGAGGGAGGGGCCCAAGTTGGGTAGACAGCCCCGGGCCTATCATGCACTTAATCCGCCCCTGCCTTCTTTAGACCTATGCATTTCAGGCACACATGGTGCCCAAATTCCTAGAACGACAAAGGCATTGCTACAATCAATGGCATTCTGTTTTGATTTTAATCTTGTGCCATTAAATAAAGTGGTAGCTCTTCCCTTTTTTTAATTCCTTATCTTTATTCTGCTGCACTGGTCTGCTCTTAGGCTACTTTCACACTCGCATTTGGTGCGGATCTGTCATGGATCTGCACAAACACTTCCGTTCAGATAATACAAGAACGGATCCGTTTGTATTATCTGTAACATAGCCAAAACGGATCCGTCTTGAACACCATTGAAAGTCCATGGGGGACGGATCTGTTTTCTATTGTGCCATATTGTGTCAGTGAAAACAGATCCGTCCCCATTGACTTACATTGTGTGTCAGGACGGATCAGTTTGCCTCCGCATCATCAGGCGGACACCAAAACGCTGCTTGTAGCGTTTTGGTGTCCGACTCCAGAGTGGAATGGAGGCGGAACGGAGGAAAGCTGAGCCAAACTGATGCATTTTGAACGGATCCTTATCCATTCAGAATGCATTAGGGCAAAACTGATCCGTTTTGGATCGCATGTGAGAGCCCTGAAACGGATCTCACAAACGGAAACCAAAACGCCAGTGTGAAACTAGCCTTAGGAAACACACACACTTGTCTTTTTTAGAAGAAGCCTTACTTACAAACACAACTTTTTGACTGGGAGACCAACAAACTGGCTTTAGGAGCTTTAGAATTGATGTAAGTAGCTTATTCTCATGCTAGAATCTAAGGCCAGGCGAGGGATAAGAAATACTGGACATAGTTTCTGAATACAAGATGTGTCCTCCTTTAGCTTTCCTTTTGGCTTGCAATATCTCAGTACAAGTGGTGCGAGCCTGTGAGATGACCAGCTCTGAAATTTTTTTTTATAAATTCTACAGAGTTAGGAACACAGTGATCATAAGCCAAAGACAGCAATGAAGCCTAGACGAAGATATGGTATAATAGAATGATCTGCATCTATTCTGTATTTTTGATACGCACCTGGTTTGGGCTCAAAATCACTCATAGAAATCATTAATCAAATACTGACTGGGTGAAAGTGGCCTAATTGAAATTTTTTCTCTTTCTCAAAGTCATTCATCTTGGGCTATATCAAATGAAAAGGAGTATAATTTTTTCCTGGAGATACAATGTGAACATCATCAAGAGGAGACTGTTGGAGGGGTCTAAAATAAAATAAGGGAACGACAATTCAGATGATCATTATTCCCTATCTGTTTTCCTACCATCTGTAGTTCCTTAAGGCGACGGACATACATTCAGGCTTTTGATGCAGTATTTGAAGTCAAATTCAGGAGTGGATCCTAAAAGAAGAGAAAGTATAAAGGACAGATAAGATTTCTCTTTTATGAGTCCACGCCTGGTTTTGGCATCAAAAACTACATAAAAAACCATGAACATTCATGATGCGTTAATCACTGACACCTTACTTGTTCTTTCATGCGTTGTCAAATTAAAACCTGTATGGATCCATTTGGTAATCAATTTAGCAGTACAGAACATCTTCATTGGCACATGCCTCATATGGGACCAGCAATATTAATAAAGGTGTACTGATGTATTAAGATAACAGCACAATAATGTAAAAACGAGAGATTGCATGACAACTTTTTATCTGCACGACCACAGATAGCTGTGTAGCACTACCTGTTTTGCAAGTAATGTACACAAAATGAATGGAGTTGTATTGCAACCAGCAAGCCTTGACCTAAAAATCACAGGAAATCTAACACTGCTGGACTTTTTTTTGCAACTGTTGGATCACAGTTTTGACAACTTGAATAATCTTGTAAGGCTGCAGTGCTACCAACGATCTTTAGTCGCAGTCAAATGTAGCCCCGCCATATGCATTGGATGCCAAAAATAAAGAACAAATTTGGGAGAATTGAAACAAATTTTGCATAAAGGCCAAAGAGGCTCAGGTTCAAAAAACAAAGTTGGAACATCAAGTCAGAAGGAGAAGGAATATTGCTAACTTGAAATGTTATTACCCCTACACAGCCTTTTGTCATTGAACATTTACTGGAGTTTAAAGGGGTTATCTGGAAATTTAAAGGATAACTGTCGTATATATATATTTTTGGAGTATTGGATTGTGGTGATTAATATCTCCTTGGTGGCCTTATTTCAACTTTTCACTGTGTATTCAATTACCCCTTAATTCCACATTTTTGTTCCCTGTACTGCCTACTTTTACCTGTGCTTAAAATAGGGTTGCTAGGCATGGTCCGTCTATGTGTTGAAGGACGGAGGACGCAGCGTGCAGGGTCAGATTACTGACAGCCAGGGACTGTAAGTAAATGATTAAAGCCAGGTCCTCCCCAGCAGCTGATAACAGTGCCTGGGCTGTGTGCACTTCTCCCTGTCCCTGCGCTTGGCAGACGCTCCCTCACTCAGCAGAGCTAGAGAAGGCAGAGTTGAAGCAGCACACAACAGGGAAGGGAGATCTGCCATCTGCTCAGTGTATAAATGAAAGCAACATGTGGTAAGAGGACCCCTTTGTGCTGCAGGAGATTAACCCTTTAGGGGGAGGGCTCTGGTTACTGACACTTTTGGGGGGCTATTGTTACTGGCTAGTGAGGGCAGGTGGGATTAGCCTCAGGGTGAGGGCAGTGGCGGCCATCTTAACTGAATAGTGAGATTGCAGTTTTATGCAGACTGGTTGCTAAGGGCTGAATCTTATTAAATATGGGGTAAGTCAGTCTAATAGTAACTGATTCTGGAATATCATGTTATTAGTAACTACATATATGAAAATTGAAATTAGGGTCTAAATGTGACAGTTATCCTTTAAAAAATGAAAATACTTAAATATTACTTCATAAGGCCTCAAGCACACGACCGTTTTTTTTTTGCGGTCCGCAAAAACGGGTTCCATTTTTCCTTGATCCGTGACCGTTTTTTCGTCCATGGGTCTTCCTTGATTTTTGGAGGATCCACGGACATGAAAAAAAAGTCGTTTTGGTGTCCTCCTGGCCGTGCGGAGCCAAACGGATCCGTCCTGAATTACAATGCAAGTCAATGGGGACAGATCCGTTTGACGTTGACACAATATGGTGCAATTTCAAACGGATCCGTCCCCCATTGACTTTCAATGTAAAGTCAGGAGTTAATATACCATCGGCTCTGAGTTTTCTCCAATCCGATGGTATATTTTAACTTGAAGCGTCCCCATCACCATGGGAACGCCTCTATGCTAGAATATACCATCGGATTTGAGTTAGATCGTGAAACTCATATCCGACAGTATATTCTAACACAGAGGCGTTCCCATAGTGATGGGGACGGTTCAAGTTAGAATATACTACGAACTGTGTACATGACTGCCCCCTGCTGCCTGGCAGCACCCGATCTTTTACAGGGGGCTGTGATCAGCACAATTAACCCTTCAGGTGCCGCAAGAGATCAGGGGCTGCCAGGCAGCAGGGGGCAGACCCCCTCCCTCCCCAGTTTGAATATCATTGGTGGCCAGTGTGCACCCCCTCTATTGTAATATCATTGTTGGCCAGTTGTATGACTAGCTAGTATAGTCAGTGGCATATCCGTTTGGTGCATTTTTTTTCTGTGATTTATATATTTATCGCCGGACTTGGGAATAAAGATGGCAGATCGCATGTGTTCGTCGGCGAACACTGCGAACTGGCCATCACTGCTCCCGGACGCTGCCGATCCTCACCGCCTGCGCTCTTCTTCCTCCTGCTGTCGGCTGTGCTGTGAACTGGTGCGCACAGCGTGAGGTCACAGAGAGCCCTCATGCTGTGCACAGCCGACAGCCGAGGACCAGGAAGCGGTGAGTACAGAGCCTTCACCGCTTCCTGGTCCTCCAGTACTAATGAGCGCTTCCATAATAGAAGTGCTCATTAGTAGTCACCCCATAAGACGTAGGGACATTCCCCCCCCCCACTTAGGGGGGGGGGAGTGCGTCTTATAGGGGGGGGAAATACGGTACCTTTCATTATTTATTATGGCTCCTTTTGTCTGGGGAGCAATCATCAGGAGAAACAAAATGGCCACTGTCCTACCAGTGCACACAGAACCTGTCCTAATCACACATAGGACAAGTTACTTCACAACACTAAGGTAAAGAGCTGCCTCATCCTCCTCTCTGGTCTACTTCTCAGTGATTATGATCCTGAATACAGCTGAAAAGAACTTTAGCTGAATCTCTGGGGAATTTAGTTCAGCGGAGACATAAAGTACAGAGATTATGGACAGGACAGACTGTGGTGATATGAAGCTGTGGTAATGGAGACGGCATACAAGTGCTGCTGCTCATTACCCCCACTCTCCTCTCTGTACTTCGTGTCTCCTCATCAGTTCCATTCCCACAGAGCAGAGATGTGGATAAGGCAGCTCTTCAGCTCAGTGTTGTGAAGTAACTTGTCCTCTTGTGTGATTAGGACAGGTTCTGTGTGTACTAATAGGACGGCAGCCATTTTATTTATCCTAGTGATTGCTCCGTAAACAAAACAAGCCATTCTAAGTAATGAAAGGTATTTTGGAATATATTTATTATAAAGTAATATTTAAGTATTTTCATTTTCTTAATTCCCGAAGAACCCCTTTAAGGTTATTTTTGAATCCACCTTAAAGGGGTTGGGCGGCCCATCTCACCCATTGGGGGCATATCGCTAGGGCAGTGATGGCTAACCTTGGCACTCCAGCTGTGGTAAAACTACAACTCCCAAGATGCCCCCCTTGCTTGGCTGCTCTCAGAACTCTATAGAAATAAATGGAGCATGCTGGGAGTCGTAGTTTAACCACAGCTGGAGTGCCAAGGTTAGCCATCACTGCGCTAGGGTATGCCACCAATGTCATATAGGTGCGGGTCCCACCTCTGGGACCCACACATATCTCTAGAACTGGGCCCCAAATGTAAACGACAGCATTCGGCACAAGCATAGCCACCCTCAATTCACTACTATGAGGGTTTGAAAAGGTTCGCTTGGCTGTATCCAGAACTCCCATAGAAGTGAATAGAGAGCACACCATGCAAGTGTGGCCACCTCGCCATTCATCTCTGTGGGAGTGCTGAACTAAAACTTGTGTGGTGCCCCCTCGTTCACTTTGGAGGCCCTGTTCTAGAGATAGGTGCTGGTCCCAGAGGTGGGACCTGCACCGATATGACATTAGTGCCGTATCCTACCGAGGTGGGCCAACCCCTTTGCATTGCACCCGTGTTGTTGTAACTGAATGCAATAGAATCAGGTTTTAAAGGGTTTCTATCACTTCATATGACATAATTAGCTGGCAGACACTAGCGATCTGCTAGTGTCTGCTCTGGCCAACCATCCTACTATAATCACTTGTGGGGCAGCGGTTTTGCTAAAAAACTAACTTTTATAAATATGCTAATGAGCCTCTAGGTGCTATGTGGGCGTCATTAGCACCTAGAGGCTCCGTCTACCTTCATACACAGCCGCCGCCCAGCACGTCCCTCCAGCCCGCCCATGTCCTCCTCCGTGTGACGCAGCGGCCGAATTCTCGCGCATGCGCCGTGCGCGGCTGTATTCGGCGCATTAGAGATGTCTGAGCTCGGAGCGGTCAGACATTCAATGCGCATGCGCGGAACAGCCGCGCATGCGCATTGAATGTCTGACCGCTCCGAGCTCAGACATCTCTAATGCGCCGAATACAGCCGCGCACGGCGCATGCGCGGCTGTATTCTTTTGACCCATTTTGCCAAAGGAAAGGAAGTTGCCTAATAATTATGCACACCTAATATAGGGTGATGATGTCATTAGAGCACACCCCTTCTCATTACAGAGATGCACATCACCTAATATGCTTAATTGGTAGTAGGCTTTCGAGCCTATACAGCTTGGAGTAAGACAACATGCATAAAGAGGATGATGTGGTCAAAATACTCATTTGCCTAATAATTCTGCACTCCCTGTACATTGTTATAGGTTTTCATGCACAGGATCTTCCAGCTATGCCTCTGTATAAATGTAATATTATGTAAGAACCTATACACTTGTAACAGTATTTTTTAAAACACAAAATCCAACATACACATCTGTCATGTGACATCCTGGAACCACTGCAGATATCTGAGGATAGGAATTTCAGCGCAATAGTTTACTAAACAGATCTTGGAAAATGACTCATTGTGAGTGAGTGTTCCCTTATACGCAGATACTACTTGTCAACTAGAAAATAAATGAAGATTTGTGAATGACTAGAAGCTGAGTTTTTGCATAAAATTAATCATACTGAATCTGCAGGAGAGGGTTAATCCTGCATTCCATGGACATTTCTCAAGGAGGAAGATGCAAGTGGGAGGTTTGGGAGGAGGAAGGAGTAAAGAGTGTTTGTGAGTCATTCTGGCAGGACTCTTAAAGGCTTGCAGGGGGGACCAAGAGCAAGAAGCAGAGGCTAAGTCACCAGGACCTCTGCAGAAAAGACAACTTCAGGATGCTGTTGCTGCTTCTACTGGGGGCTCTGCCCTTCTCTGCTTATGCTGCTACCCTGGTAGATCCTACTGCTGAAGAAGAAGCCTTGGTAAGTCCACCGACAGAGCCACTAGTTTTAAAAATATTTTGTTTCCTTTGTCACTAGTTGTAGTTCAATACTTTATAATTTAGCATAAAATATTACATATTTACTTTTACCCAAATTTTAATGTAGCAAGCTTCATTTTTGCTTTAGAGAAATGTATTTATTTCTAATGAAAGCGTATGTGCTTTTTCTACTATCTTCTGTCAATAAAATTTGCACAAAGAAGCAGATATGCATTTATTCTGAAAAAGATGAATTTCCAATATCTGTGTTGTGGTCCTCACATCACACTGTGCATGATTATTGTGCACAGAGGCTTACCAGCATTTTCAAACAATAGGTTATTCTTTGTTGGGTGTTTCAGTATTCAGAACATTCAGAACGTTAGTTGGCTATGCACATACAATGTATGTGGTAGATGTCAGGGGGACAGAATGGTCGAGCAGCTTGAATTTCAACACACTCGATCCTTTTGTTCCTGGTCTTTCAGAGGTGTTTGACAGTGGTTTTCTCCCTTCTCGATTCTCATCACATGCATGCTTGGGAGAGACCATGAATGAGCATTTCGCCAACAGTTATCTCATATGTATGGCCAACTTTAGTTATAGAAGAGAGAGACTACAAAAAGTACTCTGCTAAGTACTCAACACATATGTGCATTACAAGGATAGCCCATTGGCATCATGTAGTGCTCCATATCTCCTGTGGTGGGGCTTTAGGTGAATTGAACAGTGGCTTTTAGGTGCTTGTGCGTATTACAGCTAGTTGATTAGGGGGAAAACTATAACCAGCCTATTTTTGGAGGACTTCTAACAAAAATGTACTGTAAAAAAACAGGCAAAACCACAGGATGGTATATGACAGCTTGGCATAATGCAGATAATTATATCTATATACATACAGATACACTACTGGAAAATGAAACCAGAACATCTGGAGGACTTAAATGGGTTGGCCCATTGGGTGCATATCGCTAGAATATGCCCCCAATATCTGACAGGTGCGACTCCCACCTCTGGCTCCCTATGTACAAGATGGGCTAACCCCTTTAATGTGATTATACTGTATCAAAATAAGCTCAAACTGCTAGTGGTGCTCGGTCAATGATCACACAACCAGGGTGTTGCACCCTTTATTTTGGGTTCTGCAGCAGGGTATATGTTGAGGCAGGGTCACATTAATACTGGGTGGCATCTCACCTTTCTGTTATACAGGCTGCCACTCTGGCATGGTAACGGTAATACAGATGCTAAGTATCCTCCTGTACTTTTAGAACCTAAGCTCTTTGAACTTGTACCTGTACTTGAGTCCAAGGTGTTTGTTTGCTGATGTGCATGGGAGATCCATTGCCCCACCCAGTCCCAGACATTCGCAATGTGGGAGAGATGTTCCAAAATGTCCTGGACATAATGAAGACTGGTCAGTGTTCTCTTAATGAATGTCAGATAGGAACAGCCATCATAGCTGTGTCTTCACACTATGCATGATGGCAGTAGGAGCTCTCAAGCCCTCATGTGAACTCTGATGCAGCCATCATTAGTTCAAAGGCAGAACCTGCTTTCATCATTGAACACTATTGTTTGCCATTCAAGGCAGGGGTTTGCAAAAGGACTGGAGAGCTCTTACTGCCATCATGCATAGTGAGAAATGCAGCACCAACACACAGGACCAACACCAGGGGTCATGGTATGAGGTGCTGTTAGCTGCCATGACCATTTCTGTCTGGTATTCATGGAGGGAACATTGACTTGCCTTTGGTATGTCCAGAACGTTGTGGAACAAGTCCTGTTGCCTTTTTTGACTCAGAAGGTGTGGTGTTCCAACAAGTTATTACCTGCCCACACATTGGCCCTGCTATACAACATGCTCTTCAGGGTATCCAGTAGCTCCCCTGGCCAGTTTGATTGCCAGATCTCTTCTGCATAAAGAAAGTGTGAGACTGGATGGGAAGATGCCAGAGTGGCAGCCTGTATCACAGCAAGAGGAGATGCCACCCAGTATTATATGCCTCCACATATACCCTGCTGCTGAACCCAAAATAAAAGGTGCAGTAGTTTATACTTTGCCAATCACAGATCAATCACATTAAGTTTTCCAGGGGTTCTTTTTTATCTGCCAGTAATGTACATGCATAAACCATTAAAAGGTTTAAATGAAACATCTCGAAAACCTACTGTAGGCTGAATGCTTGCTTAAGTTTTTTTTTTCGTATTCTGTGTTAGTCACTTCTTTTTTTCTGTCATACGTAATACAAGACAGGTAATTGTACAAAATGTCCATTCTACTAGTTAGCAGCTGTATACTCTTTATTATACTTTTTTTTTTTTTTATAGCAGGAGAAACATATCCTTCAATTTTTGGTAATAAAAATAGTATAAAAGGTGTTTTAGTTACAATTGATTACAAATCTTCATCTATAGTCCCCATACGCATGAATTTGTCTCATGAATTCATATTAAAATATGAAGCCGAACTCGGCTTTGTGCCTCATTAATGAAGCAGAGTTCAGCTTTGTATTTTGATACAGTAATTTATGTGAATAAAGAAGTGATGTGTGATAGAGGCGAGATGAAGTAAACCTCGCGATTTGTGTTGAAACATCGGAAAGAACTCTGAGGAAGCAATACATTTTACAGTAAGATGGAGCAGGTATTCTTAATGTCGTTTTTAAAAGAATCGGGTTCAGATACAGAAATCTGAACACAATTTGCACAACCCTAGCTGCAGATATAAATAATGACTTTAACATCCATAAATATGGGGTGCAACCCTTCTTTCACTATGCAACTACGGATTGGACCCCAACATCAGATTAAATGTTGCACCTTTTTCACAGGTGGTTGTACCTATAGTTATGATTTCCACAATGTCCTCAGTGGGATGTGGTATTTTTCTTATAGCTGGCCAAGCTGTTTAAATAGCCTCTCTCAGCATGATCTACTCTATCAAGCCAGGCATATTTCCCCTGTGAGGGACAGGGCTAGACATCTCATCTGCCTCTGTGCTCCCGCTCCACCGTCAGCTCAGTTACTCACATCTGTGCAGTGGATCTCATGATCTCTGCCCAGTAGATTCAAGCCATGTACTGCACATGCATCAAACACGCTGGGCGTGGCTGTCAGAGAAAGCTGAGCAGAGCCTCTGGGTGCAACGGCAATGCCCTCGTTGCACCAAGAGACTAATTTACATAAGATAAAAGCACAAATTTCTCTGAATTGGGGGCACATATTGAGAAGCAATAAACATAATTGGAAACTGGTGCAGATCTAGCGAGGCAGATGACTTTAGATGCACGTATGGGATTACAGATTCCCTTTAGAAAGGGAAAACTTAAAAACTTGGATATGAATGGCATATCCACAGAAAACCCTAGGATAGACCATGAATGTTTCATATATGTGTCTAATAGAAGTGGGTCCAAGAGAGCACCTAAGAAGAGAACAGCGGTCCCTAAAACTCTGATCTGTGTGGTGAGGATGTGCCATAAATATCCTCTTGTTGATGTGCTGTAAATGTCCAAGCTGGCTGGACAACCATTTTAGCACTGTTATGCCATAGTGGTAGCCATAATGCTGAAGATACCTGAACACAAGACTAGAGCTCGCATTTTAAATCAATTTAGTTACAAACTTTCTCGTCTTGTTACAGAAATACTTAAAGCAGTTTGGATACTTACAGAAGCCACTTGAAAGTGACAGTGAGGAATTCAGTCCTGAAGAGACCGAGGAAGCTCTAAGGTAAATTGTGAAATGGGAAAAGCAAGGCTACCTTCTTTCAAGCACACTCTTCTCCATGGGCTTTGTTTGGTATTGCATTCCCATTGGGTTAGGCTCTGTTCACACTGACATATTGCCTTCCATTTTTACACAATTTATGATATATATAATCAATGTGTTTATATATTGTTTGATGTAGCATATGTGAACACAGCCTTAAAAAGAGGTGACCACCATCTTCGTGTAACCGGGGTTGAGTGTACAGGTCCTCTAAAATATTAGGTGTTATTTCTTTTCATAAATTACTTTTTAGGGGAGATATGCGCCGCTAAATCTTTCCTGCTGCCAATGCAATAAGGGGTTCCAGTTAGACCTATCACAGTCAACTTTTTGGCTTCTCACATAAGGAGAGTTACCCACGTGTCATGCAATTGCCTAAAAAGCTGCATTTGACAAATATAGTTAAGGTCCTTTCAGCTTAGGGCACATGCAGACAAAAATTGCATTAGCAGTAGATTTGTGTTGTCCTTAAAGGGGGTGGCTGTGTTCACTGGACTTTTGGGGCTCACCCGAACAGGGACAGGGTCACATGTGCAGTACCCCAGAGCAGTGGGTACTTGCAAATTGTTTTGTTCATGTATGTTATGGCATTTTATACTTTGCATCCCAAGTATGGTAATGTATTGGAGTGACAGAGTTAACAAACTTTGGCACAGCCCCTAGAGGAAGCTGAGGTGTGGACTGTTAGCGGAACCCCTACCTCAGTCTAGTCTAAAAGAGTCTAGTGTTAGCAGAGAAGAGGCAAAGTCTACATGCTCCACTCCTCAGTACTAGGCCTTCAGCTACAACGACCTCTGCATGATCTACCAAGAGGTAACTGTCTTTAAATTGAAATACTCCTGGAGAGAGAGAGGACATTTTTGAATCTGTAACGGTTGAGAAAACTGAGTCAGTAAGGTGCACTGCTATCAAAAGCTATAGACATTACTGCTATGAGTGGAACACTGCTAAGACACCATCCACACT
Organism: Bufo bufo; assembly: GCF_905171765.1. NCBI lineage: Eukaryota > Metazoa > Chordata > Amphibia > Anura > Bufonidae > Bufo > Bufo bufo. Next base: position 566,281,224 of record NC_053391.1, on the reverse strand, counting down.
TACAGTTGCAAGAAAAAGTATGTGAACCCTTTGGAATGATATGGATTTCTGCACAAGTTGGTCATAAAATGTGATCTGATCTTCATCTAAGTCACAACAATAGACAATCACAGTCTGCTTAAACTAAAAACACAAAGAATTAAATGTTACCATGTTTTTATTGAACACACCATGTAAACATTCACAGTGCAGGTGGAAAAAGTATGTGAACCCCTAGACTAATGACATCTCCAAGAGCTAATTGGAGTGAGGTGTCAGCCAACTGGAGTCCAATGAATGAGATGAGATTGGAGGTGTTGGTTACAGCTGCCCGGCCCTATAAAAAACACACCAGTTCTGGGTTTGCTTTTCTCAAGAAGCATTGCCTGATGTGAATGATGCCTCGCACAAAAGAGCTCTCAGAAGTCCTACGATTAAGAATTGTTGACTTGCATAAAGCTGGAAAGGGTTATAAAAGTATCTCCAAAAGCCTTGCTGTTCATCAGTAAGACAGATTGTCTATAAATGGAGAAAGTTCAGCACTGCTGCTACTCTCCCTAGGAGTGGCCGTCCTGTAAAGATGACTGCAAGAGCACAGCGCAGACTACTCAATGAGGTGAAGAAGAATCCTAGAGTGTCAGCTAAAGACTTACAAAAGTCTCTGGCATATGCTAACATCCCTGTTAGCGAATCTACGATACGTAAAAAACTTAACAAGAATGGATTTCATGGGAGGATACCACAGAGGAAGCCACTGCTGTCCAAAAAAAACATTGCTGCACGTTTACAGTTTGCACAAGAGCACCTGGATGTTCCACAGCAGTACTGGCAAAATATTCTGTGGACAGATGAAACCAAAGTTGAGTTGTTTGGAAGAAACACACAACACTATGTGTGGAGAAAAAGAGGCACAGCACACCAACATCAAAACCTCATCCCAACTGTGAAGTATGGTGGTGGGAGTCTGTTGGGAGTAGCCAACGAGATTGTTCCAACCAAATTTGGCAGGAAGCTGTATAGAATACTCTTATATTATGCTAGGAAAACTATCCTTCTCAACTGGAAACCTCCTAAGAATCCTACTGTGCAACAATGGGTACATCTAGTTAATGCTGATCTTGAATTATACAAGTTTGTATATGAGAGAAGAGGGACCCCTGATCGCTTCATGAAGATATGGGACCCCTGGATTGGAGCCCAGACTCTAGTACCATAGATGACTGAAAGACTGTTCTGACCAATGAAGGCGTGTGTGAATGTGTGTGTGTGTGTGTGTGTGCAGTACTTTTAATCTTCCTTAGGATTGATATGTTGGGTACTGTTCATCCTGAAAGTGATATCTTTTTCTTCTGTCCCAAACTTGGGTCATGAGGAACTGTTATGATTGATCCCATGTATATGATTTGTACTGGACTCAATTGATCATTGTCTGTATTTGATGTGTTTGTTATGCTTTTTGCTAAATTAATAAATAAAAAGATACTATTAAAAAAAGTATGGTGGTGGGGGCATCATGGTTTGGGGCTGCTGGACGGATTGCTATCATCGAAGGAAAAATGAATTTCCAAGTTTATCAAGACATTTTGCAGGAGAACTTAAGGCCATCTGTCCACCAGCTGAAGCTCAATAGAAGATGGGTGTTGCAACAAGACAACGACCCAAAGCATAGAAGTAAATCAACAACAGAATGGCTTAAACAGAAGAAAATACGCCTTCTGGAGTGGCCCAGTCAGAGTCCTGACCTCAACCCGATTGAGATGCTGTGGCATGACCTCAAGAAAGCGATTTACACCAGACATCCCAAGAATATTGCTGAACTGAAACAGTTCTGTAAAGAGAAATGGTCAAGAATTACTCCTGACCGTTGTGCACGTCTGATTTATAACTACAGGAAACGTTTTGTTGAAGTTATTGCTTCCAAGGGTTCACATACTTTTTCCACCTGCACTGTGAATGTTTACATGGTGTGTTCAATAAAAACATGGTAACATTTAATTCTTTGTGTGTTATTAGTTTAAGCAGACTGATTGTCTATTGTTGTGACTTAGATGAAGACCAGATCAGATCACATTTTATGACCAATTTGTGCAGAAATCCATATTATTCCAAAGGGTTCACATACTTTTTCTTGCAACTGTAGATACGACCTGGTCAGTCTTTTCACTAAATCTGTACACTGCAGTCGTGTATTACAGCTGTCTTACCAAAAGTATTATTGTCAGCCTCAGATTCTGCAGAGCAAGAGTGAAAGAGTACATTGAATCTAAACCTGGCCTATACCCATACAAAACCATCTGGGGGATTTCCACTGTGCATTCTTGGAAACATGTTCTGGGACTGTTAGAAGTACTACAACCCCCATTTTGCACTACAGAAAAAAGACGTTTATTCTGTTAAATCTGGCCTGCTTACTGACTCATATGCCGACCATTGCACACCCTACCTTGCACCCATACAAATTTTAACATCAAGGGCACCCCAAACTATCATCAGGCAGGAGCCCTAACACCAGGGAGTGCCCCGAGGGAAGACAGTTTATGGCCTCCCTTTACTGCACTGGCTCTAGGAAGCAATTGTGTGAGGAAAGCCAATGTGATAGTCATTGTGACTTTCTGCAGCCAGAGCCACTACCGTTTCCATCTGCTACTCCAGAACCTTAGGGGCCTCACATCATCTAACATGTCCTCACATCACTATTGGGTCTCAAGCCACCTGAAGACAGTCTAAGTTTAGACAGACTGGGAACAGATAAATATTGCTCCCTTCACAGGTCCCGTCTGGGGGGATGGGTAGAAAGAAAAAAAATGAAAAAACTCGATTAATTCCCCTCTAATTGTGCTCTTGATTTATCTACAGAATTTTCCAGCTGGCTTCTCAGTTACCCGGAACAGGGGTCCTGGACAATGATACCATGGAGAAGATGAACCAGCCTCGGTGTGGATTAGAAGACCCATTTAACCAGAAAACATTGCGATATCTGCTATTAGGTACTCAGTTCTGAGGATATTGACGGATAATAGGAGGGTGCACATTTATGCAACAACAGATTTTAGATAGTCCATCATTAAAATGCCAATGGAATATTGGAATTTCAGTGGATTTGAGGCAATGATCCATCACTAAAATAGTAGACAACAGTTGGTGGGATCAGTACAATTATTATATAAAACAAAAAAAAGGGATTTTGGCAATTGTCTTTGTTGTAAAGCCTACTGGACAACAGCCGTAGTCTGTATGGCTGATTTATGTAAGTTTTAACCATCCCTTCTCTTCAGTTGTCCAGAAGAGCATTAGGGAATAAGAATAAGCTACACTACTATTCTACACAGAATGTCTCTTTAAATGTTCCTGACTGTGGTCTTCATATCGAAACAGGTCGATGGAGAAAAAAGAACTTGACTTATCGCATGTATAATTATACATCAGACATGACAAAAGATGAGGTGAGGACTGCCATCAAAGCTGCTTTTAAATACTGGAGTGAAGTCACCCCTCTGATATTCAAGGAGATCACATATGGAAGAGCAGACATAAGAATTTCATTCCACAAGAAGGGAGAGAGCTGTTCACGTCCATTTGATGGCCCTGGTATGCATTTTGCTTAATATCTGCACTCCCAGATGTAGCTTTAATCATTTTATTGCCTTTAGTAGTCACAATAGTCTACAGTATGTTGAATGTACCATGGTGCACTGGTTAAGAGACATGATGCGGCAGGAGTGTAAAGAATCTTCTACTTCTCCTCTGCACCTTGAAACTACCATCAAGTTTGGGTGAAACAATTGTCTCATAGGCAACTATTTTGTCTCATATGGTTTAGAATGTAAATCCACTATAAAATTCTCTTATTGGAAATATATAGGTGGTGCAGCTATACTATGGGTTGATAAGGGTTTGCTGCCTCCATGACCAGAAAATCCTTAGCCCTTATGTCTCATACACATAGTGGGAGATTTATTAAACTGGTGTAAAGTAGAACTGGCTTAGTTAGATTCTACCTTTCATTTTCCAAAGGAGCTGTCAAAAATGAAAGGTAGAATCTGATTGGTTGCTATGGGCAACTAAGCCAGTTCTACTTTACACCAGTTTGATAAATGACCCCCATACTGTCCATATTACAGCTGCATGCAAACGCTGAGTCGTATGGAGGCGTAATACACTGCTCATTGAAGTGTATGCCCTCATAGGGAGGCATATGAATCAGCATGGTAACCTGCTCCATCAGATGACATCCTATGGAACTATTTATACTAAGAAAAAATGTATTTAATAATCCTGAATATGAGAGCATACAAGGCATCATACAGGGCCTACTACTGAAAAAGCTATGCCTGGTCTTTTGCTTATTATGATATGGTTATTACTGTATTATGGACAACAAGGATACTCCCGAAAGTTTAGAGCCCTGAGGCCCTTTGTGTCAGTGCAGAGTCATATCTACGTCTGTAACGGGGGAATATGGCGTTCCTATTAGACACCGCCATGTGCTAATTCCACAGACTTTAAAAGGACAAAAACGGTTCTTGCAATGTTCAGAGACCCTGAAACCTGCCTGTACACATCGCCTCAATGTTTGGAGAGACTCCAGTGTTATCTTTGGCTCATTCCTGTCAGCAGCTTGTATATTGGCGGAGTCTAATAAAACTGTCCGATCGCCAATTGGTACTTTCTGTAACTGGAGGTAAACCAGTGCATTCTGTACAATATATAACAGATAAGATAGTGCTCAGGAAAGGATCACATGTGGGATAGCTGCAGACAGTGCATCTAATCATATACTGAAGTATGGAGTTTGTGATCAGTATTATGCCATATCTTTACTAAAACCGTGTAAGTTGGATGTCATTTAAAGAGGTAATTTCACTTTCCTGGGTTTATTTTTCTATATTATAACCCTTATGCTTCATATTACAAATTGGCGATTAAAAATGTGAAAATATAATGGTAAAAGCAATGGTATAGTAATATCATATGTCTTCTTAGAAAAACTAAGCTATGAGGGCACTCACTGCATCCACTCCCCTACCCATTAATAAGATCTCCCTATTAATACTGTGCATTGGTCTTGCAGGGAAAGTCCTGGCACATGCCGATATCCCTGAGCTTGGCACGGTACATTTTGATGAAGATGAGTATTGGACTGAGGGAACCTACCTTGGAGTCAATCTACGCATCATTGCAGCACATGAACTAGGCCATGCCTTGGGCTTAGGTCACTCTCGCTTTGCTAGTGCGCTGATGGCTCCTGTTTATGCCGGATATAGACCTAACTTTCGTCTTCATGATGATGATGTAAAGGGGATTCAGGCCTTGTACGGTAAGTACAGTCATTATGCTACTGTACAGTAATAGAAGGTAGTCATTCACTGCCACTCAAATGAAAGTGTTTAAGGGAATAGGTTGAAAATTAAATTGTGACGACAACTTTACATACTATAGGAAAAGGTACAAGAGGCCAGGTAATGTCAGTTATGCTTGAGACGATTGAGAACCTTTTATTCTATTAGGATTTGAATGATCACAGTAGCACAAGATTAGTGTGAAGACCTTGTGGCAGACTTTGTCCTGTCCAGTTATCTAGTCATCATAGTGGACACAAGACAAACAGCGTACCATTGTAAGAAGTGAGACACAGATAGCAAGTGTAAATCATTCATCCTACATGCTTGTTTTTGGAATGTGTTTAAAGGGGTTCTCCAGTTTTCTAAATTACATTTTTTATCTGCCCAAAGTACCGCAAACATTTAATATTTTTGCCCCATATACCTCTTTTGATATAAGAACTTTCCTTCTCCTTTTCTCAGCATCAGTGCAGCCTGGGAGGATGTTTACAAGCAAAAGCAGAATTTCCTGTTTTCTAACCAAACCCAGCATGCTTTGCTCTGTAATGTTCCTCATGGGCTTGCTGCGCCCGCCACACTGTTCTCTTTGCAGTAGTCCCTCCCCTTATACCTCCCCTCAGCATAGTAGCTAGGCAGGACAAACCCTGGGTGGGCAGCCTGCTTCCTGTAAATTAACCCTGTCGCAATTGTCTTTAGTATTTGAGGGGTTAAATGTCCATGATCAGAGTTATCTCAGTTCACAATAGAGCAGTCAGCTGCTGGCTAAGGTGCCCACTCACCTCCTGAGTGTGTACCATGTTTAAAATGCCAATTTCTACCATACATGTATGGGAAATAACGACAAGGGGTTAAAAGGGGTGTACAGTTTAGAAAATATATTTTCACATAACCTGTTATGTAATCCTAACTTAATACAGTAGAAGTGGTCCTCTGTTCAGGCTCCTTATGTCTTGGTCAGATTAGAGAGTGGCTACAAAGAGTCTTTCTTGCTCTGGAGGACCTGTCCTGTCCTGCATTATACAGACCACCTATTGAATTGACTAGGTAGAGTGTAATGCCTAATATGCCCTGTGGTGGTCCTGCAGGGGAAATTACAGGTTACAGCTGATCACTAGGGTGCCCAGCAGGGTGACACTTTTGTGATTAGCGTGTGGTCAAGGGACCCTTCTAAAGAGTAGAGATTGTCCAAATCAAAGAACCCCTTCCAGGCTCATGTTCACAGATCCTGTACAACAATGTATGGAGGCCATACAGCTCCTTAGTACAGAGCTGAACAGTCTGTGCACTGCCATACAACCTCCATCAGGGGTCGAATGTAAAGTTATTGTCCCCAGGTAATGCTTCTATGTGAGAAGATCACCACATGCACAAAGTCCAATGGAGCATGACACAATTCTTTAAAAGAATTTGTATGAAATTCAACAGTAAAAACCTGTGTATGTCACCATACCATGTGGTGATATGATAGAGGCATTATGCGTCTCTATGATTTATTTGATGCATTTATATAGTATTGGCATATTCCGCAGTGCTTTACAGACATTAGCATCAAGCTATCCCCAATGGGGCTCACAATCTAAGGTCCCTATCAGTATGTCTTTGGAATGTCTGAGGAAACCGGAGGAAACCCACGCAAACACACAAACTCCTTGCAGATGTTGTCCTTGGTCAGATTTGAACCTAGGACCTCAGCTCTGCAAGGCACCAGTGCTAACCACTGAGCCACGGTGCTGCCCATAAATCCCTATTATGGCACAGTGCAAGAGGAGCCCTAATATGTATTGAAGTATTTAATTAAAAAATCATAATTTCATGACGCAGAGTTACGTACTGAATGGTTAAAGGTTCATTCAACTTTTAAAAAACTTTTAATATGTGATAGCAACATTTGAGAGGTTCTGATCAGTGGGAGTGCTTAGACCCCCCTCCCGATCACTAGAAAGAGGAGAGAGAAGCACTCACATAGCATGCGCTCTCACCTCACTACAGGAGACAGAATCTAAATGGGCCCATAGACTTTCTATTGAGCCTGCCTCCTGCAGTGAGTAATGAGAGTGCGATATGTGAGCACATCTCTCCCCTTTCTAGTAATCGGTGGAGGTCTCAGCATTCAGAACCCCACCAATCAAAATCTTTCATATTTCGCTATGAGATATCAAAAGTTTTTTTTAAAGTTCAGCGACCCTTTAACCTAGACAGCTGTGCTTATTTCCCCCACCAAGGCCTCACTTCTTTCATCCAGCACAATACTGCTAGTGTAAAACTTTCTGAGATGTAGCTGAATCCGGATGTTTCTAATGAAACCCAGCCTCGTCTACATTCAGCCTGATCAAGAAAGAAACGGCAGCTTTAGCTTAGAGTTACAGGCTCAGTGAGGAAATACTTAACTCTTCCTCTGCCTCGCATAAAAATAACTCTGCTGTTATCGATGGGCAGCAATAACACTGTATTGTGTTTGCAAGTTTCCTGCATGTTTCCTGTGCTGAATCTCAAAGAGACAATGAAAGGAAAAGATTACTTCCTAAATTAAAGACAAATGTGTTTAACATTTGTGTTATAGAAAAGTGTGAATTATTGTTGAAATTCAATAAAAAATAACATTCTTTTAAATTTACGAATTAGAATTTATTTTTATAGAACTTATCTAGCTCAGGAAATTGTGATTTGTTTATTGTTATACTGTAACTATATATATATATATATATATATATATATATACACACATATACAGTATATATCTATATCTATCTATACACATATCTATGTCTATATAGTATATCAGTCCAGGATTTATATATCCTTCTGTAAAAACTTATGGAGAACTTACATAACTCACATATCTAAATACATTCCAAGGTAAAAACAGCTACAAGGAAGTTGAGAAACATGTCACAACCATTGCACCTACTGTCTCTCCAACTCCCACCAGTCTGATGCCTGATCCATGCCAGGACAACCTAGATGCCATGATTCTTGGTAAGTATCTATACTTAACATCGTATTGCGCCCATTCTGGTGCATATGCAGCCAATATCATTCATTATCTTTAGTTTTATCAATAGATTATAACAGTTTTTATCTAATTTTAAGGGCCTGACAGTAAAACATATGCCTTTAAAGGAGACTATGTGTGGACAGTCACAGACTATGGCATTGGTCCTCTCATGAAAATCCAGTCCCTATGGAAAGGGTTACCAGGAAACTTAGATGCTGCCGTCCACTCAAAACGCACCAAGAGAACATATTTCTTTAAAGGTGAGACACCTCTATTCACTGACGTTAGACTGTAATAATAATAAGTATGTTTCTCTATTGCTGAGCCGATACAACATTAGTACATATCCATAATCCCTGCATTACTTGGCTTTAGGCATGTTGCTGTATGGTAACATAGAAACAGTAGAGGAAAGAAGAAAAATATTTTTTCACTTTAAATGTCTTTTTTTTAAGGAACAAAGAACTTAGAAGGGAATACATAAATAATCAATACCATCATTACATTCTTATCCCTCTTTCTTTACAATCCCTCCCAAATCAACCCCCCATACCCACCCAATCCGTGCGATGCGTAGCAAAAAAAAAAAATGAAATCTACCATTTCCTACCTCCCCATACTTTAGACCATTTTTGCCCAGCGTTTTTTTGGTAGTATAAAACTTTCTTGTACCTCTTCACCTTCTTCACCAAGGATAGTCATTCATTCAACTTTGGAATATTCTGTGAGATCCAAACTCTAGTAACGAGCAGTCTAGCTAAAAACATAATTCTTAATAAAATAATCTTTATATATTTGTGACAATTAACCCTAGAAAGGTTGCTCAGTATCCAACATTGAGATGTGAATGGGATTATTTTAACTCTGGAAACAACCAAATCATATGCAAAAAGTCCGCCAGTTGTGAGTCACAACGTGGACAGTTAGACGACTGTCGAAGGCCACATTTTTTAAGCCAAATCGGCGTAATATAAATTCTCTGAAAAATATTAAACTGAACCAATATATGATTACAATTCTGTGAAACTGTTCTTAGTGAGCCAAACATATTACCCCAATCTTCCTGCGTAACCGTTGGACAATCAATTCCCCAAGCCCCTTGACCCGGGGAGACCACCTTATTAAGTAGTGCTTTACGTAAAAATTTATATAATTGAGAAATCTTAGCCTTGTGACTAGGAGTCCCTATTACAGTGTTTTAGGGTGAAAAAGTGTATGTATCAAGAAGTGGAGATTCTTTTAAACTAGAAAGAGCTGAGTATATCTGAAAGTACCTAAACCAAGTAAAATTGCCCTTTAGTGTTAAGGAGGAAAAGGAGAGAACCTCCCCATTCCTCATCACCTGTGAAACATAAGTGATATTACTTGTTTGCCAAAACTTATCCCCAGCTAATTTATCCAAGCCCTTTAAGAAAAAGTTATGCCAAAGAGGGGTACATACAAGGGAACCCTTTATCCCAACCATCTTATAATGGTGGTCCAGGATCTGGAAAATAACTTCCCGTCACTCTATATTCTTGTTCAACGTTTATTAAACGCCCGGATTCCAACAAGGTAAATATTTTATCAAATGGGGATCGACCTACCAGCGTCCTACAAAGGGCACTTTTCTTCCAGTCACAATATAGCCACAACTGCGCAACAATAAAATAGCCATTGAAGTAGGGAAGGTTAAGCCCTCCCTGCTCCAATGGCTTATACAAATATTCCAGTTTTAACCTCACTCGTTTTCTTCCCCAAAGTAAATCATTAATCATCCTTTTAATAAGTTTGAAAAACCTATCCTCTATCCAAACTGGAAAATTCCGTAAAATATAGAGAAATTGAGGTAAGATCACCATTTTAACTTACGATATTCTGTCAGCTCTGGATAAAGGTAAGCGAAGCCAGATAGAGATTTTGGATCTCGTTTTGGCTATAAAGGGCATCAGATTAAGCTGAGTAAAGTCATCAATCCTAAGGGAAATCATCATGCCCAGATATTTAAATGAGTCAACAATCTTTGGCATTGTCAGGAGCCCCTCACACTGGTGCCCAAAATTATCCGAAGGCATAAGAGTAGTCTTTGCCCAGTTGATATCGAAGTCAGAGACCTCTCCAAAGGCGTTGACCACAGAGAAAATTGTTGGAAGAGTTGCATTGGTATAATTAACAAAAAAATAACACATCATCAAAAACTGTCTGATAACATCATATGTGTGTTCCCTTTATAGGAAGCAAATTATGGAGGTACACTGACTTTAAACTGAACTATGGATACCCCAAATATTTAACTAGGGTACCCCCAAACATTGGAGCAGCCTTATACTGGGAAGGAAACCAGAAGATATTCTTATTTAAGGTAAACTGTCTACCTGAAAACACAATAATGTACTGTATGTACACAATTTGTCATGTAATGCTAGCAACACACTGTTCCGTTGACAGCTATCTTCCCAAACTCTGCAATAAAAACATGCACACTCTGAATGGACAAAAATGCATGTTTACGGGTAACGAGGGAAGGAGAGGTAAGTTGCCAAAATTTGAGTTTTATGGTACAACCACACAGCACAGTCTGCCTTCACTATTGACTCTGAGAGTACGACCATGCAGTGCGGGCGGTTGTGTCACAGTTTCATTGATGCGGTCATGCGGTTGAATGCCACAAAACCGTACAGGCCACAGCAAGCTCTAATTAAACTAAAGAAGACCAAACTGTTTGGTTGGTCTGCATTGTTAATAGCTGCATGGTTTTTAAGGCGCCGCACAGCTATTAACTGTTGATTACCTAATGATAGGTCATCAATATCTTGATCTTGGAAAACTTTTTTAACCTCCCCCCGATGTAGGGACAAGCTGAAAAGGGATAAAAACAAAACAGTAAGTTTCATTCTATTGTGAGGGCTCAGTTATCAGTGCAAAAATTGCAATATTTTCATTAACCAGTTGCCTACTGCCACATGACTACATACATCGTATTACTAGAAGACGACCCTGGAGACCAATCAAAGTGGTCACCAGGCATGTGATCACTGTGACAGCCTGTCGCATAGATCCATAGTTAAAAAAAAAAAGCATGAATGAAAGCAGTTTAGAAAAGCCAGCACAGCCTGTCTCTAAGATCATCTCTAACCTTGTCCCAAATAACAGCTGCCATGGGTTCTTCTAAGCATCTACCTAACACTATGAAAATGAAAATTGTTAAAGTCCACAAAGCTATAGGCTATAGGAAGGTTACAGGAAGATAGCAAAGTATTTTCAGGTTGCCATTCCCTCAGTTCGAAATGTAATTAAGAAATGGCAATTAACAGAAACAGTGGAGGTCAAGAGAAGGTCTGGGAGACCAAGAAAAAATTCAGAGACAGCTGCTTATAGGATTGCTAGAAAGGCAAATCAGAACCCCACTTGACTGCAAAAGACCTTCAGGGAGATTTAGTAGACTGTGGAGTTGTGGTACATTGTGCTACTGTTCAGCAACACCTGCACAAATATGGCGTTCATGGAAGAGTGATCAGAAGGAAACCTCTCCTGTGCCCTCACCACAAAATTCAGCGTCAGACGTTTGCAAAAGAATATCTAAACAAGCCTGATGCATTTTGGAAACAAGTCCTGTGGACCGATGAGGTTAAAATAGAACTCTTTGGCTAAAATAAGCAAAGGTATGTTTGGAAAAAACAGGGCACAGAATTTCATGAAAAGAACACCTCTCCAACCATTAAGCATTGGGTGGATGAATAATGCTTTGGGGCTGTGTTGCAGCCAGTGGCACAGGGAACATTTCACGGGTAGAGGGAAGAATGGATTCAATGAAATTTCAGCAAATTCTGAAAGCAAACAGAACATCAACTGTAAAAAACTGAAGTTGAAAAGAGGATAGTTTCTACAAATGGATAATGATCCTCAATACACCTGAAAATCCACAATAGACTACCTTAAAAGGCTCAAGCTGAAGGTTTTACCATGGCCTTCACAGTCCCCTGATCTGAACATCATTGAATATCTGTGGATAGACCTCAAAAGAACACTTCTTACCAGATGGCCAAGGAATCTCACAGAACTGGAAGACTTACAAGGAAGAATGGATGAAAATCCCTCAAGCAAGAATTGAAAGGCTCTTGGCTGGATACAAAAAGCAAGGTTAGTACCTAGTAGCACCACATTTGGGAAGTATCATAGCATGTAAAAGGTGGTGTTACTAGGTGCTACATGGTTGCTTCAGGCCCTTTTCCTTTTTTGTTATTTTAAAAATGTTAAAGATTAAAAAAAATGTTTTTGCTTAAAATACAAGGGGAATGTGTCATCTTTATGCCTTTTGGAGATCATTTCATCTTCAACTTGCTTAACTGTTTACAGTAACAGTAATTTTCACCAGGAGCGCCCAAACTTTTGCATGCCACTATATATATATATATATATTTATTTTAAACAAACATTCTGGTCATTTCTTGATAGACTGTATCGAAATGTATTACTACTGTCACATGGTAAAATGCGCTGCTATTTTCTGTCACGTTTTGACCTTGCACAATATAAATTGTAATCTTTGCTCTCTGCAGGGTGATGAGTATTGGCAGTGGGATGAGTTGGCCTGGAGTAGCCTGAGTCCCAAGAAAATCTCAAGTCTATTCACGGGTATTCCAAGTAAGCTGGAAGCAGCTCTGACCTGGAAGAATGGAAAGATTTACTTCTTTAAAGGAGACAAGTATTGGAGAGTGAACAAGCAGCTACGTGTAGACCGTGGATACCCACTGAGCAAGGCTGAGCGGTGGATGCAGTGCTACCATATGGATTAATGGAAAATAAGTGCAATAGCCTTACTTAATTACATGCAGCAGTCACTGATGATGAAGTTCACCACAAAGAATAAAACTTAGACTGATAAATGTTGCACTCTGAGACAAGCTCACCCATTGGAAAGCGAGCCAGTAATACTCAAGACATTAAAGACATTTATGAACTGTTACAATGTTAAAAATAACAATTTCTTGTAAGACAATGAAAGGACACTTTCTTTACACATTCAGAGGTTTTCTGACTCCTTGGAGATCATGCTACTGTTACTTATTGCTGGTTCAGCTCCTGGACCAATGAGCAAGCACAGCCTAAAGAACTTGATAACTAAACGCCGCCGCCTATGGACAAACATCAATACTGCAATGCATATCAAAGTTGTAGAATGTAAATGGATACTTCTGCAACTTCAGATTGTAAAAATCCAGCCATGTAACATATATATATATTTATATAAAGCATTGTTAGATTGAATGGTTTTGATGTTCAAACAGGGCCAGATTGACATGCTAACGAGTTTGCATCCATATTTTTGAAATTTTCATTATATCTGGGCAATCACATATCTTTAAGATTTTAAGGGATTTTCCAGAATTATTTAAAGTAGTTTTCCGAGACCTAAATGCTGATGACCTATCCTCTGGTCATCCTCCTCTAGAGGAAAGGTCATCAGTGTAAAACTCCCAGAAAACCACTGTAATGGTGCTGTCAGGGAGTAGAAATAACGCCACTCTTGTTCATGGGCTGAGTCTAGTATTGCACCTTAGAACCATTATCTAACCCTGAAAACACCTTTAAAGGGTAATTTTGGAAGCGTATGATATTCATTTAATGTTAACAGATCATGAAAGGGATTGTCCCATTACAAAAACTGATCCCCTATCCATAGGACAGGGAATAAGTGTCTGATCGGTGGGGGCCCAACTGCTGTGGCCCCACTGACAAGGAAAATTGAGCCTATGTTCCCAGGGGAAACACATGCGCGCTTCCGCTCCAGTCAACTCTAAGGGGCTGCTGGAGATAGCTGAGCACTTGTTCTCTGCTGTCTCTGCATTGCCATTGAGCAGCAAACACACGTGTCTACACCTATTTAAATGGGGAAACACGGCACCCATTCTCGTGATCAGCAGGGGTCCCAGCAGCTGGACCCCTTTGATTAGATGCATCCCTATCCTGTGAAAAGGGGAAAAATTGTTATAATAATCCCTTTAAATTGAAATCTTGTGCTTCTTGGTTGCTCTGCATTTAGATGATATATATGCTGACTTGCAGAATGTACATCTACATCATCTATGCCTGTATAATAATGTGCATGCATTTGCAAACATTTGCCCTCCACATGGTCTGCAGTGTCTCCTGCTGGCAGGTGACACAAAATTACATTTAAAAAAGTAAATTAAATACAGTAAAAAAATAATTCTGTGTGAAGTTATTGTAATGTCCAACCTTTTCCAACACATACAGGCTTAGGTGCCATGCACGCGACCATATCCATTTTGCAGATTGTAGATCATCAAAATACGGATGCATTCCATGTGCAGTATGCATGCGGATCCCTTGTTATTATTGGGTCTGTGATCTGCATTTTGAAGACATAATCGTTGTGGATGCAACACGGACCATATCCATATTTTGCGGATCTGCGATTTTCACAGAACTGATAGTCATGTGCATGGGAACTTTTAGTAATACCAAGTATATGTACTGGAGGAGTCAAAAGTATAGTAAACTCTTAATTATGTAACATTTTAAGTGGGAATATTAAAGGACACTTTGTCATTGTAGAAAGAAAAGCTATGGATAGGCACAGGCATTTTTAGTGTTAAAAAGTTGAATGAGATGAGAAAAACCTATTTCCTTTCTCCGAGAAACAGTTCCCCCTTGTCTGGTATTTCAGCTATATCCCAATCCGGTGAATGATGTGGAGTTGCCTTACTAGGAATAATCCATGGACAAGGGTTAAGAGGTTTCTCAAAGAAAGGAGATTTGGGTTTTAAACATTTAATCATCCAATATCCACCTGTTTTAGTAGCAGTTACACACATTTTTGGAATTTTAGTTGGGATTCCACCTGATCTGGTACTTCTTGCTGCTGTGGACATGTTTTGCACACTTGTTTAATGTGTTATTACACTCCTCATTGTTGAAATTGCAACACCAAGGACAAGCTGTAAGTTTATGCAAATCAAGGAAGTACCAGTTGTTTTTTTGCTAAGATCTGCACATGATCAAATTTTTAAGCACCTAGCTCCAATCTGTGGCATATGGGAGGGACATAAAAGCGAGATTGAAAGTTTTTAGTCACATGAAAATTAAAAAATCGTATTAAGTCATGTGGGATGATTGTGTGATGTCTCCTGTGTGTCGACGTGTCAGTTATCGTCACTTATTGCAAACTGAGAGGGACAGAATCCTTGAACTGACAGACCTTGGTTTATCACTCTAAGACCCCTTTCACACGGGCGAAAATTCTGTGCGGGTGCAATGCGTGAGGTGAACGCATTGCACCCGCACTGAATCCGGACCCATTCACTTCAATGGGGCTGTGCAGATGAGCGGTGATTTTCACGCATCACTTGTGCATTGCGTGAAATTCGTAGCAAGTTCTATATTCTGAATGGGTCTGCGTGAAAATTGCAAGCATCTGCAAGCAATTGAGGAAGCGGACAAAGGTGGGAACGTGGTACTGTGGGATATGGGGATGTATATGAATGAAGCCAAACGTCAATTGGGTAATAGAGTTTTCTATACTCCTATTCCATCAGATCCCACTATAACGTTCAAGAAAAAATTGGATCAGCTTTTAAGAAGGGCCTTTGACATGAGGATCATTACTAAGCGGGAATTCCAATTCCTGGAGGTGAGTTGCCCTATTACATTTTACATGTTACCTAAGGTGCATAAACATTTAGACAACCCACCGGGCCGCCCAATTGTGGCGGGCATTGGGGGCCTATGTGAACAAGCCTGTATTTATTTAGATTTCTTTTTACAGTCTTTCGTTCTGGGCCTCAAATCATACATTCGTGATTCCAGGCATCTCATACAGGAATTGAGGGATGTTGTCTTGCCGCCTGGCACTTTGATGGTTACATGTGATGTCAAGTCACTATACTCCAACATTTCCCATAGTGACGGGATAACTGCTGTCAAGTCCTTTCTGTCCAACTCTACCACTGGCGATCCAGCCCACCACACTTTTTTGGTGAGTTTACTGGAATTTGTGTTGACGCATAATTATTTTGTTTTCGATCGCACATTTTATAGACAAATCTCCGGCACAGCCATGGGGGCACGGTGTGCGCCCTCCTATGCCAACCTATTTTTAGGTTGGTGGGAGGCCACCCAGGTATACCCATTGGACCAGTTTAGGGACCATGTGGTGGGTTGGTATCGCTTTGTTGACGACATCCTCTTTTTCTGGCAGGGATCAAGGGAGGATTGTGAGCATTTTATTGGCTACCTGAATGAGAATCTGCTAAACATATTCCTAACATACAAAATTTCGTAAACGGAGGTTAATTTTTGGGATCTCCGAATTGGGGTGAAGGATTCCCATATTGTGACATCCCTGTTCCGTAAAAGTACTGCAACTAACAATCTACTCCACTATGACGCACCCGACGCACTTGAAGAAAGGTATACCTAGGGGCCAGTTTCTACGCCTACGACGTAATTGTACTAATTTGAGTGATTTCAAGGAAGCCTCACAAAATCTGTCATCACGACTACACGAGAGGGGTACCCCAAAAAGGTTATGTCCCGGGCCTTTGAAAGAGCTAAGGAGTCTAATCGTGAGGACTTGTTTGAACCCAGGAGTAAATCACGGGACAATAAAATACGAGTGATCACCAGGTATAACAACCAGTGGTCGGACCTCTACAGAATCTTAAACACCCATTGGTCCCTACTTTTAGCAGATGGTAAACTTGCTCCACATGTTGACAATGAACCCAGGATTATAGCGCGGAGGGCCTCTAATCTAAAAGACACCCTAGTGCGCAGTCACTTTCAACACCCAGGAGGTACCACGGGAAGCGGTGGTACATTGAAAGGTACATATCCCTGTGGTGGTTGTAATATCTGCCAATTCATGCTGAATTCGAACAGCCTTATCCATGGGGAGAACTGTAGAGTTGATTTAAAACATTATGTTAATTGTCACTCCAGGAATATAGTTTATGCCCTTCTGTGCCCCTGTAATAGGATATATGTGGGCCAGACTATGCAGGAGCTAAGGAAGAGAGTACAACAGCGCACATCCAACATTCGGTTGGCAGCACGGGACAGAAGCAAAGGGGAAAAACCTTTAAAATTGGTGGCGGCCCATTTCTTGGACTGCCATGAAGGTAGGTATGACGGCCTACGGGTTGCAGGGTTGGATTCAATCCGTCGAAACATTTGGGGCACACATATCTCTCAGAGATTGCTCCGATCTGAATCAAGGTGGATATTCAACCTGGGTTCACAGGTTCCACGGGGCTTAAATGAGGAACTCACCTTCACTGGTTTTTATACATAGATTCCTACTCTTATGCTGACTGATCGAAAAGCAATAGAATAGGTCTATGTATTATCTATCACTTAATTGCACTTTTTATTTATGTTTGTTCTTACTTTTCAGGTTTCAAAGGCCTGATGACACAGGGATGCAGGACTTATTGTTTCATTGGACTTCCTCTCCTTTTTTTACATAGATATTTGTTCACTGTTTGTAAAAAAATGTATATAGAATGGCACTTAGCACTTTAATAATCATTGGTTATTTGTACACATACAACCCTATGGTCGTTATATCCTATCTGTGTATTTTTGATGTTTTATGGATTTGTATTGCTACACATTATTATGATGGAGTATTTATCCCCTTTGCATTATATATTCATTATTTATATGATATTCATACATGTATTCATCTACTCTCTTTCTATTTTGCGCTTGCTTCTTGGCCTCTTTCTCCCTGGTGCATGGTCCGTCATCCCCTTGGCCCGCTGAAACTTTTGGTTGGAGGATATGGGTTTGGATTGAATACTTGTACCCTTCATTGATTATTAAAAACTACATAGGTTGATTTTTTAAATGATGATAAATAATTCAATATTTAGGGTACAAGAAGAATATAGGTACGGTATGGTAAGTGAACAATGATACATAGTTATATAATAGACAGCCTTGTAAATCAGTTTATATAAATAAAAATAAAAATAAATAATAAAAATAAAAATAGATAAAAACATAATAATAATAATAAATAAAAAATGATGAATCTATCCATGATCTGTTGCACCCATGTAATCATCCATGATCTGTTTTACTTATGAAATCATACTAAGGAGAAAAGTGATTGACTTTATTATATAATTTCTATTTGTTTGTTTATGCACTGTATATCACATATATATATGTACAATACACTTTATGATTATGCTTTATTGTTCATGATGTGCATATTTTATTTATTTAGTACTGTATTTTATATATGATCATGGAGTTATTTTGATTGAATGGCATACAATATTGAATCACGTTTTGATACTATTGTAATCCTATGAATTGGGCTTTCAATTGACATTTGTTCTACATATTTTTTTGCCTTGTTTACATACCGGAACTAATAGTACCTTTCTTTGTTTTGGTGATCCATTGGGGGATGTAATTGTGCGGCTTGGCGCTCTGTGGCGTTGGCGAGGCCGTGATGTGTTTCCACTTTTTGGTACGCATCGCGGCGTCGACTTCCGCTCGGGCGCCATCTTGCGCATGCGCGTTTGTTCATCCAGCACGCCGGTCTTCACCGGCGCCTGCACTCGCGCTCGGACCATGCACCGGGGAGAATCCAGGTAATACCCATGTGCGCCCCCCTCCTTCCTTCATTGTTTTAGGTATTTGACCACAGCCATATTTGATTATTGACTAATTATAAAGGCTATAAGAATGTTGAAACGCTAATGCATATTCACATGGACCTCTGAGGAAGCTAGTATATGCACTAGCGATACGCGTGAGGGTTTTCGCCTTCCCCCCTATGGGTCTATATTTTCCATGTGCCACCACTGTGTTTCTGATAAGTATAATATTGAACAGATTGTAGGCATTTGTTGCTATATCTTTGATAATTGCATATATATTGATTGTTTCTATGGTGGCTCTGGATGAAATTTTGTACATGATTTTACCCATTAGTGGGGATTGCTCCATGAATTGATGTTTTTAATGAGTATGTTTCAATAAATTATGTTTTATTTTTGGAGGTGCGGTCTAGTTGTAGTATTTCTTTACTTGGTTTAGTCTAAGCAAGTGCGGATGCGGTGCCTACTTGTGTGGTTTTCCCGCAATGCACACGCGACGCATCCAGAGCAAATCCGGGACGCCCGTGTGAAAGAGGCCTAATGGTCCATTCACAAGTCTGTATGTGTTTTGCGGATCCGCAAAACACAAACACCGGCAATGTGCGTTCCGCATTTTGCGGACCGCACATCGCCGGCACTCTCATAGAAAAAGTCTTGTCTTGTCCGCTAATGCGGACAGCGCATTCCGGCCCCATTGAAAATGAATGGGTCCGCACCTGTTCTGCAAAATTGCGGAACGGATGCGGACCCATTTTGCGGACGTGTGAATGGACCATTACAGATCACTATGCGTCTAGGCCGAGATGTCAGCACTGTTCAACACTGCGTGTCCCAAGGATTGGGAGAACAATGACAAAGTGGATTGACAGCAAGAGGGCCACAGAGGCAAACCTCTGCACAGACAAATCGTCTGATTACAAGAATGACGCATAATGATCAATTCTGTACTGCAAGTCAAATTAAACGTCACATCCCAAGCCTAGGGTGGCAAACAGTGTCTACACAAACCATCGGAAGGCGTCTGCATGACATTGGGCTAAAAGTCAGATGTCCAGCTACAGGTGTTCCATTGACCTCACTCCACTGCTCTCAAAGGCTATCATGGTGCACAGCAAGACAACAACAAAGGCTTAAAGGGGTATTCCAGTTACAACAGCTATCAGATTGGCGGGGATCCTATCGCTGAGACACCCACCAATCATGAGAACGGGGGCCCTATACCTTGTGGAACCCCCTGAAAGGGGAAGAGCGGATGGTCGGAAATCCATGCCACCGCTCCTTTTATTTCAATGATAGCGACAGAGATAGCAATGCACTTTACTCGCATTCTAGGACAGGTTGCTTGCTGCAATTTTAAATCATTTATGGAGAACCCCTTTAAATGCATATCTGAATGTTATTTGTTTTTGGAGCAGCTGTCTGACACTGATGTCAAATTGCTTATTGCTAATTGCTGATTTTAGATATTGAAAGCTTAAAGTACACTTTAAGTTTAGTTGCATACATCTGGACTATTGCTCAATTCAGATTAATTCCAGATGTGGGACCAAAGATGAGAAGGAGAGCTTCTGTATACGTGGATGGAGGATACTGGTAAGTAGAGAAATTTCCTTTATTGATACAATAATAATAGAATAATCAAATACATCACATGCCAGCTGAGTGTTGCGCCTCCAGCGCAACCTAACCTGGTAGTACCTGTCATCTGGGCGTCCTGGATCTGCCTTATGGTACTCCCTATGTGTCCTCTCCCTTCTTCTCTCTAATTCAGATTAATTGGTGCAGAAATACTTATAACCAGGCATGACATTCAGGATGGCAGGGGGGGGGGGGGGGGGGGAAGGGTTTTCAAAACTGGGACATTAATTGCTCACACCACTGGAAAAGAAAAAGAAGGTAAATGGACTGCAAATGCTGCTCATTATGACATTCAAGTACAAAACAATATAGGCGAGGCATTGGGCTGGCTTCTGAAGTCTCCTCCCTGGCAGAAGAAGGGTTTGATGCTGGGGAAAGGCCTGAGCTAGCTGTCCCTCTCTCTCTTCAGAAGGCTGGTACCAGGGTCCAGGGCTGGTGATCCAGAGTCTGTGGCAGCGTATCCCCATCACAGCGTCTTCTTCTGGTAACTAGTCTGGCAGTCTCCTCTTCCAAGCACTGTTCCCTAACTGCAGAACACTAGGGGCTCTGACTGCTCTCCTTATATACAGTTTCTAGCTAGACTAGAACCTTCTAGTGGGAGGGGTGGAGTGGAGAAACTCAGTACAAACAGATACATTGTTTTAACTCCTGTCTGGTATAGACTTACATTAGAGCTTTAATGATACTCAATGGCAATGACACAGCAGTTTTTCCAGACATAATAACAGAGCTAAAACCAGACATTTAAAAGGTTAGACCGTCTGCTTTTGGTGGTAAACAAGTCTGGGTTTTTCCCTCCAAAACAGGGTGGTAAACTAGTCTGGGTTTTCATATACATATATATAATGCAGTAACATAGTAATAAACAGTATAAGTTAACCCTTTTAAGAGAAATAAAGTAAGAAATTTTACCTTTGCATAGGGGATATAGGCAAATGTCCACAAATGTCCAGACTTCAGAGTGTCCCTGCTCCAGGGCACAACATAACCAATCCTTTTTCTTGTCCTTCGCAGTTTATTTTCTTACACTTCTCTTTTTACACTTCTTGATTCTTCAACCTCTAACTTTTTCCTTTGCCATTTCCTACTATTCCTTTTCTTCTTTAGCTTTCTCCAATTCCTAACTTTAACTACTTTTTTTTCCCCTATTCCTCTTCCACTTCAATTCTCTTCTTTTTCCTCTTGCACCTCTTCATCTGTGACTGTCTTTTTTCATTTTCTATTTCTCTTTCACTTCATCCTTTTTCTCTTCCTTTTTTCTTCCTCATTTTTATATTCCTCCTCTTCCATTTCCTCTTTTCACCTATCTCCTCCTCCACTTTCAGTTTATCTTTCCTTATCGTCCTGCAGGCATCACAACACAAAGGATTACTGTCTTGCTCCTCCAGTCTAGGACAGAAGATAAATCATTAGTAAATCTAGACTAATTAACCCCCCTATAAAGGAGTGTACACCCACTAGGTAGATGTGTTTTTCCCATTTCATCCACCATGACGGCCACAATGAGAGATGACCCTTGACCTCTGTAGGTGCAGGAACACACAGAGAGAGCTTAAATAGCCCCCACCCCACCACCCCCTCAGTGTTTTCTTGCCCCTACGGGGGTTAACATACAGAGAGAGGCCTCCCTATTGTGAGGTGAAGAAAGAAGACAGGAGAAAATTACCTATATATCCCGCTGTCCTCCCGCGGCAGGGGCTAAGGCTGGACAGTGGGGGCAACAAGGACCCTCATTCCGGCTTAAGCTGGGGCCTGCGGTCCTTACTATGAGGCAGTCTCCCTTCCACTTGGTGGAAGCAGTCAGCCAGAGCCGGCTCCAGGTGAGGCACGCGCACAGTGCTGTGGTGTCTCCTATCTTGTTGGGGCCGGCTGACGGGGTAGGTGCGATGCGGCACATGGAGCGAATCTGAGGTTCATCGGGATGGTGCGGCGCATGGAGCGCTCCAAAAATGCAGTATAATACCGGGCACAGTTCTATGTCATAAGACGCTGGGAAATTTACATTACATGGTGCTCATACAGATTGTTACGCTGAGCGCTCCGGGTCCCCTGCTGGCCTCGGAGCGCTCACAGCGTATGCCCCCAGGCAGCACTCCAGCGTCTCGGCGTGTGCGTCCTCGCTCTCTAGGGGGGCGCGCGCCGGGACTCTTAGATTCAAAGGACCAGTGCACAGGTGATTGGTGCCTGGTCCAAAGGGGTTATTAAGGGTTAAGGTTGTGAGAGGCAGTGCTGACTTAATTAGGCTGCACCTGTGCACTGCCCATTTATACCTTCTCCTCCCACAGCTTTCTGCCGGATCTTTGTGCCTTGTGCCTCAGAGAAAGCGTTCCTTTCTATGTTAGTTTGCCTTACCTGTTGCCGTACCCGTTGCTAACGTCCACTCGCCTTTGAACCTTTGCCGCCTGCCCTGACCGCTGCTACGTCCGACTTCGCTCTTGCCTTCTCCCTGTGTACCACGCCATATCACCAGCCAGAGAGGTCGAGTTGTTACTAGGGGACACGACCTGGTAGTTACCGCCGCAGCAAATCCATCCCGCTTTGCGGCGGGCTCTGGTGAAGACCAGTAACTGCTTAGAACCGGTCCTCTAGTACAACCCGCGCCATCGCCTCTCTGGTCCAGAGGATCCACTACCTGTCCTGCCGGTACGTGACACAGATCTTTCTCTGCATCTCCGCCGTGATGTCCGCCTCAGAGACACCTACACCTCGTCTGGAGGGTCCGGATCCCTCTTCAACTGCCAGTACTGTGAATCTCCTGAGGGGGTGTCTATATATATATATATAGATCTTGCACCCGCGCTATTGGACTAGTGCTGCTGTGGAATTTTTTGTTTGCTATATACAGTTGCAAGAAAAAGTATGTGAACCCTTTGGAATGATATGGATTTCTGCACAAATTGGTCATAAAATGTGATCTGATCTTCATCTAAGTCACAACAATAGACAATCACAGTCTGCTTAAACTAATAACACACAAAGAATTACATGTTACCATGTTTTTATTGAACAAACCATGTAAACATTCACAGTGCAGGTGGAAAAAGTATGTGAACCCCTAGACTAATGACATATCCAAGAGCTAATTGGAGTGAGGTGTCAGCCAACTGGAGTCCAGTCAATGAGATGAGATCGGAGGTGTTGGTTACAGCTGCCCTGCCCTATAAAAAACACACACCAGTTCTGGGTTTGATTTTAACAAGAAGCATTGCCTGATGTGAATGATGCCTCGCACAAAAGAGCTCTCAGAAGACCTACGGTTAAGAATTGTTGACCTGCATAAAGCTGGAAAGGGTTCTAAAATTATCTCCAAAAGCCTTGCTGTTCATCAGTCCAAGGTAAGACAAATTGTCTATAAATGGAGAAAGTTCAGCACCGCTGCTACTCTCCCTAGGAGTGGCCGTCCTGTAAAGATGACTGCAAGAGCACAGCGCAGACTGCTCAATGAGGTGAAGAAGAATTCTAGAGTGTCAGCTAAAGACTTACAAAAGTGTTTGGCATATGCTAACATCCCTGTTAGCGAATCTACGATACGTAAAACACTAAACAAGAATGGATTTCATGGGAGGATACCCCAGAGGAAGCCACTGCTGTCCAAAAAAAAACATTGCTGCACATTTACAGTTTGCACAAGAGCACCTGGATGTTCCACAGCAGTACTGGCAAAATATTCTGTGGACAGATGAAACCAAAGTTGAGTTGTTTGGAAGAAACACCCAACATGATGTGTGGAGAAAAAGAGGCACAGCACACCAACATCAAAACCTCATCCCAACTGTGAAGTATGGTGATGGGGGCATCATGGTTTGGGGCTGCTTTGCTGCGTCATGGCCTGGACAGATTGCTATTATCAAAGGAAAAATGAATTCCCAAGTTTATCAAGACATTTTGCAGGAGAACTTAAGGTCATCTGTCCACCAGCTGAAGCTCAACAGAAGATGGGTGTTGCAACAGGACAACGACCCAAAGCATAGAAGTAAATCAACAACAGAATGGCTTAAACAGAAGAAATTACGCCTTCTGGAGTGGCCCAGTCAGAGTTCTGACCTCAACCAGATTGAGATGCTGTGGCATAACCTCAAGAAAGCGATTCATACCAGACATCCCAAGAATATTGCTGAACTGAAACAGTTCTGTAAAGAGGAATGGTCAAGAATTACTCCTGACCGTTGTGCACGTCTGATCTGCAACTACAGGAAACGCTTGGTTGAAGTTATTGCTGCCAAAGGAGGTTCAACCAGTTATTAAATCCAAGGGTTCACATACTTTCTCCACCTGCACTGTGAATGTTTACATGGTGTGTTCAATAAAAACATGGTAACATTTAATTCTTTGTATGTTATTAGTTTAAGCAGACTGTGATTGTCTATTGTTGTGACTTAGATGAAGATCAGATCACATTTTATGACCAATTTGTGCAGAAATCTATATCATTCCAAAGGGTTCACATACTTTTTCTTGCAACTGTATATGCATGTTATAGAGCTGGAGGGTTGCTCCAGAATTAACTGCATAACATTACTGATCTGAAAGTGGTTTCCACGATTTATTTTTCCCATCGGGGGTTTCCATGGGAGGATTGAGCTGAGATTTATCTTGGAGGTTCCTGGTGAGTATCTCGTATGCATCGGGTGTTCCCTGCAAACTATCTATGTATGTTTCAGGGTGTGTCCCTATGAGAAGTGTCGGTTTGACTGTTACAAGCACTGTTATTGCAATCAGGTTTGCAGAAGTGTCTCCATCTCAGGAGCCATTTTGGGGTAGAAGTATACAGGTGCAGCTGAGCTAAACTTGATGGGTAACATGTTAAGTAAAAAATGGCACAAGAGGTTAACTAACTCTTTCAATGTATTTCATTAGTTTGTCAAAATGCTATGAAATAACTCTGTGCCATGTGTTATCAGAGTCGTTTTTAGCTCAGCTACATCTGTGGCTCTGCACAGTGTGAGATATTACTGCAGCAGCGGAATCACAGCAGCTCTAAGGATCCTAGGTTTTGGAATGGCTTATATGTAGCTTTTATGTATGTGTGAGCTAATTATTATGTTACAATTACAGAACTCTGCAAAGAATCCCATAAAGCCATAAATGTCAGTATGTGCACCAACTATAGACAATGTAGGAGATGTCTGACTCTGCACCATTGCCTCCCAGCTGAAGGTCTCCAGCGCAGAGATTGTGGAATGGTTTACTTCTCAGGGGTCAGAAGCTTTCACTCTCTGGTCCTTTCTGCTCATATATCTATAAGACCTTGCTTATCTACAACTCCTTTACCTTATCTCCTGCCTCATCTCACCTGGATGTGGACTCGGTCTCTGTGATCAGGTGGATTTGCAAGATCTTTGTTTCATAATGGCGTACCTTCATTTACCTTCATTATTAAAAGCTGTGCTAGCTCACCTTGAAATGGTTGCACCCAGAGGGGATAAGCCCAAAATGGAGAGAAAAAAAAAAAAAAGAGTATGGCAGGAGTGTGGTTTCAGCCACACAGGTAACATTATGTGGGAGCTAGATTACAGCCGTGTCTTACATATCCTGCAGTCTCAGCTCAGAGGGGTAACCTTTTTTCTGCCTGTCAGGTTATACCTATGGTCAGAAAGATTGTTTCCTTCTGAAACATAGTAATTCCTTGTCTATGGCAGAGAGCAAAGCTTCTTTGGCTTCAGTTTCCTAGTGTCATAGGAATTGCTTAGTCACTAAGATTGGGGGTCCATTCATAGAACCATATCCGATTTTGCGGACCACAAGTTGCGGATCCATAGGACATGGATCCGTCATTGCAGATCAGAACTTCCTGCCCCATATGGTAATGCCCATTCTTATCCGCAATATGGAAAAGGGTGGGACATTTTCTATCTCTTTCGGGGCCTCGAAATGGATGTGCGGATGTGGTCGGCACACTGTGTGCTGTCCGTGTCTCACAGTCCCATGTAATAATGGGTCCGCATAGGATCTACAAATTGCGGGACGTGTCGGAATGAAAAAAATTATTTCATGTGAATGGACCCTGAATGTCCCTCTGAGTTCATGTGATCCCCATAGACACTCTGTGCAGAGGGACATTCTGTTAGAATCAATCGTTGTTACAGAGGGGTCTCCTTTCCACAATATACCTCTAGGTCTAGTTTCATTCTTGTCATTTTCATTCGAAAGATCACCTAAGAGGAGCTCAGAAGGAACAGATAGAGAAAAGTAAGTTCTAAGTGTTCAGGCTCTCCAAGCACTAGAAAGTAGAAATTTTGAACAGGGAAACATCAAATTTAGGACACCAGGCTTCCGGTGGGATTACAGAACCTTTTCTCAAATTGGGCAAGGATTACGTCAGACTCCTGGATAGAATCTTGTACCCAGGTCACTCCCTCAGGTTAAAGAAGTTGCCCCCAAGCCAAAATGGTCAACCCTTCACAAATCCTCATATGGTGGTTATTTCAGGACTTCACAGGAAAATCTTGACCTCTTTTCCAGGAAATTTCTGTGGTCTTTTCAAGAGTGTATGTAGTGTCAATGCCACAGGTAAGATGGAGGTTAGATCTGATGTGTTTAAATAAATACCTTCTCGGAACAATTTCACGATGTAACATTCACCAGCAGGACAATTGTATAGCCAAGATCTCATATACAGTAGATATAAAAAGTCTACACACCCCTGTTAAAAATGTCAGGTTTCTGTGCTGTAAAAAAATGAGACAAAGATCTCAACTCAAATGAAAAACAAACTGAAATCTTTTAGGTAGAGGGAAGAATTTTTTTTAAAATAAAATAATATGGTTGCATAAGTGTGCACACTTATATGAGTCTATCAGCATAGCACATTTTGACTTGGCAAGATTTGTCCACTTTTCTGTCAGATTGTGAGGGCATCTCCTGTGCACAGCCCTCTTCAAATCACCTCACAGGTTTTCAATCGGATTCAGGTCTGGGCTCTGGCTGGGCCATTCCAAAACTTTAATCTTCTTCTGGTGAAGCCATTCCTTTGTTGATTTGGATGTATGCTTTGGATCGTTGTCGTGCTGAAAGATGAAGTTCCTCTTCATGATCAGCTTTCTAGCAGAAGCCTGAAGGTTTTGTGCCAATATTGACTGGTATTTGGAACTGTTCATTTCCCTCTAGCTTAACTAAGGCCCCAGTTCCAGCGGAAGAAAAACAGCCCCAAAGCATGATGCTGCCACCATGCTTCACTGTGGGTATGGTGTTCTTTTGGTGATGTGCAGTGTTGATTTTGCGCCAAACATATCTTTTGGAATTATGGCCAAAAAGTTCAACCTTGGTTTCATCAGACCATAACACCTTTTCCCACATGCTTTTGGGAGACTTCAGATGTTGTAGCCTGGCTTGGATGTTTTTCTTCGGAAGAAAAGGCTTTCGTCTTGCCACTCTACCCCATTGCCCAGACATATGAAGAATACGGGAGATTGTTGTCACATGTACCACGCAGCCAGTACTTGCCAGATATTCCTGCAGCTCCTTTAATGTTGCTGTAGGCCTCTTGGTAGCCTCCCAGACCAGTTTTCTTTTTGTTTTATCATAAATTTTGGAGGGACGTCCAGTTCTTGGTAATGTCACTGTTGTGCCATATTTTCTCCACTTGATGATGACTGTCTTCACTGTGTTCCATGGTATATCTAATGCCATGGAAATTCTTTTGTACCCTTCTCCTGACTGATACTTTTTAACAATTAGATCCCTCTGATGCTATGGAAGCTCTCTGTGGACCATGGCTTTTGCTGTGGGATGAGACTAAGAAAATTTCAGGAAAGACCAACTAGAGCAGCTGAACTTTATTTGGAGTTAATCAGAGGCACTTTAAATGATGGCAGGTGTATGCTGACTCCTATTTAACATGATTTTGAATGTGATTGCTTAATTCTGAACACAGCTACATCCCTGGATCTTCACAAAACAAGTGTGAAAGTACCCTTAGATCACACTCAACTCAGTCCACTTAGTCGCTTGGGCAGAGGAAAGAGAAATAAAAAAATAAAAAAAACAATTATGCAGAGCCTTTACATGGTCTTCTCCATGCATCTTTACAAAACAATAAGTTGGATGTATCTGGTGCTTGCGATTTAGCCTTTGACAGACAAGTGATTATTAAGGGTGAAATTTCGTCTGTCCCCCCCCCCCCCCCTTGTTTAATACTGCTTTTCAGATCCCTGTGTGTTGTGCTGCCTGTAGGACGATAAGGAAAGTCTAAATTAGCTTACCGAAATGTATCTTTCCTTGAGTCCAAAGGCAGCACAAATATCCCTCCCTGAGAAGAAAATGGTAGAAGAGGCAGTTGAGGGAAGAATGTAGAGAAAGTGGAAGTGATTGAAAAAGCGTTAAAAAGAAAGTAGTAGAAGAAGAAGAGAAGGAAATAGAAAGAAGGGAGTGTAGTGAGAAAGGAAGGAAGTTGAGGAAGAAAAGTTGGAGGTAGAACAGAAAGTGGATGAAGAGGAAGAACGGGAAGTGGAAGAGATGGTGGAGAAAGGAGAGAAGAGTGTGAAATGGAAAAGGAAGAAGACAAAAGAAAGTTTCAGTTTAAGAGAACAAGGAGGAGACAGATAAAGAAGAGAAGGTAGAGGAAGAAAATAGAGTGTAGTGAGTGTAGAGGAAAGGTGAGAGGAAGAAGTGGATGAAGAAAAGAAAAAGAAACGGTGAAAGAAGAGAAAATGGATTGGCAGGAAAAGAGAAATAGGTGGAAATGAAAAAGGGAGTGGAAGAAAGAAGGAAGGATGAAAAGGAGAAGGTTGAAGAGTAGAAAGTATAGGAAGAGGAAGAAAAACAAGAGGAAGGGAATGAAAAGGAAGAAATAAAAGAAGGAAGTAGAATAGGAGGAAAAGTTGGAAAGGGAAGTAGAAGAGTGAGAGGAAAAGGAGTAAGATGAAAAAAAAGAAAAGGAGGAAGACAAAGAAAGAAAGAAATAGAATAAGAAGAGCAGTAAGTGGGAAAGGAGGAAAAAGAAGATGAGGAAGAAAACAAAAATTGGACAAAAAAGTGGCAGAGAAGGAGGAAGAGGAGAAAGTAAGCAAGGTTGTCTCTTATGTATATGTGCTGTGTATGGGAAACATCATAGAAGCTAGTCTCTACCCATCCTGAAGTTGGTGATAAGTATAGTTGGTGATAAGTAAAGGAGCCCAACAGACAATTAGATATATAGCCTACAAAGGGTAAAAGTAGTGATAAATGCAGGATACAAGTAATATAATGGTCAGAAAGGGTTATTTCTCATGTGTCATAGTGATAGCCATGCCAGTTTCAAACATTTTTTTAACTTGTGTTTCTTTTTGCTAGGATGCATCTACTAAATCCATTCTACAGTAAGTAGAAAGATAAACTTTTTTTTTTTTTAAAGAATACTGTACGTGGAGGATGAGTTTAATAGGTGCTAATCAGATGTAATATACTGGGGGTTGCCACGGATAAACTAGTACTTTGTGTGGCAGTGGGATAGCACAGCTCACAGATATATACCCAAAAAGAGCCCATACTGGAAAGAGTTCTATGTTGTGGTGGATATGTGTACAAAGTAATGAATGAATTTGTGTTCAAACTGTCTGGATATGAGAGAATACTGATTGAAAATGGTAGAAGTCCAGCTACTCTCCCCATACCCAAAGCAGACAGAACCTACTATGTTAACAGTTAAAAAGCTACAGTTTGGAGATATGTATCCCCTATGCACTATTTTCAGGGACATTCACAAAAAAGGGACTGAGGAAATATGTCTGATAAAATGAACACGGGGGTTAGGAGCTGGACACTCTTGAGGACTATCATTATCTGCGACATGAACCACTCCAAGGTTTAGAAAAGTTAAAGTGTTTAGTTATTTTATGTAGTAGTTGTGCTTCCTATCATGTGGTGATGCTGATGACGTGTCCAGATGTGGGGAGAGAACTGTAGTTCTGGTAGGTTTCCTGTAGGAAGGCTACATCTGGTTCAATTTTCTTTCAATGTGTGAGAACGCTGTTACATTTTACTGGGCAGATCAAGCTAGTCATGACAGAATGAATAAAAGAATAAGGGGATGATAGCGGTGGTTTTGTGGCGTTAAAGGGAGTCCGTCACCACCATGGCCCATTTTTAACTGTTTGCATTGCACAATAGCTCTCTTAATATCACATCCAAATATACCTTTAAATTCTGATCCCTCTCCTTTTGGCCTTGAAAAAAAGTTTTTTTATAAATACGCAAATAAGGATAAAAGAGAGAAGCTATACTTATCAACAAAGGAGACCAGCTGCGGCAATTAGAACGGAGCCCCACTCCTCCCCTTTTCGTTCACCTCCTACCCTTTTCAATGTCATCATGCCTCGCAAGGGCATACATCTTGCTTATGTCTGCGCCCTTCTGTGGCCACGGCTTCATCCACTGAACAGCCATGCACCAGAATTATGTACAGTTCAGTGGATGAAGCTGCTGGCCACACGAGCACAGACTGCGCAGGATCAAACATAAAGGAGATGTGATCCTATGCGAGTCATGATAATGATGGGGGTCTTGGCCCAGCAAACAAATTCAGTCTCTATTAACAGGTGATGTTCCTGAAGATTGGAGAATAGCCAGTGTTGTACCCATCCACAAGAATGGCAGCAGAGAGGAAGCTGGAAACTAGAGACATCTGTAGTAGTAAAAATAATGGAAACCCTACTAAAAAAGAGGTTAATTGACCATCTAAAAATCAACATCTTATTGGACCCAAAACAGCATGGCTTTACTGAGGGCCGATCATGTCAAACTAGTCTTATTGATTTCTTTGACTATATATCACAAAAGTGTTGGACGAAGAAGGTGCAGTGGATAGTGCCTTTCTGGATTTAGCAAAGCCTTTGATACAGTTCTACATAATGAGCTGATTGATAAATTACTGAAGATTGGACTAAATCCCTGGACAGTTCAGTGGATCTGTAGTTGGCTGTTGGATAGATATGACAAGTGGTGTACCTCAAGGATCCTCCCTGGGTCCTATTCTTTTTAATATTTTTGTAGGTGACATGGGAGGTTTGGTAGGTAAAGTTTGCCTGTTTTCTAATGACACAAAAGTGTGTAATAGGGTTGATATTCCTGGGAAAAGATTTAGATTCACTAGATAAATGGTCCAAACAATGGAAACTGCAGTTCAAGGTTTCCAAATGTAAAATAACGCACTTGAGGAAAAGGAACAATCAGTATGAGTATCGCAGGGAACCGCAACCTCTGGCACTTCAGGTGTTGTGAAACTACATCTCCCATCATACACACTTACTAGGCTGTTCTCTGAACTCCCACAGAAGTGAAAGGAGCATTGCTGGGAGTTGTAGTTTCACAACAGCTGGAGTGCTAAAGGTTGCTGACCCCTGGAGTATCGTATGGGCAGCTCTGTGTTAGCAAGGACTTCAGTAGAGAAGGATTTAGTTCTGATAAAAAGCAAGTAGGATGCTTTGCTCTATATCTAGAGGTATAACCAGTAAGAGAGATTGTGATCGCACTGTATAGAGCGCTAGCGAGACCACATCTGGAATACTGTGTCCAGTTCTGGAGACCCCACCTACAAAAAGACATCGCTAAAATGGAACGGGTGCAGAGATGGGCTACAAAAATGGTGGAGGGTCTTAAAGGGAACCTGTCACCTAAAAAACGCCTCCCAAACCACCAGCATTACCTTAAAGTAGCCAGCAGTATGTTCCTAAAGATCCTTTTCTTCCTCCGGCCAGATGCACCAAAATCTTGAAAAACAAACTTTAATCCCCTGCACGCGCTATGTAACAGCAGAGTTTGAAGTCAAGGGGGCAGCGACCTCCTCGCTTCAGTCAGGATAACCACGCCCCCTTTCCCTGCCCCTTCACTTTTGATTGACAGCCGATAGCTTTCGGCTGTTCAGCAAAGCCGGCCGAGTGTGAGTGCGCGTCAGACGCTCAAGTGCGCGGCTGTCAATCAGAGGTGAAGATGTCACGACTATTTCATTGGCTTGGGCATATCTAGCACCATTTACTTCAAGGTTTCCACCCAGGCAATTGGCTCTGTCCATAAGTGTTTTTTTTTTTAGGGGAAAGTCAGTCCAAGGGTCAGAGTTAGATCTTGGGCTAATGAGATCATCCTCCTTGATGGTCCTAAGGATCCCCACTAAACTAAGATCACTTCAGGTGCTTCTGTATTCCAGATTGTCCATTTTGTTCATTGGATGGTGAATGGTAGTCTCAGGTTGAGAAGAAGTTGACTGTACTGAGGAATGGTTAATTCACACTGACTTCTCAAATATCTTTGTAAAATGAGGCAGAAGACATTTTGTGCAACAGTAGTGGCTCGTAGGTGTTCTGAGGGACCCGGCTCTACCCGTCTAGAGGTCGGGGGCCATTGCGAAGAAAAAAGACGCCCTATGTCAGCAGGGTCTGTGCATTCATACAGACAGTAGAGTAGATGATATAGATGGCTTCTCAGTAGATTTTGGTGATGTAGGGTGGGTATCTTTTGTGATTTTTGGGTCATACAGTATATGGAAGACCTTTCTCAAGATATTCATCAATTACTTCACATTGTGAGGGATGGGTGATGTGCAGCATGTGCACTGGTGCCTTACATTGATTGCATTAGGGCAGTAGTGTGTATTGGGGCGAAAGTAACTAATAAGTGGAGGGAGGGCAGGGTGAGCCTGCATTTCATGAGTACATCAGACTCCTTGTTCACAGCACTGACAGCGTGCTGCAACTACTGGACGGTGGATCTAGCCAGAATACACAAGCTGATTGCAGAAAACACAAAGGGCTTCAATTACTGACACCACTGCGTACATCCCCCAGAGGGCAGTATAAATATCCTGACAGGCTCCCTTTACACCGGCTAAATAAATACCCCCACTTCTATACTCAGCTCTGCAATCCTCATAATCACGGCTATACAAATTGAAGAAGAAATAACTATTGGAAGGCAATTGAGTCTACTGTGAGATACACAATACATTTTACAAGTGTAAAAAGGAGTGTAATGTTCTCCAACATCCTCACACGCCTTGACCTTGTGCTTTCCCATAAATATCAGAAGGCATCTTAATGGAACATGAAACATTTGCAACAATAAAATCATATTCTTCATGCTCAGGTTTAAAAGCGCTGAGAAAATTATAGTAAGCTAAGGTCACTGCAGGGTAATCTGATCAATAGAAGCCTCTAAACATGTCCGGCTCATAAAACTCTTAAGCCCCTTTCACACGGGCGAGAATTCCGTACGGGTGCAATGCATGAGGGGAACGCATTGCACCCGCACTGAATCCCGACTCATTCACTTCAATGGGGCTGTGCACACGAGCGGTGATTTTCACGCATCACTGGTGCGTTGCATGAAAATCGCAGCAAGCTCTATATTGTGCGTTTTTCACGCAACGCAGGCCCCATAGAAGTGAATGGGGCTGCGTGAAAATCGCAAGCATCCGCAAGCAAGTGCAGATGCAATGCGATTTTCACGCACAGTTGCTAGGAGACGATCGGGATGGGGGACCCGATCTTTATTATTTTCCCTTATAACATAGTTATAAGGGAAAATAATAGCATTCTTAATACAGAATGCTTAGTAAAATAGTGATGGAGGGGTTAAAAAAAATTATTAATAAATTCACCTTAATCCACTTGAACGCTCAGCCTGGCATTTCTTCTTTCTTTTTTGATGAAAAGAACCTGTGGTGACGTCACTGCGCTCATCACATGGTCTGTCACCATGGTGATGGACCATGTGATGAGCGCAGTGACGTCATCAAAAGGTCTTTTAGCCAGGTCCTGAAGAAAGTAGAAGAGATCCGCTACGCGATCAAGTGGATGGGGCGAGTTAAATTAGATTTTTTTTAACCCCTCAATGGACATTTTACTAAGCATTCTGTATTAAGAATGCCATTATTTTTCCTTATAACCATGTTATAAGGGAAAATAATAAAATCTACACAACAGCGAACCCAAACCCGAACTTCTGTGAATAAGTCCGGGTTCGGGTCTGGGTACCAAACATGCCGATTTTTCTCACACGCGTGCAAAACGCATTTAAACCCTTTGCACTCGCGTGGAAAACCTGCATCTTTTCCCGCAATGGCCATGTGAAACTAGCCTTAAAAGTGCAGGGACAAGGATAGCGTTATTTCTGCACTTGGCCACACTGTCATCACAGTGTCTTTCTAGATCTAAAATAATCTAAATTGATTTATTTGTAGAATTAAACCTATCAATGGCCAATGAAGTCAACGGAAAACTGCAAGTGTGGAAAAAAAAAACTCCTTTATTTGTAAATGTATTTTAATAAGGTAGTCTAAGGCCTCCTTCACATTTTCTTGTCCATTTGACTTCTGTGGAAAAATGCAGATAGAACAAGTCTGTGAAAAGCAGAAACGTGAATAAGGCCTTAGGCTTCTTGCACATGGATTAAAAAAATATGGTTGTGTGTGCATAATAAATAGTTGATTGGAGGGAGTTCCAGTCAGATGCGCCTTCATCAGTCCATGGGATGTGGCAGACACACAGGCTGTGTCTCCCAGACTGCATATGGTTGTGTGCATGAGCCCTTACGCACGTTTGTCTGGCCCTTTGACATGGCTAGCATCATTAGCGTCCTCTGGCCTGGCCCTGTAATCCCACTCCTGTAATGTGTGGCGCAGGCACGGGATTATAGGAATTACACACAAATACAGAAAAATGAACATGTTGATCTTTCAACACCATTTTCCATATGAAATTGCTATACATCA
Source organism: Bufo bufo (assembly GCF_905171765.1). NCBI lineage: Eukaryota > Metazoa > Chordata > Amphibia > Anura > Bufonidae > Bufo > Bufo bufo. The sequence goes on along the minus strand of NC_053391.1, from coordinate 566,245,971 downwards.
CAAAGTAATTATGTTACTTGTACTGAATCCGAGTAGTCTCTTGTATGAAAAACTGCGCAACAGCTATAGGATCTTCGCACAACTTTTCGGATTAGGTCTGTGGACAAGCTTGTCAACTGTTTGCAATAACAAACAGCAGCATTACGAATGCAGCTCTGGGCTATAATACACCCTGTCATTCAAGATGGATACAAGCCTGAAATCAATTATGCAGTCTTTTTTATAGCCAAAGCCAGAAGCGGATCAAATAGGAAAAATATAGAAAATACTTTGCACTTTTGAATCCAATCGCGATTTTGGCTAAAAAAAAAAAAAAAAAAATTAAATAAAAAAAGTGTCGAGAAGGTTAATATATCCTTTAGACAAAACCACAGCATACTTTTTAGATCTGGCTCTGAAGTGTAAGATACAAGACTTTGGCCTGATTTCTGCATTCCCAGTGAAAACTGAATGCATCACACATTTGTCAAGTCTAACAGTTAAAATGCTATATTCAGTTATGAACACAAGGGGGAGACATAGCAGCTGATAATATCCTAGACTGGGCATCTGGTAACCATTATCCACATATCCTAGGAACAAAATTGAAAAATAATTAAAACACAAGACAGAAAGAAGATGTAGTCATTGTGCATCACTGTTTGTTCCTGCAGAGTTTCCAATACATTAGTAATACATACTCATGCAAGATTTAGTGGTTTTCTAGAAGAGCATCGACTACGGAGTGTACTGCACTAAAACACAATATAGAGGACTTTAGTTGCGAAAGCACATACAGAAATGATCAGACATTGGAGGCATCAGTAGATAAGGTAACAGACCATAGGAACAGAAGACAGACTGAGCATGCATTCACACAGATGTATAAATGGATCATTCTTTCAGTGTTGTAAGTTTTGGGCCCCAAAAAAGGAATGGATCCCAAAAGCAAGGAACAGACTGTATGTAAAACACAAAAAAAAAAGTCAACATCCCATTAAGTATAGTATAATGAAATGTGGCTAGGCATGGATGGCTAATATCTCAGCCAACAACAGGAACTAGACATCCCTGGTCTCAGGTGTAGTGGGAGTCACGGCAGCAGGACCACCACCAGTCACATAGTTATAACATATGCCTCACTTAACTATGGTGAGATCATGCCATGAATCTTCAGTATAAAAGGGCAGTCCTCTAATTTAACACAGGAAGTAGTAATCGCACTGGATAATTTACAACATTGTAGGGGACATCATTATCAAACTGAACCCTCGGAGACGACCCATAGTGACAGCCACAGAATATATATTTTCACCACTGGCCATATATTTGGATAAGATACTAGGATTAAAAGCTCTCAATCCTTCCTACTTGACACAGATTATGTTCTAGACAAATAAACTTCTATTGAACACCACAAAAGGTATTAGAGCAGTTTCATATTTTTTAGGGTCAGAGTTTAACCTTGATGCCTCAACATCAGGGATTCTGCATGACTCGAGATGGTACCATCTTAGCAGATCTATATGATAAGCCTACAGATCACAACAGCCTTCTTCATTATTCTAGCTGTCATCCCAGGGCCACCAAAAACTCCTTCCCAAATTCTCAGTTTAAACTGTTGTGTCCGATTCACCCACTAGAGACCATAGATTATATAATATGAAGGAGAGATTTTCTGTACAAGGTTATCCTACCTCATTGTTAGAAAAAGAACTAATGATATCTAACATATCTACCAGTAGATATCTGAAATCCCCTAAACCCAATAGGGTTAGCCTGTGTGACCACTTACCACCCTGTCCTTCCCAAGATACATCAGGCCATAAGGAAACACTGGTCCCTACTTCAGAAATTATACCCCCAGATAGAAGAATTTATTTATCCACCACACACGTTACAAAAGAGCTAGTAACTTACGAGACAAACTTGTAAGGGTAGATATTGGCAGCCTGACCATTACAACAATGTCCTAAGAATGGCATATTTGCTGTTTAGGGTGCGCACAGTGCTCAGGTGTGTTTGAAGGTGACCAAATTCTACACCTGTATAATGGTTGAGGCTAGGGATGAGTATGAAAACATCCAAAATCGATTCACATAAAACTCAGTTTCAATACTGTACAGAGAATGTATTGGCTCAGATGAGCCGTTATCATAAATTGATTTCTACTGTAAAAAAAAAACATTTCCTGAACTCTGGTTCGGTTCCAAGGCACAGTACAGTATTGAAAATAAGTTCTATGCGAATCGAATTCGGATGTTTATCCGAAGTCGATTCACTCATCCCTAGTTGAGGTTTATTAGTTTTTTTTTTCTTAAACTCCACATTTGTTGTATAAATGCTGAAACGTCCGTGTGGCTTTCACAACCTACCGTATTTTTCGGACTATAAGACACACTTTTTCCCCCTACAAGCAAGGGAAAGGTCAGTGCACCTTACAGTGAATGCTAATGTCCACTTTATTATGGAAGTGGTCATTAGTATGCAGGTGACACTGGCTGTACTCACCATTCTCTGCATCAGGGTATAGTGCACTATGACCTAAAGCTGTGGGATGTCAGGTCACAGTGCAGCACTAGGCCGGAAGCTTGGGAGTCCAAGGTCTGATGGAAAAAAAAAAATAAAAAATAGAGAGAGAATATCCCCATCTCTCTCTATCTATATATAATCTCTCTCATATATATATATATATATATCTATATCTCTATATATATCTTGACAAAGGCTCCATAGAGAGAGCTGAAATGTTGCTGCCTTCACATGGGGGAATAAACACCCTATTTTTCACGGATTATTGTGTGCTGCCTTGGATTTTCTAATTATATATATATATATATATATATATATATATATATACACACACACATATACACACACATACACACACAATCTTTTTTCATTATCCTCCTCTATATCCTAAGTGTAATTGTAATTATATAAATCCTCAACTCAATGTCGCAATTTGTCATTACCCATTCCAGCCTATTTTGACTAGTCCCAACACAGTATCTCAATTGAAATTTCAAGTATTGGATCATTTTCTTTCTACCTCTTAGGCCCCTTTCACACGGGCGAGTATTTCACGCGGGTGCAATGCGTGATGTGAACACATTGCACCCGCACTGAATCCTGACCCATTCATTTCTATGGGGCTGTGCACACGAGCGGTGATTTTCACGCATCACTTGTGCGTTGCGTGAAAATCGCAGCATGCTCTATATTGTGCATTTTCCACGCAACGCAGGCCCCATAGAAGTGAATGGGGCTGCGTGAAAATCGCAAGCAAGTGCGGATGCAGTGCGATTTTCACGCACTGTTTCTAGGAGACGATCGGGATGGAGACCCGATCATTATTATTTTCCCTTATAACATAGTTATAAGGAAAAAAAATAGGATTCTGAATACAGAATGCATAGTACAATAGCGCTGGAGGGGTTAAAAAAAAAAAAAAAAAAAAAAAAAATTTTAACTCACCTTAATCCACTTGATCGCGCAGCCCGGCTTCTCTTCTGTCTTATTTGCTGTGTGCAGGAAAAGGACCTGTGGTGACGTCACTCCGGTCATCACATGATCCATCACCATGGTAAAAGATCATGTGACGGACCATGTGATGACCGGAGTGACGTCACCACAGGTCCTTTTCCTGCACACAGCAAAGACGACAGAAGAGAAGCCAGGCTGCGCGATCAAGTGGATTAAGGGGAGTTAAATTATTTTTATTTATTTTTTAACCCCTCCAGTGCTATTGTACTATGCATTCTGTATTCAGAATGCTATTATTTTCCCTTATAACCATGTTATAAGGGAAAATAATACAATCTACAGAACACCTAACCCAAACCCGAACTTCTGTGAAGAAGTTCGGGTACCAAACATGCCGATTTTTCTCACGCGCGTGCAAACCACATTACAATGTTTTGCACTCGCGCTGGAAAAAAAAAATAAAAAAAAAAAAAAAAAATCACAACTTTTCCCGCAACGCCCATGTGAAAGAGGCCTTAGACAAAGAGGTGACCAAAAAGCCTTACTTGGAAGGAAGAGTCACTGTAGATACACAAATTGGATGAACCTAGGGGACTGAACAGGGAATGCGATTTTAACATTAACCTTTGACCTCTTTAAAAACTCATTGAATGGACAGATTTTTAGGGTGAGAGCCAACCCACTAATCCTTTTTTTCTCTTCTTACTCTTTTCAACTTTACCTTCTTACATACAGCATATTTACCTGCATGATCTTATGTCACAATGACTCAATTATCCCACCGCTCTGCATCACCCAATACTACTACCCCCCTCCTCTCCCTATTCCATTGTGTATCATGTTTAGCTTCTTCTACATATACAGAATCGCTCTACACTAATACACATTACATCAGGAACCCTGTGTCTATATTGTTTCTTTTAACATCTTGCTATGGCCCCGACATTAGACATTGCGCATGCCAGTGACATATGCTTACGCCTGGCCGATGTGCCTTTCCACATATGCCATCTTTAGAAGCAAGCTCTTAACATCAGGAGTATTGTGAATATGAACTTTTATTCAGCCAGGTTCTGCTCCTGCAGGTGCCCTTTGTATTGAGCTGCTGCACAAACCCTCCGCTCAGTATGACGGCTATAGCATCCAACCGGAAGAACACTACAGGAGCACATATGACTGCTTAGGAAAGTGATTGAGTGCAATAGTCACGGGACCAAGCCACCTCTGGCTCGGCGGCGACTCAAAGATCCAGGAATGGGGTGGGAACAGCAGGCATGCAAATTTTTTTTTAAAACTGGACACAGGTTCCAAGGATTGGTCTGGTCAGCTTCTAAACTTAAAGAGGTTGTTTGAGATTAAGCCGCCAGCACATAGCCTGGCTTTTTATTTTTATTTTTTAACACTTACGGTATTTTTTATTAACTTTTATTCAAAGGAAGGACAAATAAAGAAAGAAAAAGCCAACTGTGGAAAAGAATATATCAGACAATAATCAAGGAACAAAAAAATCCCCTCCTCCCACTCTCTGCTATTTGTTTTAATATGGCGACTAAGTTGACAGGGCTACTGGCCTGGACATGTAGTCACCCTGCTCTAATGAGCATAAGGTTAAAGAAGAACTCCCGCAAAAAAATTACATGATGTAATCTGTGGTGAATGTCATTTTCTTACCAGTGGCTGTATTTGTGAGTTCTACCTCCTTAATGCTTCTTGTCTGCATCATGTGACCAGCAATTGGACTCTCCAAATAACACAGCATCTTATGTGGGGACAGGAAGTCAGTTTCTCCATGTATTCCTATGGGAGCCTCAATGTCAGTCTCATAAGAATGAATAGAGAAGTAACGGACTTCCTGTCCTGTGTCGGATGGAGATCAGAGAGATGGTCACATGACACAGCTGAGGATCAGAAGGGAGGGCATAGCTCACAAATACAGTCATTGGAAAGAAAATGACGACATTCACTACAGATCACATCATGCACCTTTCTAACAGGTCAGAGAATAACTTTTTTATTGCGGGAATTCTACTTTAATGATAGCTGAAATCTGTGATATGTTAAAAGGAAGGAGTGGAGCACACTTGCAAATGGACATTGCACCAACAAGCTGAATGAGCTCAGCGCAGTGTCCTGGCACTTGTACGAGCTAATAAAAATAGCCATACTATGTGGAGCCGCTAGCCTAGGAATAGCTACACAGACCAGAATGCAATGTAGTCTTTGGATGTCTAATCACACGAGCATCATATATGTTCATTGATCAACGTGTGGACATTGAGGACTAAGGCCTAGTTCACACGAACGTATGGCTTTTATAGTTTTTTGTGGTCCGTTTTTCACAGATCCGTTGTTCCATTTTTGAGTTCCGTTGTGTTTCCGTTTTTCCATATGGCATATACAGTATACAGTAATTACATAGAAAAAATTGGGCTGGGCATAACATTTTCAATAGATGGTTCAGCAAAAACGGAACAGATACGGAAGACATATGGATGCATTTCCGTATGCGTTCCGTTTTTTTGGGCGGACCCATGGAACGTGATTTGCGGCCAAATATAGGACATGTTCTATCTTTCAACGGAACGGAAAAACAGAAACGGACTGCATACGGAACACATTCCGTTTTTTTTGCGGAACCATTGAAACGAATGGTTCCGTATACGGAACACAAAAAAACGGCCCGTACACTCGCAAAAAAAACGTTCGTGTGAACTAAGCCTAAAGAAAAGTTTCCCCAATCACAGCCATATCCAATTTCCAGTCAGCGAAAAAACAAGTCTGTGTGCGCTCACTCCATTAATAGGGAGGGCTAATCTCATCCGCAAATACGGACAGGAACAGGAGCTGCACTGAGATTTGTAGATCAGACATAAAAACTACAAAAAACCATACACATCTTCTGTACAGGAATACAAAAAATGTAAATGGGAAAATATTATCCTAAACAAAGTAGTGGTTATCTGAGCAATCAGAAACGGTCTAGAATGTAGAACGTATGCTTGGTCTGAAGTACAAAGTACCACACACATCATCTCATGTGCACGGATGACAAATTAGGTCACATCCATGGATTACTCTGCGCATGATAGAGTTAAAAATTCCACACATTACAGGTAGAGTTGGTGTTGTGTCCATTAACTTATTAGAATGCTGATGGGGGTCATCCACGGAGGATAGGTCATTAGTATTTAATGCTTGGGGTTCTGACTCTTGGCACCCTCGCTGATCAGCTGGTTGAAGGGGACAGGGCGCTCGGGCAAGCCCTATGACCTTTTCATTGCTCCATACTGCACGCACCATTGAGACCAGCCCTGCGGCCACGTGAAGCAGATCGGTGAGGGTGCCGAGAGTCAGACTTCCACATGTCTAATATTCATGGTCAATCCTTAGGATAGGACATCAATTTAAAGAAAAGACCGCACAACCTCTTTAACTCTTTCATATCCATAGTGAACAGAGGGTAATCTAGGTCTGGGACGAACACATACAAAAGATTGTCAGTCGGAAAGTGTGTACCATATAAAATGTGTGATTAATTGTTTTTATGATCTGATTGGCACATTTTATAGTCCACTACAGATCGTAGTCAATACAGGGACTGGGCTACACAACACGTAATAGGAGAGCTCTGCACAGGTTCAGCTCTCTGAATGAATCGGTCAAATGGACATAAAACATGGCTTGTACAAATCTCAGTCAGTACAAAAATGATAAAGTGTAAAGGCAATATCCCCCCCCCCCCTTACCATCACAGGCACTAGAGCAGGGCTGGCCAACCTGCGGCTCTCCAGCTGTTGCAAAACTACAACTCCCAGCATGCCCAGACAGCCTACAACTATCAGCCTACAGCATGGCATGTTGGGAATTGTAGTTTTACAACAGCTGGAGAGCCGCAGGTTGGCCAGCCCTGCACTAGAGTAACCTAATGGGGACATCAAGGGACAACCTGGGCCATTTGTAGTCATGTTCTAGCTAAAACGTAATTAAACAATGGCTATATGGCACTGGGCAGGCGTACGGAGCTTGTTGCTTTAATGTTTCTTTGCTTACTATAATACATTGAATTCAAACGGTTGTGAAGGCAGTCTATGTTGATGACCTATCCTTAGCCAAATTTTACGAAGGATAGGTCATCAATATATACTGCCTGCACGGCTCCATTAAGATCGCTCGATGGCCCCGATTTATCACGCCTTTACTCCAGAATTCTGGCTTCAAAAAGTCACAAAATGGGGCTTTTGTGACTTTTTGGGCTCACTTACCAAAAATTTTTTTTTTTTTTACTTTTTGCACTTTTTACCCCGCCCACTCCAGTTTGGAAATATGGGAGGGAAAGTGGGCGTGGTTAGCTATATTAAAGAGTGCAATCACTCCAGGAGGAGGGTGGAGTAAGAAAATGGGAGTAGTTTTTCTAGACAAAAATTTTAGGTTTAAGGGCTCATACACACGACCGTATAATAAAAAATACACACCTCACGGATGAAATCCGTGTTACATCCGTTTTTTTTTTTAGCAGATCCATTGTAACCATGCCTGTCCTTGTCTGCAAAAAGAATGGGACAAGTTCTATTTTTTGTGGAACGGACTTGCGGACATACGGAATGCACCCGGAGTCATTTAATTTATTTATTTTTTTGCTACCCTATTGAAATTAATGGCTATGCATATGGGCCGCAAAAAAAAGTGAACGGACATGGACAAGAAACAAATGTGACATAAAAGTACGCCAAAACAGACTCCAGCAAAACTGACTTCATACATTCCCCACCTTTAAGTTTACTAACAGCCTTATCACAATAACGTGCCACATGCCTCCTTGCTTGTGTATTTTTTAATTTTTTATTAAGAATGTACTATACTTAAATTACTGGGCAACAAGTCAGATAGTGGTCAGGTTGTTTAAAATGCATCCATATGGTAAGTTCAATATGTTACATACATACATTTTATACAGAGCTCTTCATATATTAAAGTGCTATAAAACAGTGTAATACATTGGAGTGGTTTCATTTCTTTGCCCTATCGAAAATATATGTTATACATCTAAATTTCACATAAAAGCATCTGAACTAACCTACATCACATTGGTTACCAAAGGAGTCAATCTGACGTTATACAAACAGCACAAAAGCTTAATGTAGAAAGACTATAAACTAAAAGCCTATAACAGGAGCGGCTGATATCACACAGATGAGCGCATATACTGTAAAGGTTTCGGAGGCTTTTCAGAACTGGACATATTGAAGTTAAAGTAGTGAACATGGGGGTAGACATCATAATGAGCATTCAAGACGACTTGTGGAGAACAACAGTCTCCAGCCTCAAGTGACCAAGAGGGGGGCGACAAGTTGTATTAAACTGTGCAGAAAAGATAAAAACATAGTGTTTCTAAAGGGCCCGATACATGGGCCAATTCTTGGCCAGATGACCGCTAACAAGCGTTCATAGGAACGCTCGTTAGCGACTACCTGGAGGTGTCAAGGTGCCGCCGATTACCCGATGAATGAGTGAAAAGCTTGTTCAACGGATAATCGCATCATTCATGCGGCCAACTAAATCAACGTTTGTCGGCAGCAGATCGTGCATCATATGCTGCCCTCAAACAACGAGTCTGTATGGGGACGACAATCACTCCTTCCTGCATGTAAAGGCAATGCTCTTCTTCAACGCGCAGGCGCTTGTCCTGCCAGACAATCGCCTGCAAAACTGACCCGTGTAAAGGGTGTGTTTCTACACATTAAAGAAATGCAAAGCAAATCTGAAGCAGATAACTCGCTACAATCAATTGGCTTTCATTTTTCTAAGGCACATTAGAGAATGTACTGTAACATCGAGGGGACTGGTGACCATAGCCAACTGTTTTCCCCATGCGTTTGTGAGACTGATGGGCATCTTCTGGATCCACTAGGTTATAAGATGAACTTACCAATAAATAGGGCAGACATTATACTTCTTAAAGAGATGCCTCTTGTATATTATGCAAAAAAAAAAAAGGCACAAAATCAGCACTAGCGTTAAAGGCTTCATCACGTGGTTTCGTTTTATATGTGCCGATCTATTCTCTTCACAAGTACTTTACAGGCATGTGGTGGCCTGGTACCTCTTGAAGACACACGGATTCACTCATCCATTCGGCAGAATTAGTAAAAGGCTATCATCCAATAGGTGTCTACCAACCATACAGAGTATTAAAACAGGCTTGGGTAAAATGGGCCACAACTTCTCCGTTGCCTTCATTCATGGAGTCCACACAATCAAGGAGATGAGAGTACTGGCTCTGGCAAATGAGAGGATGAGATGTACCAAGAGCTATTACGTAAGGCACAACACTTTGGCCTACTATCTTGAGTCAAATGCAGGTTGACTGCAAAAGGGTGCTGAGGGACACCTCATACACGGATCACAGGAGTAGTGGCAGTGAGGGGCACAGTAGAGCCGCATTCATAGTCCATGTCCACAATGGTCTGCGTATTGGTGTTCAGGCTGCTCATGGATGTGCCAGTGCCAGTCTGACGCTCTCTTAAGCTCTGCAAGTAACTCTGCAAGAGAAATCAATGAAAGAAATATAATGAATAATTGAAGTAGACTGCATCCCTCTCCTATAGGTGACCTGCCGTGCACTTGCTATGGTAACGGCAGTTTAACATTAAAAGGATATTGTATCTTAAGATTCTAGTGTTGCGAGTGAAGAGTCTTCACAATACCCTCTTCATCGACAGCCATGATGAATATTCCCCATACAAAGCAAAGGCATCCCTATTCACTCGTCTCCAGACAATGTCCATTATGTTTCAAGCCACAGCAGAAGCAAAGGACGCTCTGTGGATGCAGCACGTGTTTCCCCATGCTTAAATCTGTCCCCTGGGAATTCTGTACCTTTAGTTAATACAGTACATGAATAATTTAATATTTAAGGTTTTCCAGGAATTAAATATTGATGAACTAACCTCAGGATAGGACATCAACATCTCACTGGTGGGTGCTCGATCAGATGATTAAAGGGGCCTCAGTGTTCAAGCAAATGCCATGGCCTCTTCAGAGCATACCAAGCACCGCGTCGTACACTGTATAGCGGCTGTGCTTGGTAATGAAGCTCAGTCCCATTCACTTGAGTGTGATAGAGCTGCACAAATCTATGTCACTGATAGACCTGACGCCACGGGCTGTGGAAGAGGCTGCAGCATTAGCCCAAGTGGGAGTGCTGGTTGTTGGACCTTCACCGATAAGATATTGATTACCTATCCTGAGGACAGGTCATCAATACTCTCATGGACTGTGGGGGGTTTCTAGAGATAAGACCCCCACCGATCTAATCCTTAGGATAGAAGATAACATAACCGGTATACCGCCAAGTCCTGGAAAACCCCCTTTAAAAAATTAACACTCTATAAAGAAATCAACAATATAAAACGCAATAATTCATATAACACTAGCTTTGCTTCTATGGATTTTTTAAGACTGTGCACAAGACTTAATCTCAATTCCACAGGTCACAGTACGTAAGGCACATGTTATTACCAATGTTTATGTCAAGTCTTAGAGGCAAAAATCTAAGGCGAGAGCTCCAAAGCGGACAACACATGGTGAGTTACCTACATTCATTTTCAACTCATTAAAACCGTTACCATCAATAAGTAATTACTTATCTACATAAGTCTCCCATTAAAAGCTGAAACAAACAGGCGGACATTTAAAATAGTAATAAGCACTTCAAAGTTAAAGGCTATGTACAGCTTTTGGGAAAGTTTTTTATTTTTATTTATTATTATTATTGAATTTTACTCGATTGGTCTTTATTAAACATTTGCATCCCTTTTCTCTGTACAGGGCTGAGATGCTCTAGTAGCAGGATATGAACTCTCTCTCTGTTCCTGCTAATAGGCTTCTTATCTCTGCTCTCTGACCTTATAAACACTCACTATAGCCCAGTTCTCACTCATAACAATGTGGCTTAAATAAGCGTTTTAGTAATTTAGAGATGAGGCTTATTAGATGACCGGCACAAAGTGAAAGTAGGATGCACACAGCTAGAAAACCACTAACCCTTCGTGACAGAACATCTCAATATAATGACCAAACGAAAAAATGGACTTTTAGCCCAAATTAAGTAGCATGCAATCATAAAAAAAATGCCCCCAAAAAGGTATACATAGCCTTTAATGTTGGCTCTATGGCCTTCAAAACTCAGAAAAGAAACAGACTCTCACCGGTGCAAGGATGTCTCCGGTGTACCTTTTCATGGGGTTGGCCTTTCTCCGATAAGTCCCCTCTTGAGCAGTCACACTCTGACGTTTTTTGGCCTCTTTCTGGCGGATTCTCAGAAGCTGGAGGCGCTTCTGGCGTCTGCTTATGATCACTGTCAAATTAGGTAAGAATCATACACAAAGACTTCGTTTTCAAAAGGTAGGACATAAGACAGAAGGCAGAGAAATTATGCCGCTAGCATTCACATGCACACAGTACCAAGCTGGGCGTACAATACGACGTATCTGATAACAAGGCGAGTACATGACCTTGCAATGTATCTCTGGCTGTGTTAATCTGGGTTTAAACAATATTTTAAATTCTTGTCCAAAGGAATATGAATAGATGTCCACCAGGACAGGGTCAGTCACAGGGGTGTTCAACCAATGCAGTCACAAAGGGCACATCACCTTTCTCTAATGAAAGATGCCCTACTGATCTCACTAGGGGCAGTTCAGTGGTAGGGGGCCCATTCCAGGCTTTGCTCTGTGGACCCTCTCAATTCTAGTATTTAAACTAAATAAAAGGAAATACACACAAAATAGGTCATTCATATTGAAGTGGGGTTTGATTTAGGGGCTGTTCACATCTCATTTTTGCTGTACGTCAGGCAGATATCTTTGTAAACAGAATAAACGTATGGCTTGACATATCCATAGTCTATGACTGGGCAAACTCAGTTGAAAAGTACACACTTTTCTGTATTTATTTTATTTTTTTCCAGGACTTAACGTAGCATACCACGCTTTTTGGTCCTGCAAAAAAAGCACCCTATAGAAACATACTTTTTTTTTTTTTTTTCCATTGCATTGTATAGTAGATGGATGGAAAAGTAAGGCAATAAGTTTGTTAAACACATCTGTTTTTATCCAGATAATTCCTTTGATACACTTCAAATCTTTATTTTTTTTAAAAAAACAAAAGGATTAAGAAAAAAAGACTAGTACAAAAAAAAAACAAAAAAAAAACAAAAACACAAAAACGTATACAGAAAACGTACGCACATGCGTCAAATGTATACATTAAAAAAGAGAACTACAAAATTGCATACGTTTGTATACTTTTTTTTTTACTGTATGTCTAAATGTATCTGCTTGACGTAAAGCAAAAACGAGATGTGAACAGCCCCTTAGTTCTACTGAATGGGACTTATGGGGCTCTTCACAATAACCACACACTAACTCTGATCTGAAGCCACATATACATGGACGCTGCTTTGGCAAGCAAGGAGCAGATCTCCCATTTATAATGTCTTCCATGTAACAGATGCACTTTGTTCACAGCAGGAATTGTAGCAGACACAGAACCTGTGAGGTCCTCGGCTCCCAGTAACCTTAGAGCAGGAAGCCACAACATTATCAACCCTTCCCATTAACCTCTAACCCTTGTTAACCTCCATAGACGCTCCGAGCGTCACACAGATGGTAGCGGTCCAGTAAATGGGTTCTAGGACTCGAAGCCTACTGCAATGTGTGACCTACACAATGCCCTATGAAATATTCCCATAAGGTTTGCTTTTGGCACATAAAGCTTATATAAGTTAGATCATCACTTAAATGTATATAAAAGCGGAACAATGCCAGACAGACTAATAGTCAAGACAAAGTAACCAGTCTATAGAATCCAGATATATATGTCCAGGGATAAAAACATGGAGATCTACTTTGATGTTCAGATCTTGGCGATATTTCGGCAACATTTTTTTTCAAACATTACTTGAAAAAGTCTGCATCATAACTTTTTACCATAAAATTAAGATAAAAACACGGGAAATGGGTCAAATAAAAAGATGCATGTATACACACCCTTAGCCCTTCCCTCTTAATTACACAGCAACTTTTCTGGGACTCGATTGCTCTTAAAACAGGCAACGTTCCTAATTTTGAGAATTCATATAAAAGGCATCAAAGTACAGTTTTTTCAGTCCGTGTACACCTGCAGACTATGGGGAGAATAGATCATAGACCGGCCTAATTTATGGGGAGGAGCAGGCCTAGTCCTAAAATAGACGCATCCACCGACCATCCATGCATCTACATCTGCGACTTAATCAGGACAACTCCGCCCATTAAAGGGGGTTACCCATACTTTATTGCTGGTTGATCTAGAGCAGGGCAGGCAACCTGCGGCTCTCCAGCAGTTGTAAAACTACAATTCCCACCATGCCCTGCTGTAGGCTGTCTGGGCATGCTGGGAATTGTAGTTTTGCAACAGCTGGAGAGCCACAGGTTGGCCTGCCCTGCTCTAGAGGGTTGTCAGGTTTCATCCAGAAACTGGAGAACCCATGTAAGATCCAAATGGTCTGCTCATAAATATCAAATGCTCTGTATACATTTATGTTGGAGGCGCTCATGGAATTACAGGAGCTATGACGGAGCATGACTGCCCCCACTGTATCTTCATGGGGGACCATCAAAGGTTGGTAATACCCACGCTACAACAGATCTGGTATTGTGTTGTCCCATTATTAATGGAAGAAGCCATGTTGCAAATGTGAACAGAGTCCAAGACTTGCATTGGGAAGTCAAGTGCTAATGAGAAGGGTATTACAGTGTAAATATGCATTTATCAGCAGCAGCTTACTGACAGGTTCTAGGTAGGAAAAGATTTTAATATATATATATTTTTTTTTTTACAATACACGGGGACATTAGACCCACAGAATAGCTACATTTTCATATTTTAGTCTATCATGAGATCCACCATGCTCAGCCTTAGGGCTCCCTTTGTGCTATTTTTTAACAGAAAAACGTTTCCCTTTTTCCTATTGAGATCTGTTCTTTTTTCAGGTTAAAAGGGTTGTTCCACAATTTTTTTTTTTCAAACCAGCACCCTTATCTGAATACATTTGTAATTACATGTAATTAATAATTTAGTATAGCCAGTGAGTTAGGGGTGGGCGATATGGCCGAAAATCTATATTGCGATATAATTTTAAGCATGTGCGATATGCGATATATTGTTTTCTATATTTGGGGGGCGAGTTTAAACTTTTTTTTACTTTTTATTTAATAACTATTAGTCTCCTTAAGGGCTAGAACGTAGAACCCTTGTCATATTCACCCTAACAGAGCTCTATTAGGGTGAATAGGACTTTACACTCTCCCTGCTGCCCTGTGCTTTGTGCACACAGCAGCAGGGAGCTGATCCCCCTCCCCTAAATGGTGCCATCCCCAGATCCCCCCCCCCCCTAAACGGTGCCATCCCCAGATCCCCCCCCCCCCTAAACGGTGCCATCCCCAGATCCCCCCCCCCCCCCAAACGGTGCCATCCCCAGATCCCCCCCCCCCCCAAACGGTGCCATCCCCAGATCCCCAGATCCCCCCCCCCCAAACGGTGCCATCCCCAGATCCCCCCCCCCCCCAAACGGTGCCATCCCCAGATCCCCCCCCCCCCCCAAACGGTGCCATCCCCAGATCCCCCCCCCCCCCAAACGGTGCCATCCCCAGATCCCCCCCCCCCCCAAACGGTGCCATCCCCAGATCCCCCCCCCCCAAACGGTGCCATCCCCAGATCCCCCCCCCCCCCAAACGGTGCCATCCCCAGATCCCCCCCCCCCCTAAACGGTGCCATCCCCAGATCCCCCCCCCCCCCTAAACGGTGCCATCCCCAGATCCCCCCCCCCCAAACGGTGCCATCCCCAGATCCCCCCCCCCCCAAACGGTGCCATCCCCAGATCCCCCCCCCCCCCAAACGGTGCCATCCCCAGATCCCCCCCCCCCCCCCGGTGCCATCCCCAGATCCCCCCCCCCCCCCAAACGGTGCCATCCCCAGATCCCCCCCCCCCCCCAAACGGTGCCATCCCCAGATCCCCCCCCCCCAAACGGTGCCATCCCCAGATCCCCCCCCCCCCCCCAAACGGTGCCATCCCCAGATCCCCCCCCCCCCCAAACGGTGCCATCCCCAGATCCCCCCCCCCCCAAACGGTGCCATCCCCAGATCCCCCCCCCCCCCCCCAAACTGTGCCATCCACAGACACCCCCCCTCCCCTAAACGGTGCCATCCACAGACACCCCCCCTCCCCTAAACGGTGCCATCCACAGATCCCCCCCCCCCCCCCCCCTCCCCGACGCTCACAGGAATACATTTAAAAACTAATCAGTAACTTTAACTTTATTCATTGGTGATCTCTTTACTGTATACCTTACTAGGTCTTAGCTCCGATAACAGCAGGCAGTGCGGGGGGCGGCGCTCACTCACTGACGTCACACGCCTGCGCCGCCTAGTGGGAGGAGCAGGCGCGTGACGTCAGTGAGTGAGCGCCGCCCGCCCGCACTGCCTGCTGTTATCGGAGCTAAGACCTAGTAAGGTATACAGTAAAGAGATCACCAATGAATAAAGTTAAAGTTACTGATTAGTTTTTAAATGTTCTACTGTCAGCGGCGTGGCCCTGTATATTCTAACCCCCAGGCAAGCGTCCCTGTCACCATGGGAACGCCTGGGGGTTAGAATATACCATCGGATTTGAGTTTTCACGCGCTCACTGAGATCGTGAAAACTCAATGATTTACTGTCAGTCCCTCCCCTCCTCCTCTTTTGTCATTGGTGGTCAGCGGCAGCCGCGCACAGTGGGGAGGGAGGGACTCTCTCCTTCTCCACTGTGCCCAGTGTGCCGGCTCAAGAGAAGATGGTGCGCGCAGAGAGCGCAATCATATCGCGGTCCGGAGATATAGGCGATATGCTCAAAATCCATATCGTGGCACAAATTTATATCGCATATCGCCTATATCGCCCACCCCTACAGTGAGTTATTCAATAAAATGTATCTGTATAGTCCTGCTCACTGAGATGGCCGCACATGCTCAGTTTCATCCTTCAACTGCCTCCTGAGTTGTGATAGGGAGAGCATGGACACGCCCCCTGAGCTGCAGCAGAAAGAACACACCCCCTTGAGCTGTCAGCTTGATATAAATCTAGCAGAGTGATGAATGGGGAGATCTCTGGATCCATGTGAGGTACAGGGCTGGTTCTAGATTTGTTAGAAAGAGATGGTCATGAACTAGATTATGTCCGTTTTAAAAAAATTTTTTTACATTAATCATGGGATAACCCCTTTAAATAATAAGTGGAAACAGAGTTAAATTAACGTTTACTGCTGAGCACTTCTCTCCCCTTGTTCTAGGGAGCATTCAGACGGCCACAGATGAAAACTTTTTTATAAGTCTCTATGACATCTCAAACGTTTGCCAAAACCTCATTGACCCTTTAAAGTAGCTTCTCATGCATTTTTGTGCCTCAGCCTAAATCTTGACCGTTGTCTCCTTTAACATTGTGGGTGACTGAGTGCGCTGATATAACACACACTATACTCACCATCTGTATGTGAGAAGCCTTCGGCTGTCAGCTTCCACTGGACTACAATTCCCAGAATGCTTAATACTGGCCAGACACCAAGAACCACCCAACTGAACCAGCAGAGGGGATGAGACACTTCAAGGCTGAGGCGGTCGTAGACATACTGCACCAGCAGCATCATTTCGATGAAATAGTCTGTGCAGACAGTCAAAATAGCAGCTCCAAACGTGGCGGTGGAGATCACAGTGAAGAGCTTCTGCCACTGGAGAGTCAATACAGCAAAGAGCATGGTGGAGCCCATCATCACTCCTACAGGAATCCAGGCTGTGGGTGGATGGTAGAACTGCTCCAAGCCCACAAGACAAGCCATGGCCAGAAGAAGTCCAAGAATCAGGCCAGTCATAAAGAGGCCCACGCTGTGCACAAGCATAGTGACCAGTCCGCAGAGCAGGCCAATGCCCAAGGCGATGCCCGCACTTAGCTCCAGGCTCAGCTGAGTTTCCAGGATTCGCTCTTTGTAACATAGTAAAAAAATGACTGCTGAGCCAGCCAGCAGACCCGAGAGAAACATGATGGCTTTGAAGCACCTGTAACCTGCAGAGGAAGAGCAGAAACTTAGGTTACAGTACACACACGGGGCAATACTCAGCGCTGAGCCTGTAGCACAAATATGCCTCTTTCTAGTAGTACGATAGCTTGTCTGGATCTATTCCAGTGACTAGAAAAATGTTCTGTTACTCAATAAACCCCCCACATCCATGGCCTGCAAGATGGTGGCAACCGCTTCCTCTGGCTGCTCCTGGGAGTCTTGTATTCTGCACAGGCGCCAGACAGCAAAGACACAGAGATACTGCTGCCCATGCGTCAGATACGTCCATTTGCTGTTCAGCAACTTTGCAGAATACAAGATTTCCAGCAGTAGCCAGAGGAAGCGGTCACCACCATCTTGCAGCCCATGGACACAGTGGGTGATAGGCCAGTATGTTCTTACTGGAACTGGGGCAGCTGGGGACCTCCAACAGGTCAGCTGGGGGACAGTATACAGCTTGTTTAGCGCATTTTGACACATTAAAGTGGAAATTGGCCATCCCCAAAACCGTCTCTAGGTATACATTTACACTTGGTGTTATTTCGGCATCACTTATATATTTTTTTTTTTAACTTTATTTGTAATTTTTACCGTAAAATGAAGCTAAAAAACACTAAGTGTGGCGAAAAAACTGCATGTGTACATACCCTTAGCCCCTCCACCTCAATTACACAGCATCTTTTCTGAAACTTGGTGAATCGATGGCTCTTAAAAACAGGCAAAGTGGACGATCCCTAATTTTGAAAATTCATATAAAAAGGCATCAAAGTAGAGTTTGAGGGTGAAAACACACCTAGGTATTGTGTGGCACTTCTCTGCGCCTTTGATGCCATTTTACGCGATTTTTACATTAAAAGCGCCAGCTGAAGTCTAAGGGAACTAGGCAACGTAGGACAGACAAGCATTTTTTGCCTAGTAGTGTTTTTTTTTATTTGTGACATCTTTTGTCTCTCTGGTGTCTTTTTAAAAACGCAGCATGTTGAAGCTTATGGCTTTCTTCATGAGTTTTTCCATCTCCTTCTCTGTAGGGGAAATGCAAATTCATGTGTGTAGGAGCCCTAAAGATGTACGTTATCTATGGAACTGCATTTTTAGAAGAAAAAAATAATTAAAAAAATATTTGGTGCATCCCGAGAAAGAAAATGCCATGGCTTCACCCCTGTTAAGATTTTTCTGCTTCTCTACTGTTAACATAGTGCTAATCCAGATTTGAGCCAAATAACTAAATCATGTTTAACCGTTTGATTACTAGGATTACACTGCTCTGCAACCAAAGTCTTTTCATTGGGGTTACCAGGCGCCATGAGGACTAATGGCCACATCTTGAACCACAGGTTCCTCTGACTCCTTATTATACTAACTATATTTCTTCAAAAACAGAGATGTACTAACAACTTTCTATTGTACTATATCTAAGACTGCTCATGCAGCCAGCTAAATACTCAAACTCCATCATATGACTGAGCATGCATGTTATTTCAACAGCAACCCTTTGACAGCCGCTTGTCCCTGTGGAAAAATGGATTAGACATGTTTGATTGGTCTTTCCTTTTATATCTGACATCAGGGTCCGGTCAGAAGGTTCCCATAGTGTGTTTGCATCAAATTAAAGGTGTGTTGCAGGCTCCTGATATTGATAATGTAGTCTCAGGATAGGTCATTAATGTCCAATCGGCAAGTCTGACACCCTGCACTCCCACCAATCAGCTGTTCCCTGCGGCCTCCGGTTCTGGAAATAGCTCCAGTCAAAGTGTAGTGGCAGTGTCTGGTTACTGCAGCTCAGCTCACATTCGCTTCAATGGTAGGTGAGCTCCAACAACCCAGCATGGCCACTACACTTTGAATAGACCTGTGCTTCCTGCTCTATTTAAAGTGCCAGTACCAGCACCGGAGGGTGCAGTGAATATCTGACTGGTGGGGGTAACAGGGTGTCGGACCCTCACCAACTGGATACTAATGACTATCCTGAGGAAAGGTCATTAATATCAGAGGCAAGGTAAACCCCTTCAAAATCTAATCAAGACATTTTACTTACCAAAAAATATATATACAAGTCCAAAGAGGCAGCATAAGGAACAGACCACAGTGGGAACCACATCATAATGCCGGCCGTTTTCCAGACTACATAAGTCCTCAAAAGAATCTTCTTGCCCGGTGTCAACAGTCTGAATATTGAAGTGCTGAGAGACGCCCGGCAGGACAAAAAATGACGAGTCAAATGCCATTGCGGAATGAGATGCTCAAGCCTAGGTGAGGGTGTCCATTAAGGACCAGCCTGCAAGATGGAAACAGATAGTTGTCACATATCCACTTTTAAGAATTAGTAGAAGCAGTGAAGTGTGAAGTTAGTATTTAGTCTTTATATACACAGTACTAGCAGAAGGACCCGGCTTCGCACAGGTATATTTCATTTCATCCAGCCCCTTTAAGGCCCCATTCACACGTCCGCAATTTCGTTCCGCATTTTGCGGAACGGAATTGCGGACCCATTCATTTCTATGGTGCAGCACGATGTGCTGCCCGGATACGGAATTGCGGACCCGCACTTCAGGGTCCGAAATTCCGTTCCTGAAAAAAAATAGAACATGTCCTATTCTTGTCCGCAATTGCGTACAAGAATAGGCATATTCTATTAGTGCCGGCAATGTGCGGTCCGCAAAATGCGGAACACACATTGCCGCTGTCAGTGTTTTGCGGATCCGCAAAACAAGTTACGGACGTCTGAATGGAGCCTTACAGTGACTTCCACAGTACCCCTCTGCCTCAGTGACCTCCACAGCACCTGACCCTTTACCAGTGACCTCCACAGCGGTCAACACTTTATTAGTGACCTCCACAGTACCCAGTCTCCTTAACAGTGATTTCCAGCAGCCTCCCCCCTTAACGGAGACCTCCACAGCAGCCTCCACAGCACTTCGCACCCTTACAGTGTCCTCCACAGCGCCCTGCCCCTTTAAAGGTGACCTACAGCAGTGAAGAAAAATGGCTGGGTTGTTATGGAAACCTGGTGTAAAACTGTGTGTATGTCGAGACTAAGGGCCTGCAAGCTTCTATTGGCTGATAAGGGACATGTGAACATGTGTATGGCAGTTGGGATATGAGTGAAAGACCTGCAGGTTTCTATTAGCTAATGCAGGTCATGTGATGTGCCATATTTGCATTTTTTGGGGAATCTCAGGAACGGTATGTCCCAAAGAGCCGAGACCAGGTCTAAAACTTTCCCCGACACCTGATGTACCTGTGTGCCAAATATGGTGCAGATTGGTCGTGCATAAACAGACAAACTCATTGGTCAGATTTAGGCCTTTATCACCCATGTTCATACTGTGACTCATTTCACAGGACCAAGATTATGTAGCACTAATAGTGCGTCGCAAAACATTTTACTGAAAACTGGTAACCACAGGTAGATGCCCCGCTGGCTACCACTTCATCAGAAAGTATGTCTCACATCGGCGCTTTGACTGCCAGAATTCACTGTATCCGGCGTACATGCCGACTTCTGGCTAGACAAAAATAATACTACACGCAGCGTTTTTTGTCTCTCCGAAAGCTGGCATATATGCCAGAAAGCGTCTGAGTCCCATTACCGAGAATGGAGACCCGGCAGTGCATGGTAGTATATCCAGCTATGCTTGATACGGTGAACTTCGGCAGTCTGTTCCTCCGGCGGTACCAACTGGCAGAGCTCACAGCGCAGATGTGAACCCAGCCTACGGAAAGAAGAAATGGAAGAGAGGACTTCCACACGTCTCACATTCTTTCCATATAAAAGCATCAAATGTGGATGCATGTTACTGGGTCACACAGCAGGAATCTCCATCTGCAGGAAACACACCCTGTGGACGCTCAGAGGTCCATGTCTGTGTTCTAGACATGAAACAGGAGAACAAGGTAACAGCTGGGAATCCCAACCATTTGTGAGCCCTTCCTAACCCAACATCTGTTGAACACACAGAACTGGTGGGCTTTCCCCCCCAGCACGAAACATGAGACCGCTCTGAAATCGTATACATGCCCTTGAGAGAGTAGTACGCCTGCAACCCAGGGCAAGCGTATGTGTATCGCTGCTTTCACCTTATCCACCAAAGGGAAAATATAAAACCTCAGAAGAAAAAAAAAAGAAAAATATATCATAAAAAAGTGCAAAATAAAAATAATCAGAAACCACATTTAATACATCATCCTAGTGCCCGACTCAAGAACGCATACATGATCTAGCAAAATGAGGAACATCAAGACCGTAGCTAGAAGATACACGGTGCAGGGGACCAGCCAGCGAATAGTATCCTCCGAACATTCATGACTTCCTCACCTGGTCATGGTCACAAAGTACCAGCACCGAGTAGACCATAGGACACTGCTCAGCACTAAATCAGTGGTGCTAGTATGGGACTATTCACAGGTGATCGATCAGGTCAGGGCGGAACTCAATCCAGAGAAAAAAAAAAAAAACCTCACGCTTCATTAGATCTGTATGGAGCTGGCCCCGCTGCATTTCTGTGTGCCTCAGATTTCCTAAGGAACCATACATATCAGGTGCTGTCTTAGAGGAACATACAGTAGCACAAGGTGAGCCTATCTGCCAAAGAGTGAATTCACGGGCTAAGGATCTGCTGCCGATTAGAAAATTCCATCCACACGTGGTGGTAGAAACCTGCACAGAAAAAAGCAAGCTACACTCGATCTACAGGCCATGGAAAATAAATCTGCCACATGTGAACTATTACCAGAATGGGGTCCTCCAATGCCATATCCTGCTTGGTGCCGTGGCCTCTGTGGATGGAGGGGAGGCCATGCATGCAGCTTAATATGGCAAACAGGAGCGGATACAAAAAGTAGTATTAGGGCCGTTTTACAAGAGCGAGTCCAATGCGGGAATCACGCTCCGTGTGCGAGTGTGATCCTCCGCTCTGGATTGCAGAAGCGCACGGCATTATCATGATTTATAATGCTATGTGTCTCTGCATGGCCTTTTTTCCACAGAATCATAGTGACATAAAGCTGTAGAAATAAAGGTCAAGCAGAGACACATCGCATTATAAATCATGATAATGCCGTGCGCGCCTGCAAGTCCAGAGCGGAGGATCACACTCACACACTGAGCGCGATTCCCGCAATGGACTCGCTCGTGTGAAACAGCCCTTAGTCTTTCCGTTGGTTAATTGGTAAATCTGCAGCATTTTACAATGCCAGCCAAATGGATGAGAAATCTCATCCACATGCTGCAGAAAAAACATTTGCAACGTAAATTGAGCTGCGGTGCAGGAGGGTGGAATCTGTGGCAAATACACATTTAACGAGTGTTGATCACGAATATTCGAATTTTTATCGCAAATATAGGTACTTCGAAAATTCGCAAATATTTCGAATATAGTGATATATATTTGTAATTTCGAATATTCGATTTTTTTTCAGTACACATGATCCCTCCTTGCTTCTAGCTTGTGGGCCAATGAGAAGGCTGCAGTATATTTGACTTTAGGAGTAGTGTTTGCGAATTTTCGTAATGCGAATTTTTATACTTACAACTATTAGACAAAGATTATAGCACTATATTAGCTAAATTGCTCTATATTCGTGTTTTTCAAATATTCGCTATATTGCTATAACTTTGTTTTTTCGAATATTCGTAATATTCTAAAACAAGAATATATAGCAAATATTCGAAAAAAAAAAAAACGAATATAGAGCAATTTAGCTAATACAGTGCTATAATCCTCTAATAGTTGTAATTTTTTTCTCATCTGAAGTTCAGATTGGAAAAAAGTTACAACTATTAAAAAAAAAAAATAATAATAATATGATTATAGCACTATATTAGCTAAATTGCTCTATATTAGTACTTTGACTTCTTACTGGATCCTCTCCTGACATCGGCTCAAAAAACTGCATCAAGGACTGTCACAGAAAATACATGTGTGGTTCCTGCCTAATGGTAGATGGGTGACTGTTCGATCAGACAACTGCCTGGGAAGTCAGTGGCTATATTGGTGTTTTTTGGGAGTGGGGAGGAAACCAGAGTACCCAGAGGAAATTCACGCAAACATGGGAAGAGCATACAAACTCCATACAGGTGCATGGATTCTAACCCAGGATCCCAGCGCTGCAAGCCACCTGTGCCAACCACTGAGCCACCATGCTGCCTTTTAAGCAAAATCCGGTAAGATTAAGGATAAAAGCTGTATTACTTGCATAACTCATTTCCTCTTAGGTTGTAAGCTCTTGCGTGCAGAGTCCACACTCCTGCTTCAATTCTCAATGACGTGTCAGGTTACATGCACATTTGCGCCACAATTCCAGTATTCTGTTCGACACAGGAACAGAATTCAGGAACCACTGGATCCAGCATATACCGGACACTGCCAGCACTCGACTGACCCCATTCGCTATGGGGTCCATCAGATGAATGCTGGCATTTTGAATTCTGAATGCAGGGGTATCTCGTCCATTTTTTTTTTTTGCAAGAATGTGCGACAGAGGCATCTGCCAGAATAGTATATGCCTAAAGCCTATGTGGCAGTAGAATGGCATAGGCGGCACTCAATTACGTCATAATGCACCGCATGCACCAATAATGCAGGCAATTGAGATAGTGCCCAAAAGACGCCTGTAGCTGCATAGAGAGGGAATCAGGCGAGTATTTTTTTATTTATTTTTTTATCACTTTGGGGGGCGTTATAACTGTTAGGAACACTACGGGGGTGGGGGGTTATAAGTACTGGGACACTACAGGGGGGAATCCTAAGTATTGTGCCACTATATGGGAAATTCCATGTACTAGGGGCACTGTGGGGGTATAATAAATACTGGGACCTCTATATGGGGCTTTATAACTGAGCATTATAAAAACTGGGGTCATTTTAGGAGGAGTGCATGGCAACTACTGGGGGCACTATAGAGGACATGATTACTAGTGGCATTATAGAAGGTATTTAACTACTGGGGACTCTAATGTCCCATTATAATTACAGGTGGCATTGTAGCTACTGGACCACTAAAGTGAGGCATTATATTTAATGAACACTATAGGGGTATTATAACTACTGTATGCACTATGGAGGAATTATATCTACTGGGGGCACTTTGGGGAAAATAAATTTCTACTATGGGGGCATTATTATTGGGCACTACTACTAATGGGGCATTCTATGGGAACACTGCCGCTATCAGGGGTACTCTTACAAAAGAGGTCACACTTGGAGAGAATTATTACTATCGGTGGGACTTTTGGGAGTACTGTTACTTTGGAAGGAGAGGGGGGCTATTCCATATATCCCTATTTCTGCAGTATAGTATTTGGGAGCATGGGGAGCACAGCAGGCATAGACAGAGATGTGGCTCAAATAGGTCATCATGGCTGTCTGGTCCAAATGAAGAAGATGAGGAAAGAAAACATCTAATCAGAGGAGTAGTCACTGGATTTAACAGTTGTGTTACTGTATTCTCCTGTATGTTTGATAGCACTGAATATAATGTCCAAACAAATGTGTCTTTAGTGCTAGGGCCTGGGTGGAGCAAAACCTACTGAACACAGAGACGTGCCTCTGCAGTTCTAAACAAACTTAGGGGGCCCACCCAAGCTGAACCCTTCGCCTCAGCTTTATAATTTTACCAAATGCCTTTAGTGCTTTCCACAATGTTGACGGTGACATTATATACTGTGATATTGAATATCCTGTGTACATACAGATGATGGATCGAGCTGTGAACTGTGTAATTTAAGGATTTCTCGGAGGCGATATTTTCAGGTGAGCAGACACAGTGTAAGTTTATACATATTCAACCTTTTTCTTTGCAGAAAATAGGAGACATCTTACAGTCTAAACTCATTGCATTATCATTGTCCCAACACACAATCAGTATGTAATATATTGTGTTCCAGTCCAAAATCTCCAGCAGTTAAGCAGTAGGAAGACAATCTGTACAGTGGGAAAAATGACAAGTCTATTCAGGCTCTCTCCGCATGGAAAGTATCGTGTTCTCCTCGAAAACATCTGGTACTGGAGGTGCAAACAAAACTGCTGATGAGAACACAGATGAAGCCTTCACTAGGCCACAGATGAGCACGCTTTTTACCTGTTCTGAGAAATCTGTGCCCACAGTAAAAGGCACAACTTTGCGTTTATATGGGTCAAATTGAGGGTGTGGTGCAACCAATATAGAGAATTCAGCCCTTTGATAACCAAGAACGAACCGTTAATGATGAAGATGCAGATAAAATTGGATATTTCTTGGCTTACAACATACACTGTACTCTTGCTGTGAGGACAGGACTGATACCCAAGAAGCCTTATTTTGATGATGAGGCTTTGCTACTATGGGAATTTTTCATTCACCTGGTTATTAAAACATCTCAATTGTGGGGTATCTGGACATCGGCCATATCTGGGATGGAACTGTAAATGAGCCAAAAAGCTGTAACTCCTTACAGGGAATCAGTCACCATTTTTTTGTAGACTACAAAAAATGGCTTGGTGTCAAAAGGCAGGAAGTGCTCAACCCCACATGCAGTTGTGCATCTATGCCCAGGGTGGCAGATCATGCACTTGTGGCCCGTTGCTAATGGCAATCCCCAGCATGGGCGATCCTCCCATTGCAAGCATGGCTGCATGCTGGAGGTAACTGGGAGTTTGCTGCGAGTTGGACCTTACGCTCCTGTAATTCACCCACTGGCTCCTGGTATTGCCCATACGGCACAGGTAGGTTAGCGTTAGGTCCCGAGCTACTTGAGATACCTCGGCGCGGTGCTCTGGCTCAGATATGTCCTGCATATAAGGATATATTGGCTAAATTCTCAATTTTAAACACCAGTTTGAGGGTTTAGTCCGACTTGTTCGTTTGCATCCACAGTAGTACACCTTCCTGATTAATGTTTATTTCATATATAGCTATTTACATCCACACATTTTTCTATCATGTGTAGGATGTCTTTTTGTGGTACGCTGCGGGCATCCTCCACTGTATGCATTTTTGCTGGGGTTTGCCATTAGCAACGGGCCACAAGTGCAGGATCTGCTCCCCTGGGTATAGATGCACCACTGCATGTGGGGTGAGCACTTCCTGCCTTTTGACACCACGCCATTTTTTGGTAGTTTGTATATAGATCTGCTTGGAGGTATATAAACTCCATATTTAAATGTGCCCGATTTTCATCTACAGGCAACATTTAGGTGCACCTGTGAGGCCTGGGTCTTATCAGTCTGTCTTGGGTGGGACTCACAGCCTCCTCCCATTGCAAGCATGGCCACATGCTGGAGGTAACTGGGAGTTTGCTGTGAGTCGGACCTTAAGCTCCTGTAATTCGCCCACACGGCACAGGTAGGTTAGCATTAGGTGCCGAGCTACTTGATATACCTTAGGGGGGCTCGGGCTCAGATATGTCTTTCATATAAGGATATATTGGCTAAATTCTCAATTTTAACACCAGTTTGAGGGTTTAGTCAGACTTGTTTATACCATTTTTTTGCAGCCCTAACTAGTGACGGATGCTCTAAACAAAACGCTGGGTCACTTTCTTTAACTGACCCAGCCATTTTGATAGCGGCTGCCCACTGTTTTACCCCGTAGACACAGGAGGCAGAGTCCATGATCGGAGACGACTCCCAACACAGATTTTTAACTCCTCAGATGCCGTGGTCAATTACAAGCATGACATCCGAAAGGTCATTAACGCAACGCTCCTGATGACCGAACAGCTGCCCCGTAACAAGATTGCAGGTTGGGACCTTCTGAAGAACCCCCGGCCTGCCATAGTAAAGTTCATGTCAAGCTCTGCCTCCCTCAATGCATGAGAAATATCGATAACACGAATGGAACTCAGATGCGGGTGACGCTAGGGAGACTCGTTCCCGCCGCGGCCTGCTATTGGCTGCCCCCCCATCACCGGATGTCTTGATCTGCGCGACGGGGAGATGCAGCGGCGGCCATGCCGGCATCAGAAGCGATGCGGGTGCCGGGGAGCGAGGCAAGTACAATCTGTGTGAGGGGCTCATGCATTTGGGGGGAGGGGGGCATTTTGGGGGTTGAATAACCCCTTTAACGCTATAGTTTACAAAGGCTTATGGCAGACTCACGTCTGCAAAAATTTTTAACTGTGAAGTTGTAAAATTTCATGTCACTTTGCACGAGTCCCAGGGAGTTATTAATAAAAACTATGTATTGGATGACTGATCGGCCACATTGTGCTTGATCAAAATCTTACATGTCTGGGAGCTTTATTGACAGACATCAATCTTTATTAGGATCGTTGTATAAGATGGTATTCACACCTGAAGAAAAGAATATCTGCGAAAATAAAAATTAAAAACTGTGACCCTACAATTCTATACCACTTTATAACTGGCACTGATTTGTATGCAGATTTTTATTTAGCAGTTTTGCCTTCAGCCTATGAACTGCAAAGGCTGAAATTCACAGTGAAATTCTGCAACATAAATGGACATGCTGTGGATTTAAAAGGTCAACCTCTCAGTCATGTGGATGAGATTAGTTAAAACCTCATCCACTTTGCTGCTACTAAATGCAAAAATGGTTGCCATTAAAGCTCCCCCAGGAGGATGTTACCCCAAGTACTGAATAGTACTCCTACTAGGCTAGTTTCACACTAGTGTTCGGAAGATCCGGTAGGCTGTTCTGGCAGGAACCAGCCTGCTGATTCTTTCTGGATCCAGCATTAGGCCTCTTCCACACCGTAAGGTCTGCAAGGTCTGCAAAAAAAATACTGATGACATCCGTCTGCATTCTGTAATTTGCAGAACGGGACAGCTGTCTCCTAATAGAACAGTACTATCCTTGTCCGTAACGCGGACAATAATAGGACATGGTCTATTTTTTTGCGGATCGGAAATACGTTAACAGAATGCACACGAGTACCTTCATTTTTTTTTTGTGCGGACCTATTGAAATGAATGGTTCCGTATACGGGCCGCAAAAAACAAAACAAAACGGACACGGGATGAAAATCTGTTCGTGTGCAAGAGGCTTTACTGGAAGCTACGTGATGGCGGAGATCTGGCCGCAACCCGGCAATCATGCCGAGAATCGGCCAGATAAATACTGCTGTTAATGGGGCTGGATGGAATTTATGTAGCTTCCAGCAATGCTGGATCCAGAGTGTCCCAGCAGGCTGTTCTCTGTCGTACCTCCTGAACACTAGTGTAAAACTAGCCCTATGCCTCATTCACACGTCAGTGTTTGGTCAGTAATTTTGAGCCAAAACCAGGTGTGGTTTTAAACACAGAGCAGGTGCAGATCTTTTTATTATCCCTCATGTCTGTGGAGGCTCCAGTCCTGGTTTTGGCACACAATCACTGATGGAAATCACTGACATGTGAATGAGGCTTTAGGGATGTGGTGCCCACATCAAGGCATGACTAGCCATCCTTTAGGCTCCATTCACACGTCCGCAAGTGTTGTCCGCACCCGTTCCGCAATTGTGCGGACCCATTCATTCTCTATGGGGACTGAATGGAAGCGGAGAGCACACTATGGGCCAGATTTATCATTACTCTGACAGCGCACTCCACTTTCACATATGGCTAAAGTCAGTTTTATGATCGGCCCTTTAAGACTGTAATAAATGTGGGTTGACGGTAGTAGTTTAACCGTCAGTAAGCAGCTTTACAAAAGTCGCACATCTTTACGAAAAAGTCGCATGTTCTATTAAAAAGTCTCATAAGATAAGCATGGTCCTCACTGGAGTGAAATTGCGCTTTTTTTGCGACTTTTTAAATATTCGCAATAGTAAATCTGTCTAGAGATTCATTTACATAGAAAACACGCCCACTTTCAGAAAACTAGCGAGCATAGCACAGAGCCAAAAAAAGTTGCACATTTTTTGCACAGTTTTTTAGTGATTGCGCAATTTTTTTTGACTTTATCACTCCATTATTCTGACTTGAGCTAATGATAAATCTGGCCCTATGTGCTTTCCGCATCCGCATTTCCGGAGCGCGGCCCCGATCTTCCGGTCCGCAGCTCCGGAAAAATCTAGAGCATGTCCTATTCTTGTCCGCAATTGCGGACAAGAATAGGCATTTCTATGGGGGTGCCGGCCGGCATACACCACGGACGGGTGACTGGACCCTTAGGGTTTATAAATAGTGTATTGAACGAGTACACCCCCAGCCGTCTATCCCAAATACAGACACCTCCTGGTGACTTGTGACATCAGTGGCATACAGTGAGGAGCACATGACTCGCAGTATGATAATATACAGTATAATACTGAGAGGGAGGCAAAACAACCCTCCGAAAGTTGGAAAGACATGGAAGAATAATGGAGGCCAGATGACGTCTCACCGCCTGAGAACAGACTTATTCATAACCGTGTCACACTCACCCCTTACAATCCAGAAGAACAGAGAGAGGGCTATTGTGTGCCCCTCGTCCGCCTTTACTCCCCCTCTCTGCTGTCCGCCCAGAACCCCAACTCTTCGCTTCAGTCCGCCTACAAGTGCTCGGCTCTGACCTGCTAGCCCTGGCTGAATGTCAGAATTGTGCAGACTCATTAGCTATTCACACGGAGAGCTCTGACAGTTAACCCCATCATACCGGCCGGTCAGCCATCACTGTGATGGGAGGCAGCGCTGCTCAGGACTGGCTGGAACACCCGCATCTTTTAAATTGTGACTAGCCAATGGCAGCATCTGTTCCCCCGGGCATACTTGTCTCGTCTCACAATCTGCTGCTGTTTAGTACGTTTAACCGTTTCATAGACCTGCTGTTAGTTAATTTAGTGATTTACATTGATATGTTAATCAGCGTGCAGAATTCTGCCCAGATGAACTTCAGAACAAACCAGCTGGTAAAGAAGAAAAGGCAAGCACTTGTACAGGGAACCTCCGACCACGTGCCGTATTGTAGTGGATAGCGATAGTTCGACAACCAAGTTCCTGCGCTAGAAATACACTCCGAGCAGTTGTCACTTTTCCTCCCCAGCTCCCTTCTTTACTGAGCAAGAAAGACAACGTGCACAGGAAACCAGCAACACCCGAGATTTGCTTCATTAAAATGTGCTGAACAGGTCTGAAGTAAGTGGAAACATTAGTGCCAGCATAGGGACATGGCGTGATCACTCGTAGTCCTCGTACACTATGGTGAGGACCATTCACTGTACGTGGACCCACCTGTGGCTCACAGATTAAGCAGACCTTCTGGTCCTCTCCATTACGAGCATGATGAGGTGGATGGAGCAGGTCTTGTCCGGTCTCCACTGCTTACTTAGCCTATATCCTTTCCTAAAATTTCCGTTAGTCATGTATGGAATGGAAGTAAGAAGGATATCCACTGAGACACATGTGAAAGTCCAATAGGAGTCGGAACTGGTCAAAATTCAGTAAGTGACATTTATCATGTAGCGAAAGTGAATACAAGCCACTTATTAATGTATTGTTACTATCCATATTGCCTCCTTTGCTGGATTCAAATTTTTCCATCACATTATACACTGCTCGTTTTTATGGTTAGGACCACCCTGTAATCCGGCAGCAGTGGTCGTGCTTGCATGCTACAGAAAAAAAGTGACGGCCTCTCTGGTGGCTGGGACCATGGGAACGCACTTAGGCCAATGCTTTCCCCTATAGTGTGCAAGCACGGTCACCACTGTTGGATTGCAGGGTGGTTGTAACCATGGAAACAAGCAGTGTATAATGGGATGGAAAAATTGAATCAAGCCAGCAAAGGAAGCGATATGGACAACCACAATACAATACATTAGTAAGTGCCTTGTATTAACTTTCTCTACATAATGCTATTTGCTGAAGTGAGACAACCCCCTCTAAAAGGTCACATAAACCCTTAATTGCAAATTTTTAGAATAGATCGGAGTATGTATATATTAGATGCCCTATCTGTCTGCAGGTTTGTACCTATGACACTGGCTGACCTGGTACATGTGCGCTTGGCAGCTGAAGACATCTGTGTTGGTCCCATGTTCATACATGTCCGCATTGCTGAGAAAAATGATGTTTTCTATATGTGCAAATGAGCCTCTAGGAGCAATGGGTGCATTACCATTACACCTACAGGCTCAGCTCTCTCTGCAACTGCAGCACCCTCAGCACTTTGACAGGACCAGCCAGAGAAAACATCATAATGCCTGGCCCTGTCAATCAAAGTACAGAGGGTGCAGCAGTTGCAGAGAGACCAGAGCCTCTAGGTGTAATGGTAACGCCCCCGTTGCTCCTAGAGGCTCATTTGCATATATTAAAACGTCATTTTTCTCAGCAATGCGGGCACATATGAACATGGGACCAACACAGATGTCTTCAGCTGCCAAGTGCACATGTAACAGGTCAGCCAGTGTCATAGGTAAAAATCTGCTGACAGATTCCCTTTAAGTAACGCTTAACTCTTCTTTAAGAAACTTTGAAGATATATTTTATCACTTACACAATATAGCTAAAATGATGTAGCTAAATTATATATATATATATATATATATATATATATATATATATAAAATTATTACGGTCAGCTGTTTCAGCCACTTCTATTGCAAACAGCTGCATAACGTCATGCACACAGTCATGCACTTGCAATAGACGAATGGGTCATACTGAAGAGCTGGGAGACCTTAAACATGGCATGTCATAGAATACTAGGCAAGATGGTTTACCCCCAGCCAACTGCAAGGGCTTTATTTTCTGAAATGGAAGCAGCTGAGGCACAACGTAAACCATCACCGACTGGAGCTGCCAAGTGCTGAAGCAGGTGGCACACAGAAAATGCTCATTTTATCTGCATCACTCATTACAGTACCAAGCTTCATGAAAATGGCTCCGTGGTTGAGCAGCTGCACATAAGCCTACCATGTGTAATGCCAAGTGTCAAGTGCTCCACCGCTGGACTCTGAAGCAGAGAAGATATGTTCTGTGGACTGATGGATCACATCTCCTACTTGGGTTTGGTGGAGAGTCAGAGAATACTACCTACTGGAATGCATATTGGCTAAGCTATCATTTGGTAGAGGAAGCAAAATGGTATGGAGGCAGTTAACTTAGACTTAAAGGGCTTTTCTGGGATTTTAATACTGATGACCCATCATCAGGTCATCGGTATCTGATTGGTGGGGGTCTGACACCCAGGACCCCCAGCAGTCAGCTGTTTGACAAAGCAGCGGTGCTCTTGTGAGCGCCACGGTCGTCTTCATGCTTAGCAAGCACAGCACCGTACCATACATTGTATAGCGGCTGTGTTTGGCATCACAAAGTGAAGTGGCCGAGCTGGGTGACTGGGAACGGAGTGGCAGTAACCAGTGTTTCCAACTTTGTAGCAACAGTTTGGGGAAGGTCCTATCCTGTTCTAGTAATCTAGTGGTTGTTCACCTGTTTGGTGTGGAAGAGCTCCAGGAGCTGTACCTCAAATTCCATCAAACATCCTCAAATTGCCACTGCCCGGCCTTGTCAATCAAAGCAGAGAGGGAGATCTCCACATTCATTGCTCTGCTAGATTTATATCAAGCTGGAAGCTCAAGGGGAGTGTCTTTTCTGCTGGAGCTCAGGGGGCGTGTCCATGCTCTCCCCATCATAGCTAAGGGGGCGTGTCCATGCTCTCCCCATCATAGCTAAGGGGGCGTGTCCATGCTCTCCCCATCATAGCTAAGGGGGCGTGTCCATGCTCTCCCCATCATAGCTAAGGGGGCGTGTCCATGCTCTCCCCATCACAGCTCAGGAGGCAGTGGAAGAATGAAACGGAGCATGTGCGGCCTTCTCAGTGAGCCAGTCAAAGAAAGAAAAAAAAACAAAAAAAAAACAACAGCAGCAGGTGGCGATATACAGATACATTTTACTGAATAACTCAGTGGCTATGCTAAATTATTAACTACATACAATTACAAAAGAATCCAGTTGCTGGTTTGAAAACTGTAGAATATTTTTTGTGGGACAACCCTTTTAACTTTGATCTGTTACAGACTATTGATACATTTGTCTTAGGCCGAGATCACACTTCAGTAATTTGGTCAGTTATTTCCATTGTGAGCCAAAACCAGGTGTGGCTCAAAAACACAGAACAGGAGCAGATCTTTCCATTATACCTTATCTGTGAGTAGGTTTCACTACTGGTTTTGGCTCACAATAACTGAAGTGTGAACTTAGCCTTAGGGCCCATGCACACAACTGTAGGCCACCCATGCCCATATTGCGGACCGCAAAACCCATTGACCTGAATGGGTCCGCAATCCTCAAGATATGGAGCAGGACAGAGGCATGAGATTGGAAGCACTATGAAGCACTTCCGTGGAATTTCAATCCATGCCTCTGCACCTCAAAAAAAAAAAAAAAAAAAAATACATAGAACATGTCCTATTTTTTTGCAGTGTGGACCATCTCTTGAGGATCGCGGACCTATTCAAGTCAATGGGTCCACATACACAAATGGTGTATTGCTATTTGTGGTCCGCAGGACGGGTACAGATGCTAGTGTGCACGAGCCTTTAGAAGTATAAAACAAGTCACAATTTACTCCAAAATAAAGTCAAAACCAGTTTGATAAGTCAGAGTCCGTCTGCTGCGGAGCTAACCCTACTACTGAATTGTACCATGCCTTACAAGAGGACAGTATTTTCATTTTTGCACTTATTTGATGGACAGAAATCCTCCGTCTGTTACAAGTCTGTTTACAGTAAAGCAAAGCGAGATGTTTGTTTGTGAGACTAAGGCCTCTTGCACACGACCGTTGTGGTTCCGTTCATTGGGGACAGCAATTTACGGTCCCCAATGAACGGGCAACATCCGTGCTGCGGCCGGGATGGATCTAGACCCATTCAACTTGAATGGGTCTGTGATCCGTCCGTTCCGCAAAAAGATAGAACAAGTTCAACTTTTTTGTGGAACGGAAGCCCGGATCGTAACGCCACATAAAACACTCCGTAGTGCTTTCGTGGGATTCTGTTCCATGCTTCCATTCCGCACCGCAACTCCGGATTTGCAGACCCATTTAAGTGACTGGGTCCACATCTGTGATGCGGAATCCACACGGCCGCTGCCCAGTGTATTGCGTAACCGCCGTATGTGGCCCGCAATACAGCCACAGGAGCACAACGGCCGTGTGCAAGAGGCCTAAGGCCTCTTTCACACGGGTGAGTTATCCGCGCGGGTGCAATGCGTGAGTTGAACGCATTGCACCCGCACTGAATCCGGACCCATTCATTTCTATGGGGCTGTTCACATGAGCGGTGATTTTCACACATCACTTATGCGTTGCGTGAAAATTGCAGCATGCTCTATATTGTGCATTTTTCACGCAACGCAGGCTCCATAGAAGTGAATGGGGCTGCGTGAAAATCGCACCGCATCCGCAAGCAAGTGCGGATGCGGTGCGATTTTCACGCATGGTTGCTAGGTGACGATCGGGATAGGGACCCGATCTTTATTATTTTCCCTTTTAATATGGTTATAAAGGGAAAATAATAGCATTCTTAATACAGAATGTTAAGTAAATTAGGGATGGAGGGGTTAAAAACAAAAAAAACTAAACAAAACAAAAATGTAAAAATTAAACTCACCTCATCCACATGGTGATAGACCATGTGATGAGCGCAGTAACGTCACCAAAGGTCCTTTTCCTCCCAGGTCAAAGAAGAAGACGATCCGGGCTTCGCGAACAAGTGGATGAGGGGTTCGGGTCTGGGTACCAAACATGCCTATTTTTCTCACATGCGTGCCAAACGCATTAAAACGCTTTGCACTCACGCATTTTCCCGCGACGCACCCACAT
The DNA here is from genome assembly GCF_905171765.1 of Bufo bufo. Taxonomy (NCBI): domain Eukaryota; kingdom Metazoa; phylum Chordata; class Amphibia; order Anura; family Bufonidae; genus Bufo; species Bufo bufo. The sequence goes on along the minus strand of NC_053391.1, from coordinate 566,210,657 downwards.
ACTATCCGGCCCTCACACGCCACGCCTGTGTGAAAGAGGCCTAAGGGTCTGGAAAAGTGGTAGAGCTCCACGGTGACGTGTCTCGAAACCTTTATATTGCAGCAATGTTGCTCTACGGTTTTGGTAATGATAGTTAATAGTGTAGCAATGCAACATGCTGCGATAGTGACACGACAGTTGCAGAATTTTTTATTTTTTTCCTGACTGTTGTGTCGCCACAGTGCAGCCGGACCCTATGGCCAGTTTATATGACTAGCTGCACATGTGCTGGTAAGAACAAATGCATGCAGCTAGTAATAAGCATTATTCAACTATTGGCGCCGAGGTCCGATTTGTTTAATCATGATCTGCCTGGGAAACATAGTCCATGTGTTGGCAGCATCTCCTGGACCAAACTGACTGCATCATAGTAATTTATGATACAGTCTATCTGATCGCAGGGCTATTGCACTGTACTCCCGGGCTGATCACGGTTGTTTGCATGGGCCTTAAATGGGCTGACCAATTTATAATACTAGCTTCCCATCTGCTGGTAACAGCGCAAGCATGCAGCTAGTAATAAGCATTACTAAACTATCGGCGCTGATGTCTGAAAGTTTAATATGAATTACTGATGGTTACATTGAGGTCCCCCAACCTTCGTGCCAGTGATGCCCTTGGAACATGGTCGCTGCTGGAGTATTCTACCCATCAGAGACCTACATTCAGTTATAATGGGGTCCTACTGCGCATGCGCTAGTTTCCCTGTCCATCCCCAGTGTAAGTGAATGGAGGCTTCTGAAAGATGGGACTCTCCTACAGCGGCCATGTTCCCAGCACAGCGCCCTCACGAAGGTCAGGAGACCTCTACACCGGGGCCGATCAGCTGTTTGAAGGGAAGGCTGCTCACCGTTCACTACCATGCACTTCGTCTCAGAAGTCACTTGAATGGAGCGAGTGCTTGTAACCACACTAGGCCAGTGCTCAACTGGAGACGATGCGTAGTGTAAAGACCAGAGGCTCCCTTCTCTTACCATTGAGAACACATGCATGCTTGGCCGAACCAGTCGTAAAGAACATCTGTTGGCGGAAAAAAAAAAAGTGTTCAGCGGACAGTAATTGAAGATGTATGGACTCCTTTTTTCAGTTTTTTTTTTATCTTATGCAAAATAAAAGTAAAATTGTACATCAAACCCCAAGGATAGTAAAATATTGAGGATTAAAGCAATTCCCTGTTGCCTAAACCTCCCTAAACCATAACATACTGCTGTTTATTGGAAAATTAGACCGTGCCCCATACTAATAACCATGTGCTACCCAGCATAAAGGTCCATTATTAACAAATGCTGCATTGTGGGCTGAAGGCAATCATTGGCTCTGCAGAAGTATCTGAGGTCACTTTCCATGGCCTACCAACGTATTCCAGGAATCCTTGGAAGCCAGAGCTCAAATATCTATCGAGCCCCTCAATGCATTACAGCGTGGGCTTCAAGGGGCTCAGAAGTAAAACTGTATGTGTGGGAGGTCATGCAGGAGGATTTCTGAAGGAAACCGATACGCTGGAAAGTAGTGGGTGCAGCAAACTTTGACAGGAAAGAGTGGCGAGGGTGAATGACATTGTCACGTCGCCAATGTGGACAAGCAATCAGCTATAAAATCCCACCCTGGCCGCGTGCACCCACAGACGGCTCAAGTGGAGAAGGGTCTCTGGATTAGGAGACATAAGTTCCAGGTATGAAAGCAATGCAGAAGTGGCGTCGCAGTTTGTCAGTAATGTGGAGTTCAGACAGGACGGAGTAATGCGAGTCTTCACTATGAAAAGCCAGGCCTCCACACCAGCTGCTGCCATTCCCACGCTAACATGGGGAACAGAGGCAGCCAAAACCAAGTCTGGCATGACACAGTGATTCCATGGCCAAAAAATTACCAGCCCGACATGGGAAACACATTAGTGTGCCAGGTGGGACAGGGTCCCCTGATACTCTTAGGATGCCAAAGGACTTAACCTCATTCACTAGGCAGAGCACTACCGGGGTTACACAACTCCAAAAAAAGGATTTGTATACTCCGACTGGTACAGAAGGACGTCCCATCAGTCACATTTCACTTAATGAATAGAACAAATAAAAAAAAATCCACCATGTATAGTACGAGGGTTTATTACTACATATATAACCATCATGCTATATACCCTTCTATGGTTTACAAAGAATGGAGTGATCCCAACACCCCAGTCACACGTAACTCTTTCACTGGCTACATATATAATGTTAAAAATAAATTTATTTTTAATATGGTTTTGGGACGCATAATTAAAAGGGAACCTGTCATATTGAACACTGTGTCTGAGCTGCAGGCAGCATGCGATAGAGCAGGAGGAGCTGAGCAGATGGTTATATAGTTTTATAGGAAAAGATACAGTAAAACTTGTATTTCATTCATTCAGCTCTCTGCTCCTTCTATGCTTAGGAGTCCAGTGGGCGGTCCTACTCAGCAAGTGACAGCTACTTATGTATGCACACTCCTATAGAGAACGTCAGTTGCTGAATAGGATCACCCACTGGACTCCTAAGTATAGAAAGAGCAGAGATTTACATGAATAAATGATAAGTTATATTGAATCTTTCCCCATACATAAATCTGCTCAGCTCCTCCTGCTCTATAACATGCTGCCTGCAGATCAGACACATGTTCAACGTTATAGGTCATGCAGAAAAAATATCAAGCACCGGTATTCGGGTCCATTCACACGTCCGTAGTGTATCCGCAATACACCCGGACAGCACCCCCATACCCACTATAGAAATGCCTATTCTTGTCCACAATTGTGGACAAGAATAGTACATGTTCTATTTTTTTCCCGGAGCAGCGGACCGGAAGCTGCGCGCTCCGGAAATGCGGATGCGGACAGCACACTGTGTGCTGTCCACATCCATTCCTGCCCCAATTTGCGGAACGGATGCGGACCCATTCTGCGGACGTGAATGGAGCCTTAATTATAATTAAAAATAAAAAAAATTATTTAAATATGCTGTCAGCAGCAGGTCTACCTGTTTCAGACAATCCAGTATCCTTAAAGGGGTTATCCCCAAACATTTAAAGGGTTCTGCAGTTTTTTTAAACTTAGATCATCAGCATCTGATCAGTGTGGGTCCAACACCCGGGACCCTCGCAGATCAGCAACAAAGTGCAACGATGATGCTCTCGTTGCACCAAACATCTCACACATAAAAAAAAATATTATGATTTCTCTACAACAGAGTCACAGACAACAGAAGGAATCCAACAATGCACTTGGTTTAATACTGAGGTATGTGGTGACAGATTATCTAAGAAAGCAATTTTAGACAGGACCCGTAAACTGGGGCTAAACACAGACATTTAGAGTACGGACAAACATAGCAACCGCATTCAGCCAAAATACTGCCCACCCACTCGGGCTAATGGCTGCATCATTTTGAAGGTTATGCCTAGGTTTAACCTGCAAAATCATGCAGCCAATGGCTGGGGTTCTGTTCCTACCCTTAGTGGATATAGTTGGCTTATTCCCATAAAAGCATAAAAAAAAAAAAAATAATTTAATAAAATCACTTGAAGTTCACACATATTGGGATTTTCATATAACTATACAAAAGTAAAAAGGCTAAAAAAATAAAATAAAAATTTAAATCTCAGAGAACCTGATCATAGTGGGCAGCGACTGTCGTACTGTATGTTTGAAGGCACTGATGACATGCCTGCTTGTAGCCCTATTAAAGAAGCACTCCCACTAAATATTTTATTCTCTGACCTCTTACAAAGGTATATGAAGTGAAGGTAATTTTCTTATTTCTAAATGTATTTATAACCTCCGTTCTGATCCTCATCTGTGTCATGTGACTATGTATTCCTATGGGAGCCTCGATGTCAGTCTCTTAGAAATGAACAGAGAAATGACTGACGTCCTGTGTCAGTTGGAGATCAGAGTGCTGATGACATGACACGGCTGAGGATCAGAAGGGGAGGTTATAACTCACAAATACAGCCACCGGAAAGAAAATTACTTTTACTTTACAATTAACATCGTGTACCTTTCTAAAAAGGTCAGAGAAATAAAACAAACATTTTGTGGGAAAGCATCTTTAAAGGGCTTGTGTCAGCAGTTTCATAGCATTAGAACAGGCAGACCTTAGACCTAGGCAGCGGTCAGCAGAATTGGTCTGTCTTGGTCCCAACCCGATGTGGCCTCATTTCGGTGACAAAAAAAAAAAAAAAAAAAAGTTTTAATATATGCAACCGGGCGTTTCCATTACTCCTAGAGCCCATGTTCTCTCTGCTGTTGCCACGCCACTTGCACTTTGATTGACAGGACCAGGCACTGTGAATGACATCATGCCTGGCCAGTCCTGTGCTGCTCCGTGCGGTTCAGTGACCGACGCAGGTGCAGTACAGAAGAGAACGCAGCCTGTAGGAGTAACAGCAACGCCCCCCAAAGCACATATTAAAAATTATTTTTTCACCGAAATGCGGCCATGTATCAAAATGGGACCAAGACAGATCCATTGTGCTGACCAGCGCACAGGCTTAAAGGGAACCTGTCACCAGGATTTTGTGTATAGAGCTGAGGACATGGGTTGCTAGATGGCCGCTAGCACATCCGCAATACCCAGTCCCCATAGCTCTGTGTGCTTTTATTGTGTAAAAAAAAACGATTTGATACATATGCAAATGAACCTGAGATGAGTCCTGTACGTGAGACGAGTGAGGGACAGGACTCATCTCAGGTTAAATTGCATATGTATCAAATCGTTTTTTTGAGACAATAAAAGCACACAGAGCTATGTGGACTGGGTATTGCGGATGTGCTAGAGGCCATCTAGCAACCCATGTCCTCAGCTCTATACATAAAATCCCGGTGACAGGTTCCCTTTAAGGTCAGCCTGTTATGAAACTGGTGACACAGAAGCCCTTCATTGGGTCAATTATCAGGAAAGAACAGTCCTACAAACATTTGTATCCCAATAACTGTCCCATGTACATGTGCCACTGATCGCCCTACAAATCCGCAATAGCTCGTTTGTCGGGTGAGAAATCATTTAGGCTGCACATAAAATAGTCATTTGCAGGCGGCACATCGCCCTGTGTAAACATGGGGTGTGCCCCCGACAAACAATGACACTGTATGGGTGCCAAACTGCTAATAAAAAGGCAACCTATAGAGCAGTGGTCTCTAAGGCCTCGTTCACATTTCCGATTTTCACCAACGTGTGCTGTCCGCATTTTCCACGGACATACCCATTGACTTTAATGTGTCTGTTCACACATCAGTATATTTTTTTTAACTAACCGTGGGTCAGTAAAAAAAAAAATACTGCTCTACTTTGGTCTGCGATGCGGACCAAACACACCCATTACAGTCTATGGAATGAAAAAACAGATGTCATCCGTGTTTGGTCTGTTTTTCTCGGACCATTGGTAGGAGATGCTCTGGACATTCATTTTCAGCTGAGCAGTGTCCATGGACTGACACACGGAGGGCAAAGAACAGACACACGAACCAAACAAGGGTCTTAATGGATAAAACACGGACGCCAAAGGACATGGAAATGTGAATGAGGCCCAACGCTGGATTCACATCTGCACTCATATCCCCGTTATTCTGTTCTGTTAAGAGTTTTTTGAAGGAGGTTTTCAGACAGATTTTCAACCACAGCTAGAAGTGGATTCAAAGGGAATCGGAAATATAATGGAAGGACTTCTTCCTCCTGCTGGATGCTCTTCTGGCTGTAGCTGAAAATCCTGCCTCAAAATATCCTCCAAAAGTCTCTGTGTGAACCTACCCTTCTAGGAACAGAAAAACACAACCAGCAGTAGTGTCATCTCCATCGTATGACGGCCAACAGTCTCTGCTGACTAGAACGTGGTCTCTTGCGGCAAAGGTTGGAGACCACTGCTCTAGAGGATTATATCGCAAGGGTACAAAATAGAGACAGATTCTCTTTAAAATGTCAATCCACATCCCTGGGGTCTCGTAGACCCCAGATCTGTGTATAGCAGGACCAACAGGCCATATAGAGTATCATGTGGAGTAGCTAGATTTCCGCAGAGGAGAGGAACGCCTTCCATGCCAAAGAATTCCAGAGGAGCATGTACGGCCTGCAAGTCTCCTCACATCGATTAAGGCGGTCGCCCCGAGAAGAGATGGTACCCCCAATTCCATGCCAAATAAACACACTACGAACACAGGCAAATGTCCCTTCTGAGAAGGCTGCGGCTCTGCCTCAGTCCATGCAAAGTACATTCAGATGAGCATCCTTCAACATTTGCAACTATGCAAAGCGCACGCAGGCAAAGGAGAGACACGCCACCACATCTGTGCATCACCGACTGGACGGAGAGGGGTCACTAGAGTGTATGAGCCTTGTGGGGAAACTAGATCAAAATGGTGCATACTGGGATTTTCTCTGCACAGACTGATGGTCCATGCAGAAAACCACACACGTGGACTGGCCCATTGACTATGATGCATCAGTGTTTGGCCCAGGTGATGCCCGTCCTGCACTTGGGCAACGCCCTGGTGTGAACATTACTGATCTGAATCACTTGTGTGGCACAAAATGCGCTGACGTCTGTGGCCTCATAGTCTATTCCCACTGGACAAGCAAAATGGGAGGATATTAGAAGGCTTTTATGGCGTAAAAAAGTTGCAAATTACGGTGCACACCATATCTGCTTTTTGCACTTTTTAAAAGGAGGTGAGAAAAGGGGAGGGACTTCGCAGGATGAGGCGAAGCCTCTGCGGCATATGAACAGTTAATGTGATGTCCCCAACTTGAGGTTAAACAACTGTTCATGCGCTGATTGTACCATCGCTGAAGCATGCACAAGATTTCCCTTTTCTGAGACACGTCACCGTGTAGCCCAGGGGTGGGCCTGCGGGACCATTTCATGTGGCCCCAGGCCCCCTGCCAGAAAATGCTAATGATATTAGCATGCGGGAGGCACAGGAAGGTAAGAACAGCGCATTGCTAGCTGTACTCACCTTCCCTGGTCTTCTTCCTGACACGTACAGTAGACGGGAACTATGACCCGACGCTGTCAGGTCACAGTACAGCACGGCAGGAAGACGACCAAGGAGGGTAAGTGAATTTGCCAAGAGGCAGCGCCATCCAGAGCTGGAGTGGCAAGTTTATTTTTTTTAATTTATTTTAAATGTCTGATCTGAGGTCTGATGGGGGCCTGATCTGAGGGGTGGGGGGGGTCTGATCTGAGGTGTAGCCTGAGCCTGTCAATAGAGAGATAGTCACAGTGTAGCTGTTAGGGTTCTCACGATACCAAAATTTTGATTCGATTTCGATACCATAAAAAAGTATTGCGATATACCATTCAATACCACTCGAAAAAAAACTTTTTTTTCCCTTTCTGTTACGGCATTCACCACATAGGAGATATATTTTGATAGTTCAGACTTTTTTGGATGCGGTGATACCTAATATGCTCATTTTTTCTATTGTTTATTATTATTTTTTTATAACTATTAGCCCCCTTAAGCCTCATGCACACGTCCGTGGAACACGGACCGTGAGATACCGGCCTGAATTCCTGCAGGAGTGCACGGCGTCATTGGTTGCTATGACGCCGTGCGCCCGCTGCTGTACAGTAATACACTGGTATTATCTATACGAGTGAATTACTGTACAGCAGCGGCGGCACGAAGCACACGGCGTCATAGCAACCATTGACGCCGTGCGCTTCTGCACTCAGCAGGAATCCAGGCCGGTATCTTACGGTCCGTGTTCCACGGACGTGTGAATGAGGCTTTATGGGGCTATAACCTGGGATCTTTTTAATCCCTTGTCCTATTCACCTTAACAATTTCAAACGGATGCCAACTGTGCATAATTGATGCACAGGACCAGTTTTTTTTTTTCTGTTCTTCTGATGGATCAGAAGAACGAAAAATGAAACGGAGATGTGAACCCAGCCTAAGCCCTCTTCCTCACGTCCATGTCCGTAATGACATCTGTGAAGACACCCATGAAGGATCCGCGTTTGGTACATGTGTGTCTGTTTTTTACTCTCCATGTGACATCCGTACTCCATGGACACCGCTAGGCTGAAAATTAATTTCCAGAGCATCTATCTGTGAAAACCACGAACCAAACACGGGTGGCGTCAGTAAACGATAATGTGCATGATGTATAATCACAGACAAAGATAGGGCAGGCTTCTGTAGTGTCACCACATACCATAGAAAACCAGTGATGTGTGAATACACACATTAAAGTCAATGGATGCGTGAAAGAGTGCCCCCTCCAAAGTTACAGGCATATCAGTAACATCTTTTTAGAAATCATTATAAACACAGATTTCCCACAACTTCAGCCACCAGCCCAATGCCACCTCATTATCAAAGCTGCCAGGAGGGAAAAGCAGAGCAGCCAATCAAGTTGCAGCTTTCATGTTAACAACTGCCTCGAAACGATGAAAGCTGGAACCTAATTGGTTGCTATGGACAACTAATCCACTTTGCATAAATCTCCCCCAGGCCTGCAGCAGGACCACTGAAGATCGGTAAACACAGAAAGGGTTAACAGTAATCCAGGGATTCCTACCAGATCACTGCAGACCAGGGGAAGATGATCTCCAGGCAGAAAGTTGTCACTTCCTCCGCCAGCAGCCAGCGATCCTTGAGAGGGAGGGGGCGGGGGGATGCTGCCGGACAGTTGGTTGTAACTTTTCAATGTTGCAGCCGCTTCATCATGAGAGACTGTGGTAAATGGCCGCGGGGCGCCGCTCCGGGAATAACCGCTCAGCAGCTTGGTGTAGCGGCCGGCTGCACCGCCACCTCCGCAGCCCTCACACCAGCCATGTCCCGCTGTCTGTGACCACAATCAAACTCACTCCAAGCCTTTCTCCTCAGAACAGCTGAAAGGTGACGTCACCGATCACGACCGCACCATTCTAGAGGCCGAGAGGGGGACGTCAGGAATTGTTTGGTGTTCTGCGTAGCTTTAACCGAAAAACTCGGCGGGGAGTTAATGGCAGAAGATGACAATAATCGCTTTACATTCTCATATCGTCACCCGTTGGTAGTGAAAGAAAATGACTCACTCCAGGCCCCCCCGCTTGGGTTGTGAAATGGACGGATCTGTAGTTGAATGTAACGTGGTGGGAGAATGAGGTGACTTCAGAGCAGAGGATGTGATGCTGCTGTTTACACGGGGACCTGTGCAGGGACTGCGGGGCTCGTCCTGGGGAGCCGCCATGTGCTTGACGGGGGAGCCTAGGGCAGTCACATACTGCGGCTCAGCTGCTTCACTTTTTATTTTATTTTTTGACCACTGGTATGATTTTTATGCTATTTTTCTGTGCCCAAAGTTCAGAAAAGGCCATTGGAGACTTACCGTAATTATTTAGCGGTTTATTTTTTGGATCTGGTTCCTTTCTGTAAAAAACGTGTCCATAGCGGGGATCGCAAAATACAGATACCTTCTGCATTTTTCTCACTCCCATGGCTAGAAATGGCTATTTTTTACCGCAATATGGAGGCAGACAGCACACAGATAACATTAATGAAATGAATGGGTCTGTGTGAAATCTGCAAACAATGCGGACTAGTTATAGATGCAAAATACGGTTGTGTGAGTGAAGCCCGACTGCAGCTGCCTGCATATACTGGCAGGGCCGTCTTTAATACTGATTGGGACCTGGGCAAGAATTGACGCCTTCCCACACCCTAGCATGCAATCGCGCCCCCCACCACAACACACACAAAAATCCACACACCTCGTAGAGTAGTACACTTTAATAATGATGAGTGGCCACTAGAGGTGTTCTTTGGCAGTAATGTAAATACTGCTTTTTTGCTATAGACACCAGAACTACTACGTTTAGCTGTTGTGGTTCTGGTGAATATAGTGTCCCTTAAAGGGGTTCTGCACTTTCATTTAACTGATGATCTATCCTCTGGATAGATCATCAGCTTCTGATCGGCGGGCTGTTTGAGAAGGCAGCGGCGCTCCAGCAGCGCCGCAGCCTTCTCACTGTTTACTGACGTCACGACTAGTATCAACTAGCGTGGGCGCGGCTAAGCTCCATTCAAGTGAACAGAGCTTAGCCCCGCCCAAGCTAGTTGATACTAGTCGTGACGTCAGTGGGCCGGCGGTAAACAGTGAGAAGGCTGCGGCGCTGCTGGAGCGCCGCTGCCTTCTTAAACAGCTGATCAGCACAAAAGTATCAAATAAAATGGCTGTATCATTATTCTAAAAATTAAAAAAGCACAACTTCTGACGAAAATATATAGTATTTTGCAGATTACTTTTTTTTTTTACAATGTGCAGATAGTACTGTACTACTAAGCCCTCCATCCACCCCTACATACAGGGTAATACAGCCACATACCTCTTACATCCAGTGACGTCTCTTGTGATGTAGATGTTCTCTTTCCTCATCTTCTCCTTTCAGACCAGACCACCATTTTTCAGCCATTTCTCGTCTCTGCAGTTTGACAGACAAAATCTTAGTTTACTACTTTTCCATCATCCTCCCATCTTCTGGACAAATCATCCTACCGCCCCCAATACTGTGCCGCTGTGCTCCCCAATACTATACTGCAGAAACAGATAAACCCCCTGATAATTGTAGTACCATGCAGATAGTGCCCCCAATACTGTTCCGCTGTGCTCCCCAATACTATACTGCAGAAACAGATAAACCCCCTGATAATACTAGCACCATGCAGATAGTGCCCTTCAATAATTATTGGCACACAGTACCCCAAAATAACTGTGCCCAGCAAATAGTGCCCCTGACACTAATAGTGTAAACATAACGTCCCCCAAAAATAATTGTGGTAAGCTGATACTGTGCCAAGATGGCCCCACAGTAATAGTGCTCCCAAAAGTCCCACCAATAGGAATAATTCTCTGCTAGAGCACAAATGGTAGTAATGGTGCTCCTACAATGCCCACAACATCCCCACTGTGCCCCAGAAGTAATAATGCTCCCATAGTGCCCATACTAGTAATCATGTTCCCCATAGACCCCCAGTAGTAATAATTCTCCTTATAATGTTCCAGTGCAAATAATACCCCCTTTTAAGTCCCCCAGTTGAGCTAATGTCCCTATAGTGCCCCCATAATGTGCCAGTATAAAATACCCCCTATATAGTGCCCCCAGTAAATGCCCAATAGTGCTCCTCTTCTTCCTACTGCCTTCCATAATGTACCAGTATAAAAATGCCCCATATATAGTGCCCCAGTAGATGCCCTTAGTGTCCCCCATAATTTGCAAGTATAAAATACCCTTTCTTAGTGCTCCCCATAGATGAGCCCATAGTACTCCTCTCTCCCCTTTCCCATAGTACCCACCATAATGTGCCCCAGTATAAAATGCCCCTATACAGAGCCCCCCATATAAAATACCCCTTCTTTGTGGCCTCAGTAGAAGCCCCCATAGTGTTCCTCTCCCCCCTTCCCCCATATAAAATACCCCTTCTTTGTGGCCTCAGTAGATGCCCCCATAGTGCCACCCAATAATGTGCCAGTAAAAAGTCTCCCATAGATGCCTCCTCAGTGCCCTCCAATAATGTGCCAGTAAAATGTGCCCCCATAGATGCCCCCCAATCATGTGGCAGTAACAAGTACCCCCATAGATGCCCCCAATCATGTGCCAGTATCAGGTACTCCCGTAGATGCTCCCCAATCATCTGCCAGTAACAAGTGCCCCAATAGATGCCCCCAATCATGTGCCAGTAACAAGTACCCCCATAGATGCCCCCAATCATGTGCCAGTAACAATTGCCCCCATAGATGCCCCCAATCATGTGCCAGTAATAAGTGCCCCCATAAATGCCCCCCAATCATGTGCCAGTAACAGGTGCCCCCATAGATGCCTCCCGATCATGTGCCAATAACAAGTGCCCCTATAGATGCCCCCAATCATGTGCCAGTAACAAGTGCGCCCATAGATGCCCCCCTAATCATGTGCCAGAAACAGGTGCCCCCATAGATGCCCCCCAATCATGTGGCAGTAGTAGTACCATATAAAAAAAAAATAAACACTTATACTTACCTCCATCAGGCTGGCAGCGATGCGGGCCTTTTCCGGCCTGTGTCCCGTGCTGTATGGCTCAGGCGGCGCGTTGACGTCATTGTGCCGCCTGCATCGGCCTCTGATAGGCTGCAGCCTATTAGAGGAACGGGGAAGGGAGACGCTCTCTCTCCCCTGCCTCGCCGCAGCACCTCCATCTGTATTGCTGTCCTGAGGACGGCGATACAGATGACTATGGAACAATGGAAGTGCTCATCTCCTTGTGCCACCCCCCACGTCACCAGTGGCCTGCGGGGCTCAAGAGGCAGCTGCCTTGGGCCCACCAGGATCTACTGGGCCCGGCGCAGCTGCCCCTTTTGCCCTTCGTTAAAGACAGTCCTGTATACTGGGATCCTGGCGATTACCCGATTCACAGAACACTGTACGGCAGGGGTGCACAACCTGCAGCCCTTGATATCGTTCTGTGCGGCCCCCCACCATATGGTAACAGACATGTATGTCTATGTCTTGTGGTTGCTCACGTATTATTTCAGTTGGTAATACCCCTTTAACTTTTATTTTTGGCCCTTGGGATTCCTGACTGTGTGCTGGATGGGCCTTGCTGCGGACCGCAAATTGTGGTCTATGCCTTGTGGTTGCTCACGTATATTTTAGTTGGTAACTTTTAACTTTTATTTTTTGCCCTTGGGATTCCTTCAGTCTGACAATGTGGCCCCCAACCAGAAAAGGTTGTGCCCCCCTGGTGTATGGCCTCTTTCACATGAGCGAGATTTCCATCAGGGTGCGATGCGTGAAGCAAACGCTTATCATCTGGACTAAATCCTGACCCATTCATTTGACCCATCAATTAAATTTTTCACGCATCATTTCTGCATTCAGGAAAAATCACAGCATCTTCTATATTCTGTGTTTTTCACGTAGCCCTGGCTCTATAGAAGGCAGTGGGGCTTGTGTGAAAAACGGACAACATCCAGATGCAATGCATTTTTCACTGATGGTTACTAGGAGATATAGATTGGTATTCTTCAGTTTTTTTTCATGCATCTGAAAAACGTATCAAAAACTGATTGCACCTCCGTGGAAAAAACAAACATCGAATGCAATCGCAGACAAAATTGACTGAACTTGTGCTCAAAACCATCAGTTTTTTCCTGAACAGACTGACACAATCCGTATCGCTTGTGTGAAAGATGCCTATAGGGATGGTAACAATTACTTCTGGCTACGTGGCAGTCTCTGCTGGGAACTCCGCATTTAGCGCTTGTTCTGGCAGCTGGTTTAAAGGGTCACTGAGTTGTGAGAAAACTTTCAATATGTGATAGAGACATATCAGTACGTTTTGATCGCTGTGGATCCAAGTGCTGAGACCCCCACTTATCCCTAGAACGAGAAGAGAGTAGATCTTGCATATCGCACGCTTCTAGCTGCAGAGGACGTAATCGAGACGGGCCCATAGACTTTCTATCAAGCCCGTCTTGCTTCCTCTTCTTCAGTGAGGAGACAAAGTGTTCAGATGGCGCAGTACTGCGTGGTGGCCTTTGTTTTTGTGGCGCTGTGCTGGTGGGTTGGTGGGACCCAGTGCCATGGGTGGCATTGTCAGATAGCAGGGTTGCTGTTTGACTCCTGGGTCTTGCCGCCTACTAGGGCAGTGCCGCGTTGTCACCGCATTGTGCTGCGCCTATTTGTCAGAGTAGGTCCCACTCTAAGAGGCAACCTTGACGTGGTGAGTGGGCTTATGCTTTTTGATCAAAATGTACACTAATGCGTCTTGTACAGCATGCAGTATGGGGGGCTGTACACTTAATATTGTGCTAAGAAGAGAGTTTATTTAGATCTAAGCATTGCATTGTGGATGTGCGATCCAGTTCTGTTTTTCTCCCCGTGATATGCAAGTGCTCCTCATTCTAGGGATTGGTAGGGGTCCCAGCCCTCAGACCCCCACCGATCAAAACTCTTGATATCTCTATGACATATCAAAGGTTTTCTCAAAACTCATAGGGCCAGATGTATCATTACTCTGACAGCTCACTCCACTTTCACATGTGGCTGAAGTCAGTTTTAGCCAAGTCAGATTTATGATCGGCCCTTTAAGACTGTAATAAATGTGGTTTGACGGTAGCAGTTTATCCGTCAGTAAGCAGCTTAACAAAAGTCGCACATCTTTATGAAAAAGTCACATGTTCTATTAAAAAGTCGCATAAGATAAGCATGGTCCTCCCTGGAGTGAAATTGCGATTTCTATCCGTGCATGTCCGCATCTCTATAGGGTAAAACTAGGTGACAGATTCCCTTTAAAGGACCTCTGTCATGAGACGACTCTTTAAAGCGGTTGTCCACAGTTTAGATATTGATGACCTATCATCCAGGTAGGTTATCAATATCAGATCACACCCGGCACTGCCAGTGAAGCACAAGGCTCTTTCTACTGTGTAGTGGCCGTGCTGTCTTACTGCATCTCCGCTCCCATTCAAGTGCAACAGCTGCCGCAAAGAGCTGGCCAGTGGGGTTTGCTGGGTGTCAGACCCCAAAATCTGATACTGATAACTAGTGATGAGCGAAGTTTTCAAAAATTTGATTCGGCTACTTTGGCCGACTTTGACAAGAAATTTGATTATTTATGAATCACTTCGTAACGAATCGCATTTCATTGTATGGAGCAGGCGCAACGACGGGGAATGATGATCGTGCTGCCCCATCATTTAACCTCTCAGATGCCGCTATCAACGCTGATCGCGGCATCTGAGAGTCACATTCCACCTATCAGGGGGTCATCACGTTGAGTGGGTGTGGTGACATCATCACCCAGCGCGATGACATGGTTTTGTCACACGTCAGCTTGTGCAAGGATTGAGCATGCTTTCTTCAATAAAGATGGCTGCAACCGCCTCTGTGCAATCAAATGAATGAAGTATGTTTGTTTTTTTTTACTGCCATTTCCGTAAAAATTGATTCATTACCACAAAATTGATTCATTACCACAATTTTTTTTCTAGGAACTCGCCATGCCCCTCACGGAATACCTTGGGGTGTCTTCTTTCCAAAATGGGGTCACTTATGGGGTAGTTATACTGCCCTGGCATTTTAGGGGACCTAAAGCGTGCGAAGTAATTTGGAATCCAAATGTGTAAAAAATGCCCTGTGAAATCCTAAAGGTGCTCTTTAGAATTTGGGCCCCTTTGCGCACCTAGGCTGCAAAAAAGTGTCACACATCTGGTATCGCCGTACTCAGGAGAAGTTGGGCAATGTGTTTTAGGGTGTCTTTTTACATATACCCATGCTGGGTGAGAGAAATATCTCTCTAAAATGACAACTTTGTATAAAAAAAATGGGAAAAGTTGACTTTTAGGGTCCATTCATACGTCCGCAATTTCGTTCCGCATTTTGCTGAACGGAATTGCGGACCCGTTCATTTCTATGGGGCAGCACGATGTGCTGCCCGGATCCGGAATTGTGGATCCGCACTTCCGGGTCCGCAATTCCGATCCCGAAAATTATAGAACATGTCCTATTCTTGTCCGCAATTGCGGACAAGAAAAGGCATTTTCTATTAAGTGCCGGCGATGTGCGGACCGCAAAATGCGGAACGCACATCGCCGATGTCCGTGTTTTGTGGATCCGCGGATCCGTGGATCCGCAAAACACACACGGAGGTGTGAATGCAGCCTTAGAGAGATATTTCTCTCACCCAGCATGGGTATATGTAAAAATACACCCCAAAACACATTGCCCTACTTCTTCTGAGTACGGCGATACCACATGTGTGACACTTTTTTGCAGCCTAGGTGCCCAAATTTTTAAGAGCACCTTTAGGATTTCACAGGGCATTTTTTAGGCATTTGGATTCCAGACTTCTTCTCACGCTTTAGGTCCCCTAAAATGCCAGGGCAGTATAAATACCCCACAAGTGACCCCATTTTGGAAAGAAGACACCCCAAGGTATTTCGTGATGGGCATAGTGAGTTCATGGAAGTTTTTATTTTTTGTCACAAGTTAGTGGAATATGAGACTTTGTAAGAAAAAAAAAAAATCATAATTTTCCGCTAACTTGTGACAAAAAATATAAACTTCTATGAACTCACTATGCCCATCAGCGAATACCTTAGGGTGTCTACTTTCCGAAATGGGGTCATTTGTGGGGTGTTTTTACTGTCTGGGCATTGTAGAACCTCAGGAAACATGACAGGTGCTCAGAAAGTCAGAGCTGCTTCAAAATGCGGAAATTCACATTTTTGTACCATAGTTTGTAAACGCTATAACTTTTGCGCAAACTAATAAATATACACTTATTGCATTTTTTTTAATCAAAGACATGTAGCACAATACATTTTGAGAAAAATTTATATAGAAATGTAGTTTTATTTGAAAAATTTTACAACAGAAAGTGAAAAATGTCATTTTTCCAGGACGTCCTCCATGACAGCACCCATGGAGGATGTCCTTATTGGCTTCTGTAGGGACAGGAAGAGAGACAGTTTAAAGGGCCCCTCCCCACCCCCTTGCTCCAGTGTTCTTCCTGTCCCTACTGGGATAGGAGGAGTAGACAGCTCTCTCCTAGCAAGATTAGGTCGGAAACGGGGCGAGTCTGGTCGGGGTGTACTTACCTCTCCTCTTCAGACTCCTGCAGCCCCTGAACCAGCACCACTCTGGGAAGCGGTCCCCTGGGTAGGTACTCGATTCCCTTCTCTGGCCAGCCACAGGAATCGGGGACGCGGTAGCCGCTTCTCCCCCCTTGGAGCTCTGGGCTCGGCTGCGGCTCCTGCGCTCCCCTACGCTCACTACGTCTAGGATCCCGGCTGCGCCCACGTGACCGGAAGCCAGGACGCGTCGCCGGAAGTGTCATGGCGACGCGCATCAGCATGCTGGAGACACGCCGAATCGGGTGGTCTCGCATGCCTCGGGGGTTGACTCTTCCCTGGAATGAGTCCCCCTGGGAAAGAGCAAGAGGAGGCGGAGCCAGGCGGCGACGGGCGGACCGGTAAGTAAGCAGAAACTTATTTAAGACGCCGGATGGCAGCCTGGTAGGTTGCATCATGGAGGTCCAGGCGTCCAGCAAGCTTGAAACTTGTTCAGACTCCCCAGTCCAGGCCCCTGTAAGTAGCTACCTTTATGCTTTAAACAGGGATAATTGTTTTGTTCAGCAGTTCCCTAATTGGCCTTATCCCCCTTTTCTCTTAGACCTCTAAGGAGTCAGGGCACAGGCCTCATGGGGACCCTAAAAAGAAGGGCAGGAAATGTGCGACCTGCCAAACAAAGCTGCTAGTCATATAAAAAACAATTATGCCCAGAGTGTATTTCCAAAATTCTGAAAGACGAACGGGCATCCCTACTAACAGATTTGAGGGATATTGTAAGAGAGGAGGTGCAGGCGGCAACCTCAAGCCAGATCCCAGACCCTCCATCTCTTCCCCCCCTCCAAAAGAGCCAGGATCCAGTCAGGCTCTGACTCAGAGGAAGAGGGGTTATGTGCTTCAGACAATGATGACGTAGTGTCCCTCTATCAAAATGAACAAAGGAGATACTTCTTTTCTTCCGAGGATTTAGATTCCCTGCTCACCGCCATTAGACAGACCATGGCTATTGAGGAGGAGGAACAAACTCGCTCGGTGGAAGATGAGATGTTCGGCGGTCTTAAAGTCAGGAGAAGGAAGGTCTTCCCAGTAAATGAAAATCTTAAAGATCTCATCACAGAGGAATGGGCTGATGGTGAAAAGAAGCTCTTCATTCCCAGGGATTTTAAAAATCGACTGCGATTTGATCCAAAGGACACTAATCTCTGAGACGAAGTTCCCAAAGTAGATGTCCAGGTGGCCAAAGTCGTGAAAAAGACCTCAATACCATTTGAGGATTCATCGCAGCTGAGGGACCCCATGGATAGGAAGTTGGACGGTCTGTTGAAAAAATCCTGGGAGTCAGGGGCGGCTGCAATTAATACCAACATTGCAGCCACTTCAGTTTCCAGAGCCTTAATCCTGTGGATTAATCAACTGGAGAATTACCTCAGGGCTAAAACATCCAGGGAAGAAATCCTAGAGTCCCTCCCTCTTCTAAAAATGGCCTCAAGTTTCCTGGCGGACGCCTCAGCGGAAACTATTAGATTCGCAGCCAAGTCTCAGACTAACGCTGCTAGACGTGCCCTCTGGCTCAAGTCCTGGTCTGGGGATGTAGCGTCAAAGAACAGACTCTGCTCCATTCCGTTCTCTGGCTCTTTTATGTTCGGCCCAGTCTTGGACTCTATCCTCCAGAATGCGGCAGATAACAAGAAAGGGTTCCCTGAAGAGAAGCCTAAAAAGCCCCAGCCCTTTCGTAGACCCGCGGGCCAAAGCCTATAGAGGGAAGGGTAAATCGGGCCGTTGGAGCTACCCCAAAGGGGGTAGAGGTAGGGGTTTCCTCTTCAACCCCAATACCAACACAGGGAAACCATGACGCCAGACCAGTTGGAGGGAGACTTCGTCACTTTTGGGAAAGATGGAAGAGAGTTACTCACAATCAATGGATCCTGGACTCCATCAGAGACGGCTTCAGGATAGATTTCAGAACTCCTCCTCCACAGACCTTCCAGGTGACTTATTTCGAATCTCCTCTCCTTCAGCAACAACTACGGTCACATATTCAAAATCTTCTGGTTCTGGGAGCTATCACCCAGGTTCCTCCTCCCCAGCAGTTCACAGGTCACTATTCGAGACTATTCTTTGTGAAGAAGCCAGACGGGTCGGTGAAGACAATCATCAATTTAAAATTCCTAAACAGATGGGTGACGTACTACAGGTTCAAGATGGAATCAATAAGATCCTCTACTCCTCTGATCCCTCCAGGTGCTCATCTTTGCACACTGGACCTCAAGGATGCGTACTACCACATCCCCATACATCTTCAACATCAACAGTATCTAAGGTTGCGGTCAAGTACAAGGAGGAGATCTTTCACTACCAATTTCAGTGCCTGCCGTTCGGGATCTCATCTGCCCCCCGTCTATTCACAAAGGTAGTATCAGAAATGATGGCCTACCTTCGCCAGAATTCAATTACAATCGTGCCCTACCTGGACGACTTCTTACTGATAGCAGACTCAGTTCAAAAATTACAGGGGGACATCCATCAGACTTTAGCCCTATTCAAGGACTTGGGGTGGATCGTGAACCACCCAAAATCGGACTTGGTACCAGACACGAGGAAGGAATTCCTGGGCACTCTCCTGGATACAAGGATACAACACTCCTTTCTTCCAGAGAGAAAACAGATCAATTTGAGACAAAAGATGGATTTGTTTAAAAAGAAGAGAACCCACTCAATCAGAGAAGCCATGCAGATCCTGGGACTGATGACCTCCTGTATCTCAATTATACCTTGGGCCCAATTCCACTCCAGGACCCTCCAGGAGGCAGTTTTGACAGCCTGGAACAGAGACCACCGCTCTCTGAACTCCAGGATGAAAATATCAGACAGAGTGGTAAAATCCCTGTCCTGGTGGATAGAACCAAGGAACTTGGAGAAAGGAGTTCCGTGGAATATGACTCCAGCCATAACCGTTACCACGGACGCAAGTCTGAATGGCTGGGGGGGGCATGTGGACCAGCATCTCTTCCAGGGTTCCTGGGTGCTTCAGGACAAAATAAAATCCTCAAACTACCGAGAACTGAAGGCAGTGCTGAAGACTCTGAGAGCAGCCAAACATCTCCTCAAAGATCAACACGTCAGGATCCTATCCGACAACATAACTACGGTATGTTATCTAAAAAGACAGGGCGGTACCAGATGCCCGCTCCTTCAGGATCTAGCAGATCAGATCTTCATATGGGCAGAGAGAGAAGTTCTGTCCATTTCAGCGACCCATTTAAAAGGGTCTCAGAACTTGAGAGCCGACTTCCTAAGCCGTCACAGGATCGACGCAGGAGAATGGAATCTGAACAAACAGGTTTTCAGACAGATCTGCCAGCTATGGGGTCAACCAGAGATAGACCTCTTCGCGTCCAGGGAAAATTCTCAGCTGGACTGTTTCTACTCACTAAACCCCAGCGGAAACCCAGTGGCAGTAGACGCCTTAGCCCAGAGTTGGGACATGAAACTGGCCCACGCCTTTCCTCCTTTTCCCCTAATCCCGGCAGTCCTAAAGAAGATGAGGACCAGTGCCACCACTCTGATCCTTATTGCGCCAGACTGGCCCAAGAGAGCCTGGTACCCTATCTTGAAAGAGATGTCGATCAAAGACCCGTACCCCCTTCCAGACAGGAAAGATCTGTTGACGCAAGGACCTCTGGAGCATCCCAATCTGAACAAGTTGAGACTGACTGCTTGGATCCTGAGAGGCAAACCCTGAGGAAGAAGGGTCTCTCCGATCAGGTAATATCAACGCTGCAACAAGGCCGTAAACCCGTGACTTCGGCCATATATCTTAAAATATGGAAGAAATTCTCATCTTGGCTAGTTCAAAATCATCCAGGGTCCAGAAATCCATCCATAGGCAACATACTAGATTTCCTCCAGAAAGGGTTCGATATAGGTCTAAAACCAAGCACTCTCAAGGTACAGATCTCAGCCTTAAGTTGCTGCTTAGACTTCCCATTAGCAGAACACAGGTGGGTCAAGAGATTTGTCAGAGCAGTCTCCAGAATGCGTCCTACCCTAAGACAAACGGTTCCCACGTGGGACCTAAATATAGTTCTAAACAGCTTATGTGATTCTCCCTTCGAACCTATTGAGGATATCTCCGACAAACTTCTATCCCTCAAGACAGTGTTTTTATTAGCCATCACTACTGCTCGTAGGATAGGCGAGATTCAGGCCCTGTCAGTTAGGGAACCCTTTTTGAAGGTCCTAGACGATAGGATAGTTCTTAAGTTGGATCATTCCTTTTTTCCCAAGGTTGTCTCAATGTTTCACAGAGAACAGGAGATAATTCTTTCTCCCTTAGTTTTGTACCGCCCCCAAAAACATACAGGAGAAGCGGTTCCACTGTCTAGATGTGAGAAGAACAGTCCTCGCCTACATCAAGCGGACAAAACCTTGGAGAAAGTCAGCGAATCTCTTCATCCACTTCGGTGGTAGAAACAAGGGATGCAAAGCCTCTAAGACCTCTTTAGCCCGCTGGATCAAAGAGACCATCAGGGAATGTTATAGACTGCAGAATTCGTCCTGCCCCATAACGTTGAGGGCTCATTCTACCAGAGCCATGTCTACAACCTGGGCGGAGAAAGCCGGAGCTTCCATCGATCAGATCTGCAAGGCAGCAACCTGGTCTTCCTCCACTACCTTTGTCAGACACTACAGACTGGACTCTATGGCCAATCAGGACTTAGCTTTGGGCCGTAATGTCCTACAAGCAGTGGTCCCCCCCTAATATTACGTTCTAAGTTGTTAGTTCTCCATGGGTGCTGTCATGGAGGACGTCCTGGAAACATATGTTTAGTTTACCGGTAAACTGCTTTCCAGGAGTCCGGAATGACAGCACCCAATACTACCACCCCATTTTTGTTCCTTCCGGTACACTATTTGGTTGTATATTTATACTGCTACTGTTTACAGTGTGAATTAACACTTGTTCTTAAAATAAAGATGTGGCAGCCTATCCGGTGTAGTAAGTTATAAACACTGGAGCAAGGGGGTGGGGAGGGGCCCTTTAAACTGTCTCTCTTCCTGTCCCTACAGAAGCCAATAAGGACATCCTCCATGGGTGCTGTCATTCCGGACTCCTGGAAAGCAGTTTACCGGTAAACTAAACATATGTTTTTGCAAAACTTTCGGTCAATTTCGATTAATAACAAAAAAAGTTAAAATGTCAGCAGCAATGAAATACCACCAAATGAAAGCTCTATTAGTGAGCAGAAAAGGAGGTAAAATTCATTTGGGTGGTAAGTTGCATGACCGAGCAATAAACCGTGAAAATAGTGTAGTGCAGAATTGTAAAAAGTGGTCTGGTCATTAAGGGTGTTTAAAGAACCTTTTTAGCCTATTATGTCTTGAGTGCCTGGTTAAAGGCAAGCCCTGTACAAATTGGGTTGTATCTCTTTATTTGGATCTGGAAGCTGACAACTGACGGGTTCAAGTGAGGAAAGGCAGCAGCTCTGTAATTGGAATGCACTGGGCACAATGCCTCTGAAAAGTGACTGAACAGAGAATGCAGAGAAGTTTCTATTCAGTCGTATGTCAATTAGTCCAAATCCTCAATTATATCTCATCTTTTTTTTTTCCTAGGGTGAATACTGTTCTTGACTTGATTAAATGTCAGTAGTATTAGGCCTCTTTCACATGAACGATATGGATTGTGTCAGGATCTCTTCAGGAAAAAACGGATGGTTTTGCACGCAAGTTCAATCACTTTTGTCTGCGATTGCGTTTAGCGTTTCGTTTTTTTCCACATGGGTGCAATCAGTTTTGGATGCGTTTTTCAAGCCCATGAAGCAAAACTGAAGAATAACAATATCCTAGCAACCATCAGTGAAAAACACATTGCATCCGGATGTTGACCGTTTTTCATGCAAGCCCCATTCACATCCATGGGGCCAGGGCTACGTAAAAAAACCCAGAATACAAAACACGATACAATTTTTCCTGAATGCAGAAATGATGTGTGAAGAACGATGCTATGCGTTTGCTTCATGCATCGCGCCCGGGAGGAAATCGCACTCCTGTGAAAGGGGCCTATAGTGTGAAAATACATGCCCAGCATCTCCATGATGACCGGGATTTGAAATGATGCTTTTTGATACAAGTGAGGTGCATTTATTTGCATCATGATAAAGTTTACATTTGTCTGCTATTTTATATATTGTAGTATATTGCAATTGGCTCACCTAGTTAGCATCATGTGACTTGTGTCCGACTTTACTCACACCATTTATAGTTATAATCCCAACATGTAAGAAAAAGTGAGTGAACCCTATGAAAGTGCCTGGATTTCTACATTGATGACTAATAAAAAGTCATCTGTTATTTAAAGTGTATGTACACTTCAAGTGACATTTCAGGACAAGCTGCCATGTGTATTTACATGAGTAATAACACTATTTCAGATCATTATATAATTGACTGACGCCGTTTATGCAGAGAGTTAGGCAAAGCCAGCTGAACAGCCGGCTGTCAGTCACAGCGAAGGGGCAGGGAAGGGGGCGTGGTTACCGTGACTTGAAGCAAGGAGGCCGCCGCCCCCTTGACTTCAAGCATGACTAGAGAATCACGCGGGCAGGGGATAAAAAAAGTTTTCAGAGCTTTTGACGCATCTGCCTTCAGGAAGAAAATGATCATCAGAAACACACTACTGGCTACACGCAGGTACTGCTGGCGGCTTGGGATGGATTTTGGAGGTGACAGGTTCCCTTTAATAATGTTTTGTCATTTTTCCATCACATTATACACTGCTTGTTTCCAGGGGTTACAACCACCCTGCAATCCACCAATGGTGACCGTGCTTGCACACAGTAGGAAAAACGCCAGCCTCTCAGGTATCTAGGAACATGTGCGCGCATATAGGAGATGCATGCGCAGCATCTCCTGTCCCAGACACCTTGTATATGCGCTACAGCTTTGGCTGTAACCCCTGGATATGAGCAGTGTATAATGTGGTGAAAAAATGAATGAAGCCAGCAAAGGGTGCAATATGGACAATCACAATACATTAGTAAGTGCCTTGTATTAACTACTGAATACTGCTGCTGCTTCTGAGGTTGTTCGACAAAGACTTAAGAAGCAGATTATCCTGGTTATTATGCCCTGTGTCTGGGCAGATATGATCCCAGCTAATCTTCACCCAGTAAGGGTTCATGCTAACGACCGTATGTATTTTGTGGTCCGCAAAAAAACGGATCTGCAAAAAAATACGGATGGTGTCCGTGTGCATTCCGTAATTTGCAGAACGGAACAGCTGGCCCCTAATAGAACAGTCCTATTCTTGTCCGTGATGCGGATAATAATAAGACATGTTCTATATTTTTGTGAAACAGAATGCTCACGGAGTAACTTCTGTTTTTTTTTGTGGACCTATTGAAATGAATGATTCCGCATACGGAACAGACATGGAAAGAAAATAAATTTGTGTGCATGAGTCCTAACTCAGATAAAAACTTAGAATTACATTTTGCAGAGGGAAAACTGCTAGAAAATACAGGATACAAGTCATATAATAACCGCAAAGTGTTTCCTCATTTACACCCACATGACAGCCTATTCTGAAAATTACCAGAAACCAAATTTACACTTGAAGGAAATTCTGTTTGGATGTGTGGGTTTCACAGGTGCCTTGCCCTTTAAATCAAGATACACAAAAGTCAGGTTGGTGACATATCTGTTCTTATTTGCTTAAAGGGTTATCCAATAGTACAAATACCCCCACAATGCCCGGGCACCTCCTATACACAATGCTTACCTGATCCCTGACACCTGCGTCCCTCTGGATCCCTGCATCCCTGTTGCCGGATGTTTTGATCTGTGCGACAGGGACATGCAGCAGTGGCTGTACAGGGATCCGGGGGACACGGTTGCTGGGGACCAGGTAAGTATCATCTATAGGAGGGGTACGGGCATTGTGGGGGGCATTTGTACTATTGACTAACCAACATAGCAGGCTGTTCCAGCACCGGAGTTCACTGTAAGGTCTCATGCACACAACCATTGTTGTGTTCCGTTCCGCAAAATGGGGTTCCGTTGTTCCATGATCCGTTTCCGTTTTTGTTTCCGTGTGTCTTCCTTTATTTTTGGAGGATCACCAGACATGAAGGAAAGTAAAAAAAAGTCTAAGTCAAGTTTGCCATGCAAATGATAGGAAAAAAACGCACGCGGACGACAATCTTGTGTGCCTCCGCGTTTTTTCACGGTACCATTGAATTGAATCGTTTTCCGTGAAAAAAATAGGACAGGTTATATTTTTTGGACGGACTGGAACCACGGACGCGGATGACAAACGGTGCATTAGCCGAGTTTTCAACGGACCCATTGAAAGTCAATGGGTCCGCAGAAAATCACGAAAAACGGCACAACGGACACGGAATAAAACAACGGTCGTAAGCATGAGGCCTAACTAGCATGCACACATGGCGAAAAACTGTCCAGATCCCATTAAAGTCAATAAAGTCCAGCAGTATACGGATATGTTAAAATCAGGTGGGCTGTTCCTCTGCTGGATCAGGTAAACGGTGATGTGAAATTAACCTCTATGTGATTCCTGCCTCGATGCAAACATATTAGGATATGTTTTCATGTGTTGTGTTTTTTTTTGTGGCAAGGGTTTCATGAGATAAATGGGTGAGATAAATATCTTGGTCAAATGCCAACTTTGTATAAAAAAATTTGGAAAAGTTGTCTTTTGCCAAGATATTTCTCTCACCAGCATGGGTATATGTAAAATGACACCCCAAAACACATTCCCCAACTTCTCCTGAGTACGGCGATACCACATGTGTGACACTTTTTTGCAGCCTAGGTGGGCAAAGGGGCCCACATTCCAAAGAGCACCTTTCGGATTTCACCGGTCATTTTTTACAGAATTTGATTTCAAACTCCTTACCACACATTTGGGCCCCTAGAATGCCAGGGCAGTATAACTACCCCACAAGTGACCCCATTTTGGAAAGAAGACACCCCAAGGTATTCGCTGATGGGCATAGTGAGTTCATGGAAGTTTTTATTTTTTGTCACAAGTTAGTGGAATATGAGACTTTGTAAGGAAAAAAATAAATAAAAAATCATCATTTTCCACTAACTTGTGACAAAAAATAAAAAATTCTAGGAACTCGCCATGCCCCTCACGGAATACCTTGGGGTGTCTTCTTTCCAAAATGGGGTCACTTGTGGGGTAGTTATACTGCCCTGGCATTTTCCAGGGGCCCTAATGTGTGGTAAGTAAGTAAATGACCTGTGAAATCCGAAAGGTGCTCTTTGGAATGTGGGCCCCTTTGCCCACCTAGGCTGCAAAAAAGTGCCACACATGTGGTATCGCCGTACTCAGGAGAAGTTGGGGAATGTGTTTTGGGGTGTCATTTTACATATACCCATGTTGGGTGAGATAAATATCTTGGTCAAATGCCAACTTTGTATAAAAAAATTGGAAAAGTTCTCTTTTGCCAAGATATTTCTCTCACCCAGCATGGGTATATGTAAAATGACACCCCAAAACACATTCCCTAACTTCTCCTGAGTACGGCGATACCACATGTGTGACACTTTTTTGCAGCCTAGATGCGCAAAGGGGCCCACATTCCTTTTATGAGGGCATTTTTAGACATTTGGATCCCAGACTTCTTCTCACGCTTTAGGGCCCCTAGAATGCCAGGGCAGTATAAATACCCAACATGTGACCCCATTTTGGAAAGAAGACACCCCAAGGTATTCAATGAGGGGCATGGCGAGTTCATAGAATTTTTTTTTTTTTGGCAAAAGCTAGCGGAAATTGATATTTTTTATTTTTTTCTCACAAAGTCTCCCTTTCCGCTAACTTGGGACAAAAATTTCAATCTTTCATGGACTCAATATGCCCCTCACGGAATACCTGGGGGTGTCTTCTTTCTGAAATGGGGTCACATGTGGGGTATTTATACTGCCCTGGCATTCTAGGGGCCCTAAAGCGTGAGAAGAAGTCTGGAATATAAATGTCTAAAAAAAATTTACGCATTTGGATTCCGTGAGGGGTATGGTGAGTTCATGTGAGATTTAATTTTTTGACACAAGTTAGTGGAATATGAGACTTTGTAAGAAAAAAATAATAATTTCCGCTAACTTGGGCCAAAAAAATGTCTGAATGGAGCCTTACAGAGGGGTGGTCAATGACAGGGGGGTGATCAGGGAGTCTATATGGGGTGATCACCGCCCTGTCATTGATCACCCCCCTATAAGGCTCCATTCAGATGTCCGTATGTGTTTTGCGGATCCGATCCATGTATCCGTGGATCCGTAAAAATCATACGGACATCTGAATGCAGCTTGACAGGAGGGGGGGGTAATCAATGACAGGGGGGTTATCAGGGAGTCTATATGGGGTGATCACCACAGTCATTGATCACGCCCCTGTAAGGCTCCATTCAGACGTCCGTATGCGTTTTGCGGATCCGATCCATCTATCAGTGGATCCGTAAAAATCATGCGGACATCTGAATGGAGCTTTACAGGGGGTTGATCAATGACAGGGGGGTGATCAGGGAGTCTATATGGGGTGATCACCACAGTCATTGATCACGCCCCTGTAAGGCTCCATTCAGACGTCCGTATGTGTTTTGCGGATCCGATCCATCTATCAGTGGATCCGTAAAAATCATGCGGACATCTGAATGGAGCTTTACAGGGGGGTGATCAATGACAGGGGGATAATCAGGGAGTCTATATGGGGTGATCACCACAGTCATTGATCACGCCCCTGTAAGGCTCCATTCAGACGTCCGTATGCGTTTTGCGGATCCGATCCATCTATCAGTGGATCCGTAAAAATCATGCGGACATCTGAATGGAGCCTTACAGGGGGGTGATCAATGACAGGGGGGTAATCAATGACAGGGGGGTGATCAGGGAGTCTATATGGGATGATCACCACAGTCATTGATCACGCCCCTGTAAGGCTCCATTCAGATGTCCGTATGCGTTTTGCGGATCCGATCCATCTATCAGTGGATCCGTAAAAATCATGCGGACATCTGAATGGAGCTTTACAGGGGGGTGATCAATGACAGGGGGGTAATCAATGACAGGGGGGTGATCAGGGAGTCTATATGGGGTGATCAGGGGTGATCAAGGGTGAATAAGGGGTTAATAAGTGACAGGGGGGGGTGTAGTGTAGTGGTGCTTGGTGCAACATATTACTGAGCTGCCTGTGTCCTCTGGTGGTCGATCCAAACAAAGGGGACCACCAGAGGACCAGGTAGCAGGTATATTAGACGCTGTTATCAAAACAGCGTCTAATATACCTGTTAGGGGTTAAAAAAATCATATCTCCAGCCTGCCAGCGAACGATCGCCGCTGGCAGGCTGGAGATCCACTCGCTTACCTTCCGATCCTGTGAACGCGCGCGCCTGTGTGCGCGCGTTCACAGGAAATCTCGCGTCTCGCGAGATGACGCGTAGATGCGTGACTGTGCGCAGGGCTGCCACCTCCGGAACGCGAATCTGCGTTAGGCGGTCCGGAGGTGGTTAATGACAGCAATGAAATGCAGTGGAAAGGTTTTTTTGGGATTAAGTTAATTTTCATGGCAAAGAAGGACTATGCAATTCATCTGATCACTCTTCATAACATTCTGGAGTATATGCAAATTGCTATTATAAAAACTAAAGCAGCAACTTTTCCAATTTCCAATATTTATGTAATTCTCAAAACTTTTGGCCACGACTGTACATGTCCATTTTTGGCACCGTTACCACGTGAACACCTTGGAGAGCCGCAGCGGGAGCCTTTTCAAAAAAACTTGGGTGTATATCAGTTCATTGTGAGACAAATTAGACAAAAGGAGCAAATTCTTGACTGTTGCTACTCTTCTTAGAACTGTGCATCCTGTTAAGATCACTCCAAGGGCACAATGGGCATTCCTGAAAGAGATAAGAAAAAACGAAGGGTAACAACAAAACACCTACAGAAGACTCTACAAAATCTTCTGTTCGTGTATCACTATTAGAAAAACACTGAATAAAATGACAAATTTAATAGTACAGAACCTCTTTAACCCCTTAAGGACCGGGCTCATTTTCACCTTAAGGACCAGGCCATTTTTTGCAAATCTGACCAGTGTCACTTTAAGTGCTCATAACTTTAAAACGCTTTGACTTATCCAGGCTATTCTGAGATTGTTTTTTCGTCACATATTGTACTTCATGACACTGGTAAAATGAAGTCAAAAAAAAATTTTTTTTGCACAAAAAAATACCTAATTTACCAAAAATTTTGAAAAATTAGCAAATTTTAAAGTTTCAGTTTCTCTACTTCTGTAATACATAGTAATACCCCAAAAAAATTGTGATGACTTTACATTCCCCATATGTCTACTTCATGTTTGAATTGTTTTGGGAATGATATTTTATTTTTTGGGGATGTTATAAGGCTTAGAAGTTTAGAAGCAAATCTTGACATTTTTCTGAAATTTACAAAAACTCAATTTTTAGGGACCAGTTCAGGTCTGAAGTCACTTTGCGAGGCTTACATAATAGAAACCACCCAAAAATGACCCCATCTAAGAAACTACACCCCTCAAGGTATTCAAAACTGATTTTGCATAGATTGTTAACCCTTTAGGTGTTGCACAAGAGTTATTGGCAAATGGGGAGGAAATTTGAGAATTTCATATTTTTGTCTAATTTTTCATTTTAACCCATTTTTTCCACTAACAAAGCAAGGGTTAACAGCCAAACAAGACTGTATCTTTATTGCCCTGACTCTGCCGTTTACAGAAACACCCAATATGTGGCCGTAAACTACTGTACAGCCACACAGCGGGGCGTAGAGTGAAAGGTCGCCGTTTGGTTTTTGGAAGGCTGATTTTTATGGACTGTTTTTTTTACACCATGTCCCATTTGAAGCCCCCTGAAGCACCCCTAGAGTAGAAACTCCAAAAAAGTGACTCCATTTTAGAAACTACGGGATAGGGTAGCAGTTTTGTTGGTACTAGTTTAGGGTACATATGATTTTTGGTTGCTCTATATTACACTTTTTGTGCAGCAAGGTAACAAGAAATAGCTTTTTTGGCACTTTTTTTTTGTTATTTACAACATTCATCTGACAGGTTTTATCATGTGGTAATTTTATAGAGCAGGTTGTCACGGACGCGGCGATACCTAATATGTATACAATTTTTTTTATTTATGTAAATATTATACAATAACTTCATTTTTAAAACCAAAAAAATGTTTTAGTGTCTCCATAGTCTAAGAGCCATAATTTTTTCAGTTTTTGGGCGATTATCTTGAGTAGGGTCTCATTTTTTGCGGGATGAGATGACTGTTTGATTGGCACTATTTTGGGGTGCATATGACTTTTTGTGACGTAAGATGGCAAAAAATAGCTTTTTTTACACCGTTTTTGTTTTTATTTTTTTACGGTGGTCACCTGAGGGGTTAGGTCATGTGATATTTTTATAGAGCCGGTCGATACGGACGCGGCGATACCTAATATGTATACTTTTTATTTTATTTATGTAAGTTTTACACAATGATTTCATTTTTGAAACAAAAAAAATCATGTTTTAGTGTTTCCATAGTTTAAGAGCCATAGTTTTTTCAGTTTTTGGGCGATTATCTTGAGTAGGGTCTCATTTTTTGCGGGATAAGATGACGGTTTGATTGGTACTATTTTGGCGTACATGCATCTTTTTTGATCACTTTTATTACTTTTTTTTGGGAAGTAAGGTGGGCAAAATTTCAATTTTCTCATAGTTTTTATTTTTTTATTTTTATGGCGTTCACCGTGCGGGGAAAGTAACATGACCGTTTTATAGATCAGGTCGTTACGGACGCGGCGATACCTAATATGTGTAGTGTATTTTATTTTTTTAATTTTTATTCAGTGATAAATGTTTTTTTTTTATCTTAACTTTTTTCACTTTTTTTTTACATTTTTGTGACCCAGACCCACTTGGTTCTTGAAGATCCAGTGGGTCTGATGTCTGTATAATACAGTACAATATATATTGTTCTGTACTGTATTTTACTTACACTGAACAGATCTATGCTTTTAGCACAGATCTGTTCAGCACCATGGACAGCAGGACGCCTGAGCAGGCGTCCTGTTGCCATGGGAACCTTCCCCGTCTGCCACAACTTCGCAGACGAGGAAGGGTTAAGCACAGGGCTGAGGGGGGCTGTCTGGGGGCTCTCTCCCTCTCCATCAGGGGGCTGCAAAGGCACAGCAGCCCCCCGATGAAGAAGGAGGGAGCTCCCTGACCGATGACAGTTAACTTTTTCCATACAGCGGTCCGTACCGACCACGGTATGGAAAGGGTTAAACGGCTGACATCTGCACAGATGTCAGCCGTTTATACCAGGGTGCCAGCAATGTGCTGGCACCCTGGTATACCCACTAGAAGCCAACGATCGTTCATGGGGAGGCGGGCGGGGGATCGCGATCCCGCCTGCCGCACCGCCCGCCTCCCGCAACGCCCCCACCGCCTGCGACGCCCCTCCCGCACCACCCGCCGGCATAAAATCATGCAGGGGTGCAGGGGGGGGGGGGGGTAAAAAATATTGATTTTAGCCACTGCAAAAAGCGCAGCAAACCGCAGGTCTGAATTGACCTGCGGTTTGCTGCGATCGCCGATACGGGGGGTCAAATGACCCCCCCCCCCGCATTGTTACGGGATGCCGGCTGAATGATTTCAGCTGAAATCCCGTTCCGATTAACCCCTGGGGCGCCGGAATACAGATTTTAAGTCAGGACGTACCGGTACGCCCTGGGTCCTTAAGGACTCGGGAAATAGGGCGTACCGGTACGTCCTGGGTCCTTAAGGGGTTAAAGCCTCATTCACACGTCAGTGTTTGCTCAGTGATTTCCATCAGTATTGGCTACATGCACATGACCGTGCTGTTTTTTGCGGCCCGTGTGCGTTCCGCAATTTGTGGAACGGAACGGACGGCCCATTGTAGAAATGCCTATTGTCCGCAAAACGGACAAGAATAGGACATGCTATATTTTTTTTTGCGGGGCCACGGAACGGTGCAACGGATGCGGACAGCACACGGAGTGAATGGGCCTGCATCCGAGCTGCAAAAACGGCGGCTCGGATGCGGACCAAAACAACGGTCGTGTGCATGAGGCCTTTGTAAGCTGAAAACAGGATTGGAGCCTCCACAGACATAAGGTATAAGGGAAAGATCTGCACCTGTTTTTGGCTCAAAATCACTGATGGAAATCCCTGACCGAACACTGAAGTGTGAATGAGGCATAAAGGGCATCTGTCAGCAGATTTGTACCTATGACACTGGCTGACCTGTTACATGTGCACTTGGCAGCTGAGGACATCTGTGTTGGTCCCTTGTACATATGTGCCTGCATTGCTGAGAAAAATGATGTTTTAATATATGCAAATGAGCCTCTAGGAGCAATGGGGGCGTTGCCATTACTCCTAGAGGCTCTGCTCTCTCTGCAACTGCTGTGCCCTCTCCATTCTTATTGACAGGGCCAGGCAGTGTGAATGTGATCACGCCTGCCTGGCCCTGTCAATCAGAGTGCCAAGGGTGCGGTATCTGCAGAGGTCTGAGTCTCTAGGTGCAATATCAAAGCCCCTGTTGCACCTAGTGGCTCATTTGCACATATTAAAACATTTTTTCAGCAATGCAGGCACATATGCGACCAAAACAGATGCCTTGCAACATGCAACAGGTCAGCCAGTTTCCTTTCCTAGGTACAAATCTGCTGACGGATGCCCTTTAACATGTAGTTATTAATTCTAATAGCTGCAATAGCCTTTACAAGAGCCGAGAATTGCACAGATTATAGCTAACAAGCATTCATAGTAATGATCAGGCAGTGTAAATGTACCAAAACGCTTGTTCATCGGGCAATCTGAACATTTGCGCACGCAACAATTATTGTTTACCGGAAGCAGATTGTGCTGTGTAAACACGATATCCTGCCAGCAAACAAAGTCAGTATGGCGGAAGAGCGATGGCATTAGCGATCGCTCCTCCCCATACTGTGGAGAAGATCGCTGCATGTAAAGGCAGCAGTCTCCTCCACCAGCAATCAGCAGATTTCCTTCCCGACTATCTGCTGTAAAATCATCCCTTGTAAAAGGAACACTGCAAATTCTCAAACGTACTTCCATTACACGATACAGTGTGCAGATAACCTTCAGGAGAGGAGGGTGCTTCACAACGACAGTGACTTTCATGAAGGGATGAACCCAAGTTGGTTCGCTCTATGTGCCAGCAGTTATTTAGGGACTACTACGACCTCAGGTCTAGGAACTCCTAAGATTCTTTCCCTCCCAGTAATAGAAAGGCGACTGGAGACATTACTATGTTAAGACACTGTCTGAGCCTGCACTATTCAGAGAATAACTAGGTTGTGGTGTTCAAAACTCTCATGCCTGATCCAGGAATACTACCCAGGGGTGGGCAACCTGCAGCACTCCAGTTGTTGTGAAACTACAACTCCCAGTATGCATACTTGCTCTGCTCTTCTCAGAACTCTCATAGAAATAAATGGAGCATGCTGGGAATTGTAGTTTCACAACAACTGAGGTGTCACAGGTTGCCCACCCCTGGACTATATACTGGACTAGACTATATGCAGGTCTAGATGACTTTATTGCACTGACCCCCAAACGATTGTCTGAATGGTACTGATTATGAACTTCCACTGGTGCAATATGAGGGGAATTTTATTTCCATATGATTTCTCTGCTCAATTATTGGATTTCTCCATCTCGCGAATGGAATAATTCTTACGTCTATCAGCAGTTAGAGCAGCAGGTACAGAGAAGTGGCCATCTGTAAGATACCAGTATTTAATGCCTATGAACACTTTCAGGGTAATTTATTTTTTATGATTGTATTTTACTCATTTTGGGCTAAAAATCATTTGGTCTTTATTAAAATGTTCAGCCATTTTTTAGATGCAAGGATTAAAAATGTGTCTGTTTGCAGAGTATCACTTCTCAGTCCCATCAGCTAACGGCCCATGTGAAGATGTAGCTCTGATCTTGTATGGCTTCACATGAGCAGTCAGCTGATGGGACTGAGAAGTGATAGTCTGCAAACGAAACAGATTTTTAACCCTTGCATCTCAAAAACGGCTAAACATTTTTAATAAAGACCAATTAAAAAAATGAGTTTTAGCCTTTAAAGCTCAACTCATTCTATTCTTATTCCAGGCAACCGGAATTCTACAGGAATATGAATATAAATCCATATTTATAGTGCAATTGCAATGAGATTTAATAGCGTTCAGGCTGAACGGCATATTTACTAAGGCTACTTTCACACTAGAGTTTTTTGCGGATCAGTCATGGATCTGCAAAAACGCTTCCGTTACAATAATACAACCGCATGCATCCGTCATGAACAGATCCGGTTGTATTATGTCTTATAGCCAAGACGGATCCGTCATGAACTCTATTGTGTCAGAGAAAACAGATCCGTCCCTATTGACTTACATTGTGTGTCAGGACGGATCCGTTTGGCTCTGCATTCCAGGACGGACAGAAAAAAACGCTGCGTTTTGGTGTCCGCATCCAGAGCGAAATGGTGACTGATCGGAGGGAATGATGTGATGTACAAGAAAATACTACCACTTTTCTGGTAGTGAGCTATGAAATCTGTAGTGGGACAAGAAAAACGGCATAAATGTATTTACTTTATGCACTTATATAGCTCTACTATGTTCCGCAGCAGTTTACAGACATTAGCATCCCTATCAGTATGTCTTTGGAGTAATGCTCAGTAGTGCCACCATATTTATCTATGTAACATAAAAAATGCACACTGATGCCCTTCATGTTGTTTGTCTCTGCCTTTTCAGTTGGTTGTCTCTGCTTTGGTTGATATGAATCCCGGTGTGTCTGTCAGCAATATCTTCATTCTTCTCCCCTGCTTCTTAAAACTCAACATGAAGGAAATAGAATTCATCATTCTTCCCCAAGTCACTCAGCTTCCCTATCAGATCCATACATTACAGTTATCAGCACCCCGCTTTCTCCAGTGTCACAGGTCTGCTACCTGGGGACAACATTTCATTCTGCCCTGTCCTTCAAACCACACATCCAAACCCTCACCTCCACCTGCCACTTTCAACTCAAGAACATATCTGGTATTTATTTACTCCTTCACCCCTGAGTCAACTAAAATGCTAGTCTATGCCCTTGTCATCTCCCACCTGGACTACTGCAACACCCTCCTTTGCAGCCTCTCTTCTAGCACCCTCACACCTCTTCAATCTATCCTAAACTTCACTACCCAGTTAATTCACCTCTCCCCTTGCTTCTACTCTGCTTCTCCCCTCTGCCAATCCCTTCACTGGCATCCCATTGCCCAGCGAATTCAGTTCAAAATACTACTACAACAACTACATACAGTGGGGGAAATAATTATTTGACCCCTCACTGATTTTGTAAGTTTGTCCAATGACAAAGAAATGAAAAGTCTCAGAACAGTATCATTTCAATGGTAGGTTTATTGTAACAGTGGCAGATAGCACATCAAAAGGAAAATCGAAAAAATAACTTTAAATAAAAGATAGCAACTGATTTGCATTTCATTGAGTGAAATAAGTATTTGAACCCCTACCAACCATTAAGAGTTCTGGCTCCCACAGAGTGGTTAGACACTTCTACTCAATTAGTCACCCTCATTAAGGACACCTGTCTTAACTAGTCACCTGTATAAAAGACACCTGTCCACAGAATCAATCAATCAAGCAGACTCCAAACTCTCCAACATGGGAAAGACCAAAGAGCTGTCCAAGGATGTCAGAGACAAAATTGTAGACCTGCACAAGGCTGGAATGGGCTACAAAACCATTAGCAAGAAGCTGGGAGAGAAGGTGACAACTGTTGGTGCGATTGTTCGAAAATGGAAGGAGCACAAAATGACCATCAATCGACCTCGCTCTGGGGCTCCACGCAAGATCTCACCTCGTGGGGTGTCAATGGTTCTGAGAAAGGTGAAAAAGCATCCTAGAACTACACGGGAGGAGTTAGTTAATGACCTCAAATTAGCAGGGACCACAGTCACCAAGAAAACCATTGGAAACACATTACACCGCAATGGATTAAAATCCTGCAGGGCTCGCAAGGTCCCCCTGCTCAGGAAGGCACATGTGCAGGCCCGTCTGAAGTTTGCCAATGAACACCTGAATGATTCAGAGAGTGACTGGGAGAAGGTGCTGTGGTCTGATGAGACCAAAATAGAGCTCTTTGGCATTAACTCAACTCGCTGTGTTTGGAGGAAGAAAAATGCTGCCTATGACCCCCAAAACACCGTCCCCACCGTCAAGCATGGGGGTGGAAACATTTTGCTTTGGGGGTGTTTTTCTGCTAAGGGCACAGGACAACTTATTCGCATAAACGGGAAAATGGACGGAGCCATGTATCGTGAAATCCTGAGCGACAACCTCCTTCCCTCTGCCAGGAAACTGAAAATGGGTCGTGGATGGGTGTTCCAGCACGACAATGACCCAAAACATACAGCAAAGGCAACAAAGGAGTGGCTCAAGAAGAAGCACATTAAGGTCATGGAGTGGCCTAGTCAGTCTCCGGACCTTAATCCAATCGAAAACCTATGGAGGGAGCTCAAGCTCAGAGTTGCACAGAGACAGCCTCGAAACCTTAGGGATTTAGAGATGATCTGCAAAGAGGAGTGGACCAACATTCCTCCTAAAATGTGCGCAAACTTGGTCATCAATTACAAGAAACGTTTGACCTCTGTGCTTGCAAACAAGGGTTTTTCCACCAAGTATTAAGTCTTTTTTTGTTAGAGGGTTCAAATACTTATTTCACTCAATGAAATGCAAATCAGTTGCTATCTTTTATTTAAAGTTATTTTTTCGATTTTCCTTTTGATGTGCTATCTGCCACTGTTACAATAAACCTACCATTGAAATGATACTGTTCTGAGACTTTTCATTTCTTTGTCATTGGACAAACTTACAAAATCAGTGAGGGGTCAAATAATTATTTCCCCCACTGTATACAGGGAGTGCAGAATTATTAGGCAAGTTGTATTTTTGAGAATTAATTTTATTATTGAACAACAACCATGTTCTCAATGAACCCAAAAAACTCATTAATATCAAAGCTGAATATTTTTGGAAGTAGTTTTTAGTTTGTTTTTAGTTTTAGCTATTTTAGGGGGATATCTGTGTGTGCAGGTGACTATTACTGTGCATAATTATTAGGCAACTTAACAAAAAACAAATATATACCCATTTCAATTATTTATTTTTACCAGTGAAACCAATATAACATCTCAACATTCACAAATATACATTTCTGACATTCAAAAACAAAACAAAAACAAATCAGTGACCAATATAGCCACCTTTCTTTGCAAGGACACTCAAAAGCCTGCCATCCATGGATTCTGTCAGTGTTTTGATCTGTTCACCATCAACATTGCGTGCAGCAGCAACCACAGCCTCCCAGACACTGTTCAGAGAGGTGTACTGTTTTCCCTCCTTGTAAATCTCACATTTGATGATGGACCACAGGTTCTCAATGGGGTTCAGATCAGGTGAACAAGGAGGCCATGTCATTAGATTTTCTTCTTTTATACCCTTTCTTGCCAGCCACGCTGTGGAGTACTTGGACGCGTGTGATGGAGCATTGTCCTGCATGAAAATCATGTTTTTCTTGAAGGATGCAGACTTCTTCCTGTACCACTGCTTGACGAAGGTGTCTTCCAGAAACTGGCAGTAGGACTGGGAGTTGAGCTTGACTCCATCCTCAACCCGAAAAGGCCCCACAAGCTCATCTTTGATGATACCAGCCCAAACCAGTACTCCACCTCCACCTTGCTGGCGTCTGAGTCGGACTGGAGCTCTCTGCCCTTTACCAATCCAGCCACGGGCCCATCCATCTGGCCCATCAAGACTCACTCTCATTTCATCAGTCCATAAAACCTTAGAAAAATCAGTCTT
Source organism: Bufo bufo (assembly GCF_905171765.1). Classification (NCBI taxonomy): domain Eukaryota; kingdom Metazoa; phylum Chordata; class Amphibia; order Anura; family Bufonidae; genus Bufo; species Bufo bufo. Next base: position 566,173,119 of record NC_053391.1, on the reverse strand, counting down.
GAGATATTTCTTGGCCCAGTCTTGACGTTTCAGCTTGTGTGTCTTGTTCAGTGGTGGTCGTCTTTCAGCCTTTCTTACCTTGGCCATGTCTCTGAGTATTGCACACCTTGTGCTTTTGGGCACTCCAGTGATGTTGCAGCTCTGAAATATGGCCAAACTGGTGGCAAGTGGCATCTTGGCAGCTGCACGCTTGACTTTTCTCAGTTCATGGGCAGTTATTTTGCGCCTTGGTTTTTCCACACGCTTCTTGCGACCCTGTTGACTATTTTGAATGAAACGCTTGATTGTTCGATGATCACGCTTCAGAAGCTTTGCAATTTTAAGAGTGCTGCATCCCTCTGCAAGATATCTCACTATTTTTGACTTTTCTGAGCCTGTCAAGTCCTTCTTTTGACCCATTTTGCCAAAGGAAAGGAAGTTGCCTAATAATTATGCACACCTAATATAGGGTGTTGATGTCATTAGACCACACCCCTTCTCATTACAGAGATGCACATCACCTAATATGCTTAATTGGTAGTAGGCTTTCGAGCCTATACAGCTTGGAGTAAGACAACATGCATAAAGAGGATGATGTGGTCAAAATACTCATTTGCCTAATAATTCTGCACGCAGTGTAATGTTGTCCACAACCTGCCCCCTCCTTACATCTCTGACCTGTTTTCCAGATACATCCCCACGTGTAATCTCTGATCCTCACAATCTTTGTTCTCCTCTTGTCTGTTTCTCGCACCATCGCCTATAGCAGGGGCGGACTAGCCATAGACCCCAGAGGGAAATTTCACAGTGGACTGATGCCCAGGAGGCTGCTCAAACACTTGGTGGTAATTGTTAATGAAAATCCCTTTCAGTAATTAACCCTGTAAGAGTCAGGTACTCATTTTCTTGGCCAGCGACTGCACATGCCCGCCTGAATTCAACTGCCATGGCCTGCATCTCACCTCCTAAGCCCCCTGCTCCATATCTTAAAGGGGTTATTCAAGACTATTAAATTCCCTCCATATGCCTGAGGCCCTCACAATGAATATACTTACCTGGCTCCCCGCTCCCTGCACCGCTTCTGGTCCCCGCACGGCCACTGTGGCTTCTCCCCGAGCGCGGATTAAAACATCCGGTGTCGGGGGGGGGGGGGGGGGGAGCAGCCAATGGCAGGTGGGGACTGGGACAAGCCTCCCTAGCGTCACCCGCGATACTCCCCCTCTTTACCAGTCTGTTCAGTGGCATGCTAATGGGGGGAGGTGCCCCAGGTGCCCGCTCTCATGGAGGGGCCAGAGCCCAAAAGCAATGAGCACTTCCATCAATACAGATGGAAGCGTTCATTGCTGGAGTGCCAGGAGCTGCGGTCCTGTCACTCAGCCCCCGCGCTCTGTCTCTCCCGCACTGAATGCTCCACCATTCAGCTTGCAGGCACAGATCACGCTGCCGGGCTGTGTGGGAGGAGCCTGCGGCTCGGGAATCTGCCTAAGCTCCTCCTACACAGGGCTGCAGAGCGCTCTGTGTCTGCAGGGGAGAGCTGGGTCTGAGCTTCAGGGACGGACAAGGTGAGTAGGTACTGTATTGTTTTTTTAAACATAGAGAAGGCACAGAGGGCTTTACTACAGTGAAGGGGACACAATGGGCATTTCTACTATGGAGGGGGCACAGAGGTCATTACTAATATAAAGGGGGCACAGAGAGCATTACTACTACAAAAGGGGCACAGAGGTCATAACTAATATAAAGGGGGCACCGAGGGCATAACTACTATAAAGGGGGCACAGATAGGGCATTACTACTATGAAGGGGGCACAATTGGCATTATTACTATGAAGGGGGCACAATGGGCATTACTACTATGAAGGAGGCACAGAGGACATAACTACTGTGAAAGGGGCACAGAAAGGGCATAACTACTGTGAAAGTTGTTCAATGAGGGCCTAAATACTGTGAGGAGGCACAATGTGGGCATAACTACAGTGAGGGGGCACACATCTGGAAAAAAACACTGTGACGGTTGTACAATGAGGGCAATACTACTGTGAGGTGGTGCAATTTTTTTAAAGTATTGGGGGGGAGGTGCCTATGACGGATCTCAATAGCAGAAAGGGAAAGCGCAGATATGAAAGTAGCCTAAGAAGACTCTTTGCATCCTGTTTTCCAGTACAAAGAAACTTTTCCTAATAAAATATATTACACAAATGTTTAACATCTCTGTAACTACACAATATTAAAAATAAACCGAAACGACAATTACGCTTTAAAATCCATGCAGCAACTGACATAGCACTTATCCACTCCCTTCCTGCAAACCGTATCCTTGAACTTCCAGCGAACAGATAGGAAAAGTGTTACTGGGCAGGGTACGCATAAATGTATACTCGCACACTTACACAGATCTTTCACAGCTTCCCCTCATGTCCTGGGTCTTGATCTTGTTGTGTTGACAGGAGCTGTGAGAAGGTGATGTGACATGAACAGATGACGTTTCCCAGGTCCTTCATCCACAAAAAAACTCAAGACTACATACAGGAGGTTCTTGCCGACATGTGTCTGTGTGGATCATTCTACATCGTGGTTTTGTCACATTTTTGCCACAATTTGCATCAAAACCACAATGCACAATATTACTACAGCCACAAATGTCTGCAGCGCTGGGCAGAAATGCAAAGGTTAGGGGCTGAACTGTAACCTCTGCGTTTCTGTGCTGCCTGAGATGGCCTTGGACCAACTAGCTCCCAAGAATTCTCCCAATACAGTGAATAGCCAGTCTTTCCCTGGCAGGAACGAATAGTACAGGCAGCATGTGCAAGCAGGTCTTAAAGAAGTTATCCAACCCCTATAATGCCCCCCAAAATGCCCGGGCCCCTCACATAGGTAATACTTACCTCAATCCCCGACACCTGCGTCGCTTCTGATGCCCGCACGGCTGCTGCTGCATCTCCCTGCCTCGTAGATCAAAACATCCGTTGACGGGGTTGGGGGGGTGGGTTGGCGACGGTTCGTGCAGCCAATAGCAGGCCGCGACGGGAACGAGCCTCCCTAGCATTGTAGGTAACGCTAGGGAGGCACGGCCTGCTATTGGCTGCTCCCCCATCGCTGTATGTCTTGATCCCCACAACGGGGAGATTCAGCGGCAGCTGTGCGTGCAACAGAAGCGATGCAGGTGCCGGGAGTGAGGTAAGTATAACCTATGTAAAGGGGCCCAGACATTTTGGGAAGCATTATAGGGGTTGGATAACGCCTTTAAACCTTTATTGAGAAAATGAAGGTGCAGAAGCGCTGCTGAGATTGCTTTGCCCCTTCCGCTTTCATCAGCATACTTTCTATAGATATATACTGCACTCTCTCAGAAAGCCAAGTAGAGCCGATAAAAGCCAAAGGAGCAGAACGCTCTGAGAAGTGCTTCTGCACTTACATTTTTGTAAACAAAGGTTTAGGTATCCTTTAAAGCATACCTTTAAAAAAAAAAAAAAAGTTTGCATAAGGCCTCCTGCACACGCCCGTTTCCCCCCCCCCCCCCCGTTTACTGGCCGTTTTTTGTGTTCCGTATACGGTCCGTATATGGAACCATTCATTTCAATGGTTCCGCAAAAAAACGGAATGTACTCCGTATGCATTCCGTTTCCGTAATTTCCGTTTTTCCGTTCAATGGGTCCCCATCCGTTCCGCAATTTTGCGGAACGGGTGCGGACCCATTCATTTTCTATGGGGACGGAATGGATGCGGACAGCACACAGTGTGCTGTCCGCATCCGCATTTGCGGAGCTCGGCCACGATCTTCGGGTCCGCAGCTCCGCAAAAGATAGAACATGTCCTATTCTTGTCCGCAGCTGCGGACAAGAATAGGCATTTCTATAGGGGTGCCGGGCGGGTGTGTTGCGAATCCGCAACACACCACGGACGTGTGAATAGAGCCTAAAAGATAGAACATGTCCTATTATTGCCCGCAAATCACGTTCCGTGGCTCCATTCAAGTCAATGGGTCCGCAAAAAAACAGAACACATACGGAAATGCATCCGTATGTCTTCCGTTTCCGTTCCGTTTTTTGCGGAACTATCTATTGAAAATGTTATGCCCAGCCCAATTTTATCTATGTAATTACTGCATACTGTATATGCCATACGGAAAAACGGAACAGAAATGGAAACACAATGGAAACCAAAAAATGGAACAACGGATCCGTGAAAAACGGACCGCAAAACACTGAAAAAGCCATACGGTCATGTGCAGGAGGCCTAATTGATGTGCTTCTTTGTAAAATCATAACTGTTTGGGCTTCCCCAATGTTTTTTCAGCCATATTATTCCCTGTTTCATCTAAACAACTAGATGCAGTTCACTCAGAAGTAGGTGGTGTCTCCCTTCTGCCAGCACTGTACTGCTGTGACATCCTTTCCCTTACTTCCCACAATGTTTGTTTTTAGCTCCAGAGCTCCCAGAACAGATAAGGATGGATAAATCACACATACAGACACACAGGAGGCTCCTATGATCTTCAGAAGGGGAGAGAAAAGCCACTAGGCCTCAATACTAGGGAAAGGGACACCTCCTATACAACCCTACTCCTTGCCCTGACTACTATACGTATGGGCACACCTTGAAGGTAGGAATGCCCATACACCGTAGCCTGGAGGACCTGGGGACCCTAAAGAGCCCTATGGATATTGGCAGGGCTTGAGGTGACCCGTTCCTTCCCAGATAAATGAACTGGCGTCTCCCTGAGGCCTAGCAACAACAAACACAGGGAGGGACAACAACCCACAAATTAATGACACACTTAACTTATGTAGTTAGATGGAAGAGCAGGAACTCCAGAAGACAACACACCAACTCTTTCAAAACCAAATGAAGCTATCAACCTCATAGCCTGAAGGGTGAGGTCAGACTGTATAGTGGAGGTGTGATGACCACTAGGCTACACCTGAAACAAGGGGTGTGGTCATTAACAACAACAACACCGAAGCAAAAGAGGCTGTTAGATCCCTTCACGTGTAGCCAGTCTCTTCGATCTTCTGACATCTGTCAGGGGAGGGACTGACATTACCTCCCCTTCTACGGTGACCTCCGGGCACCCAGGACCGATCTTATCAGGATGAGCTCTGTGAAAGGCTTTTACTAGACGATTAGCATTAACATCGGCCGCTGGAACCCACATCCTCTCCTCTGGTCCGTAACCTTTCCAGTGAACGAGATACTGGAGGGATCTACAGAGAACTCGGGAGTCCACAATCCTGTTGATCTGAAATTCTAAATTACAGTCCACCATAACAGGAGTGGGAGGTAAGGAGGACGGCTTAACAGGTTCGACACATTTCTTCAACAATGACTTATGAAATACATTATGAATTTTCAAAGCCTGAGGAAGTTCAAGACGGAAGACTACAGGGTTAATCATGGCAGTGATCTTATATGGACCAATAAATCTTGGGCCCAACTTCCAAGAAGGTACCTCAAGCTTAATTTTTCTTGTGGATAGCCACACAGAATCACCCACTCTCAGGTCCGGACCATTCATACGTCTCCTGTCAGCCGCACGCTTATACCTGTTGCCCATCTTTTTCAGGTTATTTTGGATTTTCCACCAAATAGAAGACGAAGAAGAGGAAAATTGTTCCTCCTCAGGAATGCCGGAATTTTGAGCACCAGAAAATGTACCAAACTGTGGATGTAACCCATATGCCCCAAAAAACGTCGACTTATCAGTGGATTCCTGTCTACAGTTATTTATAGCAAACTCAACTAACGACAAAAATGAAGACCACTCTTCCTGATTCTCTGAAACAAAACATCTCAAGTAAGTCTCCAGATTCTGATTAGTGCGCTCCGTATGTCCATTCGACTAAGGATGAAAAGCTGAAGAGAAGGACAATTGTACACCCAGACGAGAACAAAACGCTTTCCAGAATCTGGAAACAAACTGAGTCCCTCTATCGGACACCACATCAGAGGGAATGCCATGTAGTTTCACAATGTTGTCGACAAACACCTGTGCAAGAGTTTTAGCATTGGGTAGACTAGGTAATGCAATAAAGTGTGCCATTTTACCAAAACGATCTACAACCACCAGAATCACATTTTTTCCTGAAGAATTCTGTAAATCCGTGATAAAATCCATGGACAAATGGGTCAAAGGTCTGGACGAGATGGGCAATGGAAGCAGAGATCCGGAAGGCCAAGTATGTGTCACCTTAGCACGTGCACAGGTACCACAGGCTGACACAGTCCTCAACACACTTACACAACCCCGGCCACCAAAATCTGCTAGAGATGAGATCGACAGTCGATCTGCTCCCAGGGTGCCCAGCAAGCACTGTACAGTGAGGTTCCTCGAACACCTTGTGATGTAATTCGGAGGGAACAAACAATTTTCCCGGAGGACAAGAGTCCGGAGCATCCTCCTGTGCCTCCAACACCCTGGACTCGAGATCAGGATAAAGAGCGGATATGACTACCCCTTCAGATAAAATGGGACTAGGGTCATTAGACTCACCACCCCCCCCCCCCCCCCCCAGGAAAGCTACGCGAAGTGACGATGAAGTTATATCTGGTGAAAAACAATGACCATCTGGCCTGCCTTGGGTTTAGTCGCTTAGCCGACTCCAGGGAGGCCAGATTCTTGTGATCCGCAATTACCTTAATAGGATGAATTGCTCCTTCCAACCAATGCCGCCATTCCTCGAATGCTAACTTAATGGCCAGCAATTCCCTATTCCCCACATCATAATTCCTTTCAGCAGTAGAGAGTTTTTTTAGAGAAAAATGCACATGTGCGCCAATTACTAGGTGAAGGACCCTGCGACAAAACTGCTCCTACCCCCACCTCGGATGCATCAACTTACACAATGAATGGCCGTGACACGTCCGGATGCACCAGAATGGGGGCTGAAGTAAAACATTCCTTCACTGCTGAAAAGGCTTGTAATGCCGCATCAGACAAGACCGAGATATCAGAACCCTTCCTAGTCATGTCTGTTAAAGGTTTAACCACGGTCGAATAATTCAAGATGAATTTACGATAGTAGTTGGTGAACCCCAAAAACCACTTTCAGATTTTCAGGTCAATCCCAGTCCAACACAGCACGGACCTTCTCGGGATCCATACAAAAACCTGAGGATGAGAGCAGGTAACCCAGGAATTGCATCTCCTGAACAGCAAATACACACTTTTCCATTTTCGCATACAACTTATTCTCTCTTAGGATCTGTAACAACTGTCTCACGTGATCCTGATGAGTCTCCATGTCAGGAGAATAAATTGGTATGTCATCCAGATATACAACAACAAACCTCCTCACCAGATGATGAAAGATGTCATTGACAAAGTGTTGAAAAACCACAGGAGCATTGGTTAACCCAAAAGGCATGACCAGATTCTCAAAATGACCCTCAGGGGTATTAAAAGCAGTCTTCCATTCGTCCCCCTCCTTGATCCTTACCAGATTATATGCCCCGCTCACCGACAATCTGATTAAACAAATCTGGAACTAAAGTGCGTAAGGATCACGGACAGTAATATGATTGAGCTCATGGAAGTCCAGACATGGCCTAAGAGTACCATCTTTTTTTTTTACAAAGAAAAACCCAGCAGCCACAGGGGATTTGGACGGTCTAATATGTCCCTTAGCCAAACTCTCGGTGATATACTCTCTCATGGCCACTCTTTCGGGTTCCGAAAGATGATACAACCGAGATTTGGGCAGTTTGCGGAGGTAACTCCTGGTTACCACTCTCAGAAAAAACAACAGAAAATTTGGAAATGAACGAGGGTACAGTTTTAGGGTCCATTCACACATCCGTGTCTGTTTTGCGGATCCACGTATCCGCAAAGCACGGACACCAGCAATGTGTGTTCCGCATTTTGCGGACCGCACATCGCCGGCACTAATAAAATATGCCTATTCTTGTCCACAATTGCGGACAAGAATAGGGCATGTTCTATTTTTTTGGGGAGAGGAAATGCGGACCAGGAAGTGCAGGTCCGCATTTCCGGATCGGGGACGCACATCGTGCGGCCCCATAGAAATGAATGGGTCCGCAATTCCGTTCCGCAATGCACGAACACCGACCATTCACTTTAATGGGTCCGGGATCTGCAAAAAGATAGAACATGTCCTATCTTTTTGCGGAACGAAGTACGGGACGAAACCCCACGGAAGCACTCTGTAGTGCTTCCGTAGGGCTCCGTTCCGTGCTTCCGTTCCGCACCATTCCGCATCTCCGGACCCAATCAAGTCAATGGGTCCGCATCCGTGATGCGGAATTCACACGGAACGGTGCCCGTGTATTGCGGATCCGCATATGCTGTCCGCAATACGGCAACAGGACACCTACGGTCGTGTGCAATAGGCCTTAAACGGATGTCCTGCACCACCTGTGACAAGCATTTCTGGGTAAAAGGTGCTGAGTCAATTGCAAACACAGAAATATTTTTCTCTAATGCACTAGTAGTCAACCCATGAATACAAACAAACTGACCATCAACCAGTTTAACCCCTGCCCCACCGTCGATAAACACATCAATTCCCACAGTTTTGGACTCGGCCGACAGGAGAAATCGGGTACTACCAGTAAATGACAAAAGTAAGTTTTCTGGCTCCCCACCCACACCACCAATAGTAAGTTGGGGATTAAACGTTTTTTGTATTTTTTTCACCTTGAACGTACGGACATATATTCACAAAATGTCCCTTCTTTCCCCAACAAAAAGAGACTCTCGTCATATGACCAAAGCTCTTGCCTGCAGTTACCGGAGTAGCTCCCCCTAACTGCATAGGCTTGTCACAAGGCGTAACCACAGGTGTCTCTCCACCATAAGTGTCAAAGGAAGCCGCCACATTATTTGACAGTACGTCCTGAGAGTGAGGAACCCTAGATCTCTCTCTCTCTATCAAGACGTACAGCAAGGGACATAGCAGCTTCCAATGACTCAGGATTTTCATGAAAGGCCAACGAGTCCTTCAGCCTCCCAGATAGACCCTGACAGAATTGGCTACGGAGAGCAGGATCATTCCACTTCGTATCTGTAGACTATCTCCTAAATTCAGAGCAAAAGGTCTCTGCGGAGCGCTCTCCCTGCCATAAACCACGTAACTTGGTCTCGGCCTGAGAGATCTGATCTGGGTCATCGTAAATAAGACCCAAGACTCTAAAAAATTTATCTACCGACTGGAGGGACTGTGATCCGGTCGTCACCTTTAAGCAATAAAATGATCGTACCCAATTGTTGACTCTCATCCTCAGAAGAGTATGGACGCAGCTTAAAGTACAATTTACACGACTCCTTGAACCGAATGAAATTGTCACTACCCCAGGGAAATCTGTCCGGGAGGGCAACCTTAGGTTCAGGGCAGGCCTGGTACCCACCAGGTCTCTGGATCTGCAAGACGGTCTCTGGACCCTGCAGCTGTCCGACCAGTGCAGACATAGGATCCATAGCTGCCCTGACCCGAACAAAAATGGCGGTTTTTGGCAGTTCATAATGAACCCTACTCCTTGCCCTGACTCCTATCCGTATGAGCACACCTTAAAGGTAGGAATGCCCATACACCGGAACCTGGAAACCCACAAATGAACGAGACACTTAACTTGTGTAGTTAGATGGATGAGCAGGAACTCCAGAGAGGACAACACACCAACTCTTCCAAAACCAAATTAAGCTATCAACCGCATAGCCAGAAGAGTGAGGTCAGACTATATAGGGGAGGTGTGATGACCACTAAGCTACACCTGAAACAAGGGGTGTGGTCATTAACAACAACAACACTGAAGCAAGAGTAACCAAAGAGGCTGTTAGATCCCTTCACGTGCAGCCAGTCTCTTTGATCTTCTGACATCTGTCACGGGAGGGACTGTGACACTGAATCTCTGTTACCAGGAAAGGATCTTGCTTGACAACAGTCCGTGGACTACAAGTTAGGTGGAAATGAGACCCCTAGTGGCCATGATTTTACAGCTTTTTTCAGGTGGATGCAGGCATATTTTTTAAAGGGGTTTTCTGAGAGTTTTTTCTTTACTGATGACCTATCCTCTGGATGGGTCATCAGTATCTGATTGGTGGGGGCCCTTAACTCTGGGCCCCTGTCGATCAACTGTCTGAGAAGGCAACAGCGCTTCACCCTTCTCCATCTTTGTCTAGTCCATGTGACATCATGTTCATTGATCACATGGCCTAGGCACAGCTCACCTCCATTGATGTGAATAGTGAATGAATAGTGTCTTATAATCAAACTAAAATACATCCACCCCCAGGTGCATGACATGTGCTCACCTTAAACAGTGCACCACAGTATTGTCCGTTCATCACGGTCAGCGGGACTCACATCGCGCGTCTCCAGAGGCGCATTGCGCATGTCGGTGTTATTACTTATAGGTGTTCAGGACCTGGGGAGCGTGCCAATCACATGACCCTAGTCACATGATGGTCATGTGAACATCACCTGATCGCACAATCTTCCTCTAGTCTCCTCCCATTCATCCATACTTAAATATGTAAGGGATATATGTAGAATCCGGGCGTATACATGTAAGTCTTAATATACCTAGCGAATATTTATATACACAGCCATATCCCTAAGTAACCAGGGGTAAAAATGGATGCGCATAAATACCATAACGATCCGCTGCCCGAACTATTTAAGCACAGTTCAGTGCCTGCTATTACCATATTCCAACAATAATGGGGGATACATAAGTTATTGGAGACTATATAAATCAGTGAGGTACAAACTGCGGATCCCCAGCCACAGCAACACCACAAATCCCAACATGCCCCGCCGCAAGCAAACAGCTATAAGCAGACTGGGCATGCCGGGAGCTGCAGCTCCATAGCAGCTGGAGAGCCACAGCCCACCCACCCCCAGTCTACACTCATGGAATATGAACCACACTGAACTAGGGCCAAAAAGGCCTTAATATCCACTCCTACCACAACTGGAGTCCTGATATCCGGAGACAGACTAAGATGCTTCAATAAAATACTGTAAAGAAATGTAAAATATACCAAATTACTATTGTGACATAAATATATCCATGTGAACAATAAAAAAAACATTAAAAACAAATGCATCCACCTATACTGAATTAGATATACAACACAGATCCCTATTATATCCACTTAATGCACTAAACCTATCCAATGTTAGGGTACTTTCACACTAGCGTTATTCCTTTCCGGCATAGAGTTCCGTCAAAAGGGCTCAATGCCGGAAAAGAGCTGATCAGGCATATCCCAATGCATTCTGAATGGATAGAAATCCGTTCAGTTTGCATCAGTATGCCTTCCGTTCAGTCACTGTCAGGCGTTTTGGCCACATACCGCATGCTGTGGTACTATGTTTGTCCAAAATGCCTGATCAGTCGCCGGAATGCCGGATCAGGCATTAATTCCCATTGACTTGCATTAGTGCCAGATCCGGCATTGCAAAACAACTGAAGGACGGAAAACTGTGAAAAAGACGGCAAGACGGATCCGTCCATCCGCATGACAAGAGGAGAGACGGATCCGTTCTTGCAATGCATTTGTAGACGGATCCGCACTCGGATCCGTCTACAAATGCTGTCAGTTGTCACATTGATCGGTGGATCAGGCAGCTCCGACGACGGAACTGCCTGCCGGATCACACTAACGCTACTGTGAAAGTACCCTTATTCACATTGAACTCAATGTTGAGTCCATAGGGCTGCATAGAGTTCAGCATGAAAATCCACGGTAACTCTTTTTTCCTGGGGATATGCCCTCTGGCTCCAAGGGAGCGAATCAAGCATACGCAGGGGATGGTTACTGTCATACATACTGATATGACAGTAACCATCCCCTGCGTATGCTTGATTCGCTCTCTTGGAGCCAGATGTTACGGGTAAGGAGGGTGGTATCAGAGGATGACACATTTGAAGTGAGAACTAAAGAGATGGGTGAGAAATTTGCTGAAAGAGGCTATCCGAGAAAATTATTGTAGAGCACCATAGCTAGGGTGGGTTTGGTTGACAAGGAGACCACATTTCATTCCACATCCGCTGTTAAGACTGGTGAACGTATTCCCTTTGTTTCTACATTTGGTACACAAAGTGGGGCTATATCTAACATTCTCAGGAAAGAGTGGCACATACTACAGAGAGGTTTACCTTTAATACGCGAGTTCAATGATCCTCCATTAATGTCATATAAAAGAAGTGCCAGTTTAGGTGATAGACTGGTGAAATCTGATGTGGGTGAAATACGTGGGCATGGACAGCGGTATCTAGCACCTCGGAAATTGGGCAACTTTCCATGCCTGGGTTGCTGCAACTGTGGTAACCTTATTAAGGGTGATACCTTTGCCCATCCTTATAGTGGGAAGACTTATAAAATCACACAGTATTATACCTGCAGATCGAGAGATGTTACTTATATGCTACAGTGTCTGTGCAGCTTGATATACGTGGGACAGACCACAATGGAGATTAGGGAACGTATTAATAAACATAAGAGCACGATCAGAAAACAGACAAGCTAGTAGCACTTTGTGGAATGTGGTCACTCTGTCAACCAGCTCAGGTTTAGGGTGATCGACTCGGTAGGTCTACTTAGAAGAGGTGGGGAAAGAGGGCGTATCCTCAGGAAAAAAGAGTTAGGCCTAGTTCACACGACCGTATGGCTTTTTCAGTGTTTTGGGGTCCGTTTTTCACGGATCCGTTGTTCTGATTTTTGTTTCCGTTGTGTTTCCGTTTCTGTTCCGTTTTTCCGTTCCGTTTTTCCATATGGCATATACAGTATGCAGTAATTACATAGAAAAATTTGGCTGGGCATAAAATTTTCAATAGATGGTTCAGCAAAAACGGAACGGATACGGAAAACATACGGATGCATTTCCGTATGTGTTCCGTTTTTTTTGCGGACCCATTGTCTTGAATGGAGCCATGGAATGTGATTTGCGGGCAATAATAGGACATGTTCTATCTTTAAACGGAACAGAAAAATGGAAATACGGCAACGGAATGCATACGGAGTACATTCCGTTTTTTTTGCGGAACCATTGAAGTGAATGATTTCGTATACGGAACACAAAAAAACGGCCTGTACACTCGCAAAAAAAACAATCGTATGAACTAGGCCTTACAGTGGATTTTCACGCTGAACTCTATGCAGCCCTATGGACTCAACATTGAGTTCAATGTGAATAACATTGGATAGGTTTAGTGCATTAAGTGGATATAATATGGATCTGTGTTGTATATCTGACTCAGTATAGGTGGATGCATTTGTTTTTAATGTTTTTTATTGTTAATATGGATATATTTATGTCACAATAGTAATTTTGGTATATTTTACATTTCTCTACAGTATTTTATTGAAGCATCTTGGTCTGTCTCCGGATATCAGGACTCCAGTTGCAGTCTCCAGTTGTGGTAGGAGTGGATATTAAGGCCTTTTTGGCCCTAGTTCAGTGTGGTTCATTTTCCATGAGTGTAGACTGGGGGTGGGTGGGCTGTGGCTCTCCGGCTGCTATGGAAATGCAGCTCTCAGCATGTCCAGTCTGCTTATAGCTGTTTTCTTGCGGCGGGGCATGTTGGGATTTGTGCGGGGTATTTATGCTCATCCATTTTTACCCCTGGTTACTTGGGGATATGGCTGTGTATATAAATATTCGCTAGGTATATTAAGACTACATGTATACGCCCGGATTCTACATATATCCCTTACATATTTAAGTATGGATGAATGGGAGGAGACTAGAGGAAGATTGTGCGAGATCAGGTGATGTTCACATGACCATCATGTGACTAGGGTCATGTGACTAGCGCGCTCCCCAGGTCCTGAACACCTTTGGGTAATAACACTGACATGCGCCTCTGGAGACGGGCGATGTGAGTCCCGCTGACCGTGATGAACGGACAATACTGTGGTGCACTGTTTAAGATGAGCACATGTCATGCACCTGCGGGTGGATGTATTTTAGTTTGATTATAAGACACTATTCATTGGGTGTGATGTTAGTTGTAAAAGGCTGCTATATATTGTATTGGTTCCCCCTCTTGTGGGTGGAGCTGCATGCCCTTTAAAAGGGTAGAGATTATCACTCTGTATTAGGCTTGACAAAGGCTGGAATACAGCCGAAACGTTGCTGCTTAATTTTATGGCACACTTTCTGTAAAGTCTGTCCGAATAAAGGATTCACCGGAGATGCTGCCGATACCTCTATTCATTTGCTATATGGTTGACTGCTGAGGATCTGCAGTCGTGGTTTGACTGTTGCATTGCCGGGGTGGCCGTTTGTGTCCGTGGGTGCTGCTCTACAAACACTTTTGTTTACTATCCGGAGGATAGGTCATCAGTAAATAAAAAAATAAATAAAAAATAAATAAAATAAAATCGGAAATCCCCTTTAAATGAAGTTATTTAGAATATGGTAGTTACACTGTTCTCTATTACATGAAATTAAATTGTGTGACAGTACATTGACTCTTTAAGTAGTTACAGTATGCAGTCACTTAGTGGGATCTCCACTTCATTATGATTCCATGCTTCCACGCAGACATGATCTTACAGTAATACTAATGGCTTCTATCAGAACCTCATATGTCATCTGATCACACGGAGAAGAAAAAAATAGAAATAGATGTATAGGATTATTTTTCTTTAGAACAAACCAACTCCAGGATGTTGCGGACTCTTCCTGTTTTGTAGGAACAGATTCTTTCTTTCCAGGATGTCAGATGCACTTCACTGCAGGGTGATCACCATTTTTGTGCTCACCTTATTAAGGCCAAGATATTCTGAATAAACGAACAATAAAGCCTGCTGTGTGAAAAAAACGTAATTAGACTTACCAGTAATTCTGTTTCCTTGAGTCCACCATGACGGCTTAACCTGGAGATTAACCCCTTGACCTCTGTAGGGGCAGGAACACAGAGAGTTTAAAAGGCCACCACCCAAATTACCAAGTGGGTGCAGCCTTAATTATTTAGTAGGGTGGGTAACTGCTTGCAAGACCTTTTGACCGAAGGTCAAGTCAGCAGAAGCCAAAACGTTAATCGTTTTCTGATCGAGAAGACGTCCACTGCCCAAGGGTTTTCCCTCGGGTTTAGGGAGCAAAAGTGCCCGACTTTGCTGTGAAGAGGTCTATCTGAGGGGTTCCCCACCTTTTGGAGATTTGTCTGAACACTTCTGGATTTAGGGACCATTCCCCGGGGTCTATGGTCTTTCTGCTGAGGAAGTCTGCTTGTACATTTTCTGTACCTTTTAGATGAATTGCCGTGATGGAGGATACATTCTTTTCCGCCCAAAAGAATATTTTCCCTGCCAGTTTTTCTAGACTTGGAGATCTTGTGCCTCCCTGGTGCTTTAAGTATGGCCCATAAACAGGTAGGAACTAGTGATAGGGACCACTCAAATGAGGCGACCTTGACGTGGTGAGTGGCTTATTACGCTTTGGCCAAAATGTACACCAATGTCTCATCCAGCATGGAGGCAGGGCAGAATGCTGGATGCAGAGTGCGATCACATTTGCATTTTCCGTTTGTATATGTATTTCGCCATAGTGATGTGCACCTACATACAGGTTGTGCTGATTCAATCCCCCACATTTTTTCTTTGTAGTATATATTGGAGGCGTGGCGATCTCCTTGGAGTCATGCACACCTGACCAGTCAATCTGTCCTGGAGGCTGGTTTTAAAGTCAGTATAAAACTGTGTCTGCTTATATAGAACCTACCAGTAGCCATTTGGCTCCAGGAGAAGTATATGGTGGGCTCAGCGTGCATGTTGGTACTTGAATCCCTGGATCCGATGAAAGCTGTAATGGCACCGGACGGGGTTAAAAGAAGAGTGTGCTTGGCTTGCATGCTGACCTGCATTCCCTGGACTTTGTGTGGCTGTCATGGCCCATAAACATGTAGGAACTAGTGTTAGGGACCACTCAAATGAGGCGACCTTGACGTGGTGAGTGGCTTATTACGCTTTGGCCAAAATGTACACCAATGTCTCATCCAGCATGGAGGCAGGGCAGAATGCTGGATGCAGAGTGCGATCACATTTGCATTTTCCGTTTGTATAAGTATGCTACTGCCGTCACATTGTCGGAGAGAATCTTCTGGTGTTTTCCGAGTACTATCTTTTGGGATGATCTTAGCATCTCCCAGATCGCCCTTAATTCTCGGTAGTTTGAAGATTTTACTTTTATGTCGTCTGCCCATCTGCCTTGGTAGTTTGAGTAGCCTACTCTTGCCCCCCATCCAGTGCCACTTGCGTCTGTGAACACCTGGATCTCTGGATCTTTTATCCAACTTACACCTTTCGACAGATTTGTCTTTTCAGTCCACCAATTCAAATCGGATCTTACGTGAATGGGGATGGATATTTTTTTCTCAAAGGAGGACTGTTTCTTGTCCTAATTCTTCAGGATCCAGGATTAGGTTATCCTGGTATGAGCCTGGGACCACGATACCGATGTGATGCAGGAGGTCATCATTCCCAATAGACTCATGGCATTGCGTATGGAGCACTTGGCTTGGCCCTGAATTTTTTTAGTTTTTCCTATGAGGGTTGTTAGTTTCTCTTGAGGAAGAGATGTCATCTGAGTTCTTGAATCTAAAAGTACTCCTAGGAATTTCATCTTGGTTGATGGGACCTGACAAAAATTTTTCTGATTTATTATCCAGCCCAGCTCTGAAAACCGATGAATTAGGTAATTGGTGAGACTGGACGCCTCTGATTCTGGGTCTCCCAGAATGAGGAAGTCGTCTAGATACGGGAAGATTTTTATTCCCTCTGATCTGAGAGGAGAGATCATTTCCACTACTAGCTTTGTGAAAACTCTCGGGGCCGAAGAAATTCCAAAGGGTAGAGCTGTGAACTGGAAGTGGTTTACCACTCCGGTGCTGTCTATCAGTGAAAACCTGAGATACTTTTGCGAGTTTTCGTGTATGGGGACGTGATAGTAAGCGTCCTTCAAATCTATGAACGTCATGTAATCTCCTTCTTTGATTAGAGGAGTGATGGACGTTATAGATTCCATTTTGAATTTCCTGTATACAATGGACATATTTAACCCCTTTAGGTTTATGATAGTACGAAAGGAGCTGTCTGGCTTCTGTACCAAAAACAGGTTGGAATAATAACCTCTTATTTCTTCTGAACAGGGGACTTTTACCACCACACCTGACTCTATTAACTGCAGGACGCCCTGTCAAATCCTTCCCAGAACTTTTGAGCTGTGAGAGGTTATCCGAAACTTTTTTGGAGGGGTTGAGGAAAATTCTATCCGATAACCGTTTTTTAAAATATCCAAGGCCCAGGGTTTCTGGGTCATGGTTTGCCAAAAGGGTAGAAATCTCCTCAACCTTCCTCCCACTCTGGCGTCATGGTTTGTCAGACTGTTTGTTTTGGGGATTGAGAAGGAACCCTCTGCCCTTTTCTCCTTTTTGGTAGCTCCACCTACCCGTTTTCCCTTTCCCCCATAGGACCTGGATTGGGTATTAAAGGGACGAAAGGGCTTCTTTTTATTTTCCTCAGGGAATCCCTTCTTTTTATCTGCGCTTTCTCGAGGATGGAATCCAGTACGGGACCAAAAACTTATTCCCCTGAAAAAGCGATAGAGCCTAATTTAGCTTTTGACGCTCTATCGCCTCCCCAAGACTTCATCCACAGGGCCCTCCTTGCAGAATTTGAGAGAGCAGCATCCTTGGCGGCAAACCTCACTGACTCTGCTGAGGCATCCGCCAAAAATGCTGTAGCTGATTTGAAGAGAGGAATGGAATTTAGAATTTCTTCTCTCTGGGTTTTATTCTTAATATGGTTTTCTAGTTCGCTAAGCCAGAAGTACATTGACCTAGCTATGGAGGTTGCAGCTATGTTCGTTTTTATACCGAACATGGATGCTTCCCAGGATTTTTTCAGGAGAGAATCCGCTTTTCTGTCCATCAGATCCTGTAATTGAGAGGAGTCCTCAAAGGGAAGGGAGGTCTTCTTGACCACCTTTGCTACCTGGACGTTGATTTTCGGAATTTCGTTAAATATTTTTATATCAGTTGGATCAAACAGTAATCTATTTTTGAATTCTCTGGGGACTCCCAGTCTCCTCTCAGGGTCCGTCCACCCATCCATGATCATATCTTTTATATTTTCGTTCACTGGAAATACTTTAGATTTCTTAGCTCTGAGCCCCCCAAACATCTCGTCTTGGATTGATCGAGGTTTTTGATCGAGGTTGCCCTTACGGCGCCCAATAATTCCTCCATCTCTTCAGACGAAAAGAAATACTTTTTCCTGTCCTCCACTATTTCTCCCTCTGACAGTGCGTCTACGTTCTGTCTAGAGGTGGAAGCGTCTTCGTCCATGTCCTCTGATTCAGAGGAGGATGGAGCGGACACTCTAGATTTTTTTCTCAGGCGGAGTAGGAGGGGCAGATCTGAGAGAGGCTAGCGAGGATTTTATTTAGCTTTGAATCATTGATTTGACCTCCATAAGTATGGATGGTTTCTCCTCTTTGACAAGCTCATTAATGCAGACTTGGCAGAGCTTCTTTTTATGATTTTCCGGCAATCTTTTGCCACAAGTAGCGCTTCTAGGGATTTTGGCCTTAGTTCTGGGCTCTTTAATTCCCTAAAAGAGGAGCAACCCAGTATCAGTAGGCTATTGCAAGAGGTAGCATAACGACATGATACATATTTTTCTTCCCCACAGGGGAACTCACGATTTGAGTAGCCGAGGGGGCATCTGTGGAGTCCATCTGGTCTGCAGGGGTATCAGGGGCAGACATCTGTAGCAGGAGCCTTACTGGGACGCTAGTTCCTTTCAAATCTGCCGCCTTTGAGCGATAGATGCGGCGTCTGACGTCATCACTGTACACGCGTGTCCCAGCTCCTAGCCCCGCCCCCTCAACCTCCTGCCGGCCGGAACAGAGAACAACGCTGCGGCTTCACACTGAAGGGTCTGCGTGCAGCGCGTTCAATGGTGCGCGGTCAGCTTCCTACTGAGGGAAGGGGGACCCTGCGCTTTGGGGAGGGATTCAGGCCCCCGCTGGAACGGGAACGAGATCCACTCCATAGTCCTCCTCTGCCCAACTTAGGACGGAGCCATCAGAGGGCAGAGGGAAGGGATAAGCGATCCCAACAGGTATTTAAAAATAACAAACACTGCCATCTTTAACCTCCTACAGGAGGTCTCTCTGTGAGGTGCCCCTGTAGGGACAGGAAACACTGAGGGTGAGAGTGGGTGGTGGCCTTTTTAAACTCTGTCTTCCTGCCCCTACAGAGGTCAAGGGGTCAATCTCCAAGTTAAGCCGTCATGGTGGACGAAATGGAAAATACGCCATCACCCTTGGGTTTGTCATCAGTGTCCCCTGTGTGTTACTACCCTGCCCCCTGTATACCCATTGTGCAAATAATACAGTGGGCTCTCTAGCCAAACTCTTGTTGGTCATTTCTTTCAATTCTTCATTAAACAACTAAATGTGGAAGCATTTGCGGGATGTTAAACCTCACAAGACATGGACCTTCCCAGTTCAGTTTTTTAAATGGTTTTATTTATTTTTGTTTTCCCCATATCTATTATACTGACTGTATCCACACACTGACCTCCAGATGGTGATAACCTTTCCAGCACACACAGGAAAACCACTCATCCACGCTGGGGGTGTCCACTCTACACTGGCAGAGCACAGGGCTGAATTTCTAACTAGGCACTTGAGGGTGTTTGTCTAGGGTGCCATCTAGCAGGGATGGGCGGTGCCAGAAAGGCAATTTACTGTTTTTTTATATTTACATCTCCCCCCCCCCCCCCCCAACATGTTAACCTGGTAACGGCACCCCACGCACAGCCAGAGGCAGAAGGATGGACCTTACAGAGTCCTTGCCACTCAGAGATACATGTCAGCAAGCAGAGGAGATGGAGAGAGAAAGGCTGATTATATGTTGGAAGGGACCAAAGGGAGAGGAGCAATGTTATTCACATGGGACTGTAAGTTACATGGGCTAAAGGGAAGGAAATTATGTTATTTACATGGGACTGTATGTTGAAATGGGCTGAAGCGAGGGGAGAAATGTTATTTACATGGGATTGTATGTTGGAGGGAGGGGAGCAATGTTATTTACATGGGACTGTATGTTAGAGGGGTTGAAGGGAGAGGAGCAAGGTTTTGTTTTTACAGGGGACTGTATATTGAGGCTGCAGGGAGGGGAATGATGTTATTTACATGGGCCTGTGTGTTGGAGAGGCTGGAGCATTAGAATTTCTAGGGGCACTACAGGGAGCATTGTAATTACAGGGGGCACTGCAGGAGGCATTATAAATACTGCAGTATTTCAGTGGGGCACACTGCAGGGGCATTATAAATACTGGGGGCATTATAAGTACTTTGGACAATAAGGGGGGCTTATTACTAATGGGGACTCTATATTGATGCCTTATAGAGGAGCCTTATTACCACTGGGGATACTATAGAAGGTCTTATTTCTACTTGAAGCTCTGTGGGGGCATTATTAATATTGGGCACAATATTAAGGGCTCTGATACTAATGGAGGCACTAATAGTGGAGCATTATCACTATTGGGCGCACTGTAGGGGTACTATTACTAATGAGGGTACTCTGGGAAGAAATTACTATTGGTGGGACTTTGGGGAGAGCTATTACTAGAGAAAGAGAATGTCTACATCAGAGTAGACATCACTGGGTGTAAGAGGTAGTGCTGAATTTTCCAGAATGTTTTGTTGCGCTGTATGTAATGTCCATCTAAATATTTATTTAGCAGTAGGCTGGGGGGAGGAAGGATTGGATTAAGAATTTGGCATGGGAAAGAGGGGCGTAATTTCAATTTTCAACTCAGGAAACAGAAAAACTAGAATTGGCCCTGGCTGCAGCGTCAACAAGGCAGAGGAGGTAAGGAGACCAGAGGAATTCTCCTCCCTCTTCTCTGCACTGCAGTGCTAAGTGTTGGACTGATTGGTGGAGCAGCAGTGAGCGTAAACTGCTGCTCCATCAATCAGCTTGATTACACTCTGTGACCAAAATCAGTGCCACCAAGGAAGAAGTAGGAGCCACTGTGTGACTCGCCCACCTGCCTGTGAGCGCCACTGCCCTCTCCTGCCCGTGGACCAGAACGTAGACATAGCCCTCCATGTGAATTCCAAAGTCCAGACCTTCATCTGTTAAGTCTTCTCTCCTTGGAGAAGGTGAGTCAGTGCTCAGTGCAGCACTGCATTCCATTCTATAGCACCAGTCCATTCTATAGAAGTATATCCACTACGGGACTTCATCATTGGCATCTCATCTGGTACTTTTGATACTAATCAATGCACCTCTTCCTGTAGCAGAAGAGTAGAGGAGGAAAAGGGGCATTGAGAAGTGGATTACTGTCAAAATAAAAGATAAGATTGTTGCCTATAGCAACCAATCTGAGCTCAGGTTTCATTTCATAAACTGCTTTGGTAAAATGAAAGCTGACAGTTTTTCGAAATCTGCTCGACTAAATACAGTTTACATGTAAAACAGCACATAATAGAAAAGTCCATGCAGGGAGATGAGATGCAGACTGAGAAGCCGGGCCTCAGCAGATACAGTTAGCACTCTGTACATCTGCTTCAACCTGCCACTGATTGGCTGAAGTGGTTATACCATGTGACTGCTACAACCAATCAGAGAAGAGGTGAGTCATTGGCAACAAGGTGTCACGTTTCGGTGTGGGAGGGAAACTCACACCGAACGTAGGAGGGAAAGGGGTGAGGGGAAAAGGCCTGGACACTAGGGAAAGGAGCTGATCACCTCCTAGAGAAACCCTAATCAAAGTCCTGACTAACTGCAAATATGAACTGACCCCAGAGGTAGGTGATTTCATACACATAAACCTAAAGTCCTAATTCACCCTGTAGGAACCTGGTACTAATGTCAGGACAAGAGACAACCTGTTCCTCCAAACGGTAGGACGAACAGGAGTCTCCCTCAGGCCTAAAACACAAATGAAAGAGAAAAGAGCAACACAAGATAACCCAAACAATAAACAGGGAAAGAAGACACTTAACTTCAAAAGGCAATGGAAGCACAGGAATTCTGCCGAGATCCAAACACCAGCAATCCAAAACGAGACTGAAGCTATAAACCGCACAGCGTGGTGGGAGAAGCCATAATAAATAGGGAAGGATAAATGACCACATAAGCAACACCTGAGGCATCACCAGAAACAACACAGAGACGTATTGATCCACAAAGAACCTGTCAGATCAAACCACGTCTTGCCAGTCTTACTGATCTCCTGGCACCTGGCACAGGAACGTCCGTGACACAAGGTTTCCCTTATATATAGTAGTATGGTATCCCAGAGATGTCACTCCGGGATAGCCATTATAAGGTGATATTCAGGCAGAAGGTGACCACAAAAATGAGGATGGCATTTTCTGAGTGATAAGGCTATAGTCTATTATTTAAGAAACAGTAGTTGCATGGTTGTGGTGCCATACTAAGCTTATTACATAAATAAAACACAAGAACCAAGCACAGTACAAAAGTATAGCACTAGAACTAAGCACAGTCAAAATGTTACCTCCCATCAATATGCTGATTAGATGAAGTCTGTGGCAGAATAAACATTTACATTTGGAGACTTACAGGCGACATCTCCGCTGGGGTTATCCTCTTTCCTTTTCATCCTGTTCAGATCACCATGATGACTTATCCCAGCCACAACTTGTCTCTGGCACAGTTTTCCACCCAGATGTCTTCAGCTTCTCATTTTACCAACACACCTGCACCCTATATACTAACACAAACTTGTCTTAGTGTCACACAGACTGTGCCCTCAATATAATGTAGGGATTTGCTCTGGTAGGCAGGGTAAGCGGATGCAATACAGAGGCAAAACCACGGTTGATAAACAAAAGTCAGTGTTTATTCACACAAAAAAAGGCAGGAAAAAACACAATACTAGGCAGGGCCCTGGTGTTAATTCACACTGCAGGAATCCTCGTGCTAATTCACACAGCAAAAGTCCACAGAACTCAAAGAAACACGTCACCTGGCAGTCCACGGCAGGCTTTAGGGTGCCTGGCTTCCAGCTGGCAGCTCTCATGCAGCTCTCAGCCTTGTAGTATGGTAGAACTCCTCAGCTCCCAAAACACAGAGCTCCACTATCACCTGGAGGTTCATTCCACACCCAGCTGAGCTGCTGGCTGGGTTTTTAAACCCCAGCCCAAAACCTGGCCTGGACGTGGGGAACAGCCACCCACCCTGCTCTTTGGCTGCTCCCAATAAGAACCGGCCCGGATCGGCTTTTCAGCCACACTAAGAAAAAACAGTGTCAGCGAGCACTAGCTGCGGCTGACACACAAAATAACCGGTTCCTATCTCACCGAGGCCAGGAACCTTGGTGACACGTACCTTCCGTCAATGACGGACCCTTGCGCCTTCCTACAATAACAACAACATACATTGTACCCCTGAATACAATCATGTCACATATTTGCCCTCTCAAATCAAAGCACCACACACACAGTGCCTCCAATGGTGCCTTTGTATATACTGCCACATGCTTGGGTCTGCTCTAGATAGTGCCACACACCCTGGAAAACCCACATATAGTTCTTCATGCTCTGTGTCCCCTGTATATAGTGACTCATGCCCTGTGCCCCCTTTATATAGTGTCTCAGGCTTGGTGTTCTCTTTAGATAGTGCCTAATGCTCTCTGCCCTCTGTATAAAGTGCTCATGATCTATGCTTCTACATATAGTTCCTCATTCTCTGTCCCCTGTATATAGTGCCTCATGCTCTGTGCCCCCTGTATAAAGTGCCCCGTGATCTATGCTCCTACATATAGTGCCTCAAGCTCTGTGCCCCTTTATACCCTTTACATAGTGCCTTATGTTCTGTTTCCCATGCTCTGTACGCCTGTATATAGGTCTTCATGCTTTGTGGCCCCTTTATATAGTGCCTCGTACTCTGTGTTTTCTTTATGTAGTGCATCATGCTCTGTTCTCCCTGTATATAGTGCCTCATGCTTTTTCCCATGTATATAGATCCTCATGCTCTGTACCACCTTTATATAGTGCTTCTTGCCTATGCCCCCTGTATACAAGGTACACACACTCTGCCTAATGATACTCACCTCTCTCCTCTCTCACAACCTAGTCCAGCTATGCAGATCTATCCTCATTTGTCCAGACCTGGGTGGCAGGTGGCACAAGGATGTCCTACCTGCATCACAAAAAAAGCACCGAATTGTAGAGCAGGGAACTAATGGTTTCCTTGTCTGCCAACTCTGCCAGCTGCCCAATTGTATCTGCATCCCAGGGATGCAGATGCAATGGAGTGTAGGGCCCCAGAAACCAGGTGAATTGACCTGGTGACTGGGTGAGGGGGCACAAAACCCGGGTGACTCCCAGGAAAAGCGAGATAGTTAGCAGGACTGATATCCATAAATGTTACTGGGACAAATGGCACACACAAACCTAATAGACCTGTACAAAGAATAATGGCCCATTAACATGGGCAGGTACACAGAGCAATGATTGGTAGATGTGTTCTTATTATAGCTTAGAGGCGGTGCGGAGAGGAAGAGGAAAGGGAAACCCTTCGCACACGTTTAAAGAAATAGAAAACACATACTAGGCGCCAAATCCCTTAGTCACTATTCTGATAAGAATTCTATTTAGTTCTTTTTAGTATGTATAAATGAACGCAGCCTACACAAGTGGCTTCTGGTCAATCACTTTAATAAGCCACTTGTGTAGGCTGCGTTCAGTTATTTATATTTCTACATGCGATCCTGGCCGGGGGGAAATAAGTCCCAGGTGTCTTGAGTTTATCCTGGTGACTACCCCCCTGTGAAGTGAGTGCATTTGATTTTACAATCTCCACTTTGTAACATCACCACTGGAGGGATTGTTGTTGTTGTTGTTGTTTTCTTAAACTTTAAGCTCTTATGCCTGATTAGACCCAGGTGAAGGTCTCTTTTTTATACATACTAAAAAGAACTAAATAGAATTCTTATCACGAATAGTGACTAAGGGATTTGGTGCCTAGTATGTGTTTTCTCTTTCTTTAAACGTGTGCGAAGGGTTTCCCTTTCCTCTTCCTCTCCGCACCGCCTCAAATCTTCCACAGTGGGCAATGGTAATCTCTGAACCACCGAAACACTTGTGCTGCCTTTCCCGATCCATAGCTATAGACGAGAATAACTCCTATACACTTATATATATTTTTCAATATAACTCACCTCCACCCCTTGGCGCCTCTGTTAGCCTCTGCTCCAGGTACTTTTTTTCGTGTTACCTGGTCCATTCTTAGGACCAGAGAGCTTTAATTGTACCATAATCCTCTTTTTTGTGTATTTCTTTATTCTCATTTCTTATTATACAGTCAGGTCCATAAATATTGGGACATGAACACAATTCTAAAATTTTTGGCTCTATACACCACCACAATGGATTTGAAATGAAACTAACAAGATGTGATTTAACTGCAGACTGTCAGCTTTAATTTGAGGGTATTTACATCCAAATCAGGTGAACGGTGTAGGAATTATAACAGTTTGCATATGTGCCTCCCGCTTGTTAAGGGACCAAAAGTAATGGGACAGAATAATAATCATAAATCAAACTTTCACTTTTTAATACTTGGTTGCAAATCCTTTGCAGTCAATTACATCCTAAAGTCTGGAACGCATAGACATCACCAGATGCTGGGTTTCATCCCTGGTGATGCTCTGCCAGGCCTCTACTGCAACTGTCTTCAGTTCCTGCTTGTTCTTGGGGCGTTTTCCCTTCAGTTTTGTCTTCAGCAAGTGAAATGCATGCTCAATTGGATTAAGGTCAGGTGATTGACTTGGCCATTGCATAACATTCCACTTCTTTCCCTTAAAAATCTCTTTGGTTGCTTTTGCAGTATGCTTTGGGTCATTGTACATCTGCACTGTGAAGCGCCGTCCAATGAGTTCTGAAGCATTTGGCTAAATATGAGCAAATAATATTGCCCGAAACACTTCAGAATTCATCCTGCTGCTTTTGTCAGCAGTCACATCATCAATAAATACAAGAGAACCAGTTCCATTGGCAACAATACATGCCCACACCATGACACTACCACCACCATGCTTCACTAATGAGGTGGTATGCTTAGGATCATGAGCAGTTCCTTTCCTTCTCCATACTCTTCTCTTCCCATTACTCTGGTACAAGTTGATCTTGGTCTCATCTGTCCATAGGATGTTGTTCCAGAACTGTGAAGGCTTTTTTAGATGTCGTTTGGCAAACTCTAATCTGGCCTTCCTGTTTTTGAGGTTCACCAATGGTTTACATCTTGTGGTGAACCCTCTGTATTCACTCTGGTGAAGTCTTCTCTTGATTTTTGACTTTGACACACGTACACCTTCCTCCTGGAGAGTGTGCTTGATCTGACCAACTGTTGTGAAGGGTGTTTTCTTCACCAGGGAAAGAATTCTTCGGTCATCCACCACAGTTGTTTTCCGTGGTCTTCCAGGTCTTTTGGTGTTGCTGAGCTCACCGGTGCGTTCCTTCTTTTTAAGAATGTTTCAAACAGTTGTTTTGGCCACGCCTGATAGTGACAGCTCTTTGGATCTCATCTTGAGAGTTAACAGCAAATGCAAATAGCACACTTGAAATGAACTCTGGACCTTTTATCTGCTCATTGTAATTGGGATAATGAGGGAATAACACACATCTGGCCATGGAACAGCTGAGAAGCCATTTGTCCCATTACTTTTGGTCCCTTAACAAATTGGAGGCACATATGCAAACTGTTGTAATTCCTACACCTGGTTTGGATGTAAATACCTTCAAATTAAAGCTGACAGTCTGCAGTTAAAGCACATCTTGTTTGTTTCATTTCAAATCCATTGTGGTGGTGTATAGAGCCAGAAATGTTACAATTGTGTCGATGTCCCAATATTTATGGACCTGACTGTAGCTGCCAGACAGAAAATATTTAGTATTTCTATATTTGTTATATTTGGCACTTAGTATTGCTATATGCAGACCTAGATAATTTATTGGTTGGGCCAGTGCAAGTCATGGAAAATCAATTGATTCTGCCCGTTTACTTCGAGATAAAGCTGACTAAAGGAAAATGTATTTGCTGCAATCTGATATTGTGAAAGTCTTGTGTGTCAAACACTCCAGAAGATTGTATTGTGGTAGTGAAGCCCCCTAGACATGATGAAGACATGATGAAGATCCTGTGTGATCGGCAGGTGGGAAAATACAAAAAGATAATTATGTTGGCTTGAAAGGCCAACATATTGTACTTCGATTTTTTTGTTTATTATGTTGGTTTGAAAAAGCCTGTAACATACTGTTCGATGGTTTCAGCTTACTATTCCATTTTATTATTCTTCTCCGCCCCCCCCCCTTTTTCTATACGCTACTCCTCCTACAATTTTGGGGTTACAAACGCCAAACTTTCCACACTTCTTCGACCTATAGTGAGGTAAGTTGCTTGTGCTTTAATAAGCGATCCCACCCTCTGGGCCCCTGAAGACCCCTTTTTTGCCATTGACTTTGATAGGGAAAATTTTCAAATCGCTCCCACTCACACACAATTTCCATAGCATCACCAGCCAACGGCAACACAAGGAGATTGACCCCTGACCTCTGTAGGGGCAGGAAGCAGAGAAAGGTTTAAATATCCCCCCTCCCACCAACAACACCAGTGTTTCCTGTCCCCACAAGAGGACAGGGGCGGAGAAAGGTCTCCTTGTGTGCCTCGCGCCGGGCAGATGAAGAAGATGCGTACCTTAACACCATATCTTCATGGTGACTCCCTGCCCTCCCGCGGTCTCCGTACTAACGCTGGGCAGGGGGTGGATCAGGAGGCCTCGCTCCGGTGTTATCTGGGGCCTGCTCCCAGGGCTGCTGGCTCCCGCCTGGGCTCTGGTAGTTCCAGCTGGGTTGCGAGCCCAGTGCCGGTCGAGCGCTATATAAGTCACGTCACTTCCAGTGCCGAGATGACATCACCGGAAGTGACGAAGGCGGGACCTGGAGGAAGTTTTGAAATCTCTCCTTCTCCCCAGCGTTCCTAGTTGTGGTGAGTTGTTGGCTCCTCTATCCCTCCAGGATGTCTGCACCAGAGCACTCTGAAGCTGCTGCGCCGCCTTTGGTAAGTTCCCCTGTGGGGGAAGTCTAATTCAATGCCGTTTTTCTTTCTGGGTAGATGTGGTGGATTCATTGGGCTTCTCTATTACTAATAGGGCTTTATCCTTTTGCCCTTAGATTTCTAAAGAAATGCAAAGAAAGCCCAAGAAATCCACAAAATGCATTTCTTGCTATAAACGATTACCAGACGACTATTTGAAAAAGCTATGCAGTGATTGTATTGCCAGGATTATACGGGACGAACAACCATCATTAATGGATGAGTTCAGAACCATGATGCAGGAGGAAATTAAATCTTCTTTGGCATTCATGTCCGGATTACACAAAGATACCCCTCCTCAAATTGAACCCCCACACAAGCGTCTGAAAACAGGGGATTCCTTTTCCTCTGAGTCAGATGAATTTGAGGATGGTGTCTCTTCTTCCAAAGCATGGGAGGAAGATGACAGACAATCTGAGAGAGATATCCCTGAAGGTAGAAAGAAATTCTATTTCTCTTCAGATGATATGCCTGAGTTACTTAAAGCAGTCAGGGCAACCATGGGGGTAGAAGAAATTCAATCAACCCCTTATGTTCAGGAAGAAATATTTGGAGGACTGCGAGTGAAAAAAACTAGAGTCTTCCCTATTAATGAAAACATTAAAGGTTTGATATTAGACGAATGGTCTGATCTGGAAAAGCGTCTAGGAATCTCGAGAGCTTATCAGAGTCGTCTACTTTTTGATCAGGAGGAAGCCAAAATATTTAATACGATTGCTAAGATAGATGCTCAGGTAGCAAAGGTCAATAAAAAGACCTCTCTACCTTTTGAAGACGCATCACAATTAAGAGACCCTATGGACAGGAAGGCCAATGGTCTATTATGCAGGTCCTGGGAGGCTGCTATGTGCATATCCTTGGCTCCACGAGTGTTCACAAAACTGATAATAGTAGCATATCTGAGGAAAAAGGGATTAACAATCTTCCCTTACCAGGACGATTTTTTAATAACCAACAATTCTGCTTCCCAAGAAGGACCTGGAAGTTTTTTTACTAACCTTGGACAGACTGGGATGGATGGTCAACAGAACAAAATCGAACCTACCGTAGTACCATCGACCAAGATCAGGTTTCTAGGGATTATCCTGGACTCTCAAAAACAGTTAACCAGTCTACCTCGGGACAAGATAACAGATATCCAAAGGAAGATCATGGTATTTTCTTCCAAAAGAACCTATTCCATCAGAGACTCAATGAGTCTTCTAGGTGTCCTCACTTCTTGCATCCCATCAGTCCAATGGTGTCAGATCCACTTCAGATCTCTTCAAATGTGGATACTCGGAGTATGGGACAAACAAGTTTTTTCTCTAGATCACAGGGTTACCATACCTCAGAGGATACAATCCTCACTTCAGTGGTGGAGGATCCAGGAGAACATGACCAGAGGAGTAACATGGAAGAAGATACCTCACACCCAGATCACCACACATGCAAGCCAGTGGGGCTGGGGGTCGAAAGTCGGAAAAGATTATTATTAGGGGCCTTGGTCCAGTTTAATTAGGAGTCAGTCATCGAACTATCGGGAGCTGAGGGCGGTATGGGAAACACTAAGGCCTGTTTCACACAGGCGTCACGTTTTGGCTCAGGGTGCATCCCGGGTGCATTGTGGCAAACCCGCGTGAATAGGTATGCAATTTCAGTCAGTTTTGACTGCCATTGCGTTCCGTTGTTCAGTTTTTATCACGCGGGTGCAATGCGTTTTGCACGCGCGTGATAAAAAACTGAATGTGGTACCCAGGTCCGAACTTCTTCACTGAAGTTCAGGTTTGGGTTAAGGGGAAATAATAGCACTCTTAAAACAGAATGCTTAGTAAAATAGGGCTGGAGTGGTTAAAAAATTTTTAAAAATAATTGAACGCACCTTAATCCACTTGTTCGCGCATCCCGGCTTCTTTTCTGCCTTCATCTGTTAGAAAAAGGACCTGTGGTGACGTTACTGCGCTCATCACATGGTCCATCACATGATCCATCACCATGGTCCCCATCCCGATCCTCTCCTAGAAACCATGCGTGAAAATCCCACCGCATCCGCACTTGCTTGCGGATGCTTGCGATTTTCACGCAGCCCCATTCACTTCTATGGGGCCTGCGTTGCGTGAAAAACGCACAAAATAGAGCATGCTGCGATTTTCACGCAACACACAAGTGATGCGGGAAAATCGCCGCTTGTGTGCATAGCCCCATAGAAATGAATGGTTCCGGATTCAGTGCGGGTGCAATGCGTTCACCTCACGCATTGCACCCGCGCGGAAATCTCGCCCGTGTGAAAGAGGCCTAAAGAATGCAGAATCACAACTCCGGGGCCGTCATTTAAAAATACTGTCAGACAACACGACGACAATAAAATACCTAAACCATCAAGGAGGTACGAAATCTATGAGTCTACTAAAATTATCCACAAAAATATTCAGTTGGGCAGAAATAGAATCTATTTCAGCGTTTCATCTGAAAGGATCTCTGAATATAGAAGCCGACTACTTGAGCTGAAAAAAGATAGACCAATCAGAATAGTCCTTGAACAAAGAGATCTTCCATATGATAACAAACAAATGGGGCATACCGGAAGTGGACCTGTTCGCCTCTTGGGAAAATTCCAAGGTTCCAACATTTTGCTCCCTAGACCCCAGGGACAACCCGTGGATTCTAGACGCCTTCTCCATCACATGGGACCAAGCGCTGTACTATGCCTTCCCGCCGCTTCCGATAATTCCAAAAGTGATACAGAAGATCCATCAGGACAGAACAAATATCATACTAATAACACCTTGTTGGCCGAAAAAGAGCTGGTTTCCCGTTATTCAGAAGATAGCCATCGAAGGTCCTTGGCCCCTCCCAAGGAGAAAGGACCTTCTACATCAGGGTCCAATTTTTTTATCCGGACCCGGACTTTCTAAATTTGACAGCTTGGATCCTGAAACCCAAATCTTGAAATTCCAAGGTCTTTCGGATTCAGTGATTTCTACTCTCAAGGCCTCCAGGAAGAAAGTTACCTTCGCCATTTATATGAAGATCTGGAAGAAATTTTGTTCTTGGTCGGGATCATCCTCTCCTAATAAATCCACTCCCAATATACAATCCATTCTGGATTTCTTGCAAAATGGCTTCGATATAGGTTTAAAGGGAACCTGTCATGTGGATATTTGATTATAATCTAACTAATTATATACAATTATTAACTACTAAAAAGTACCTTAGATGTATTCACTTACTGGTGTGACAGATGGTTACTTCATAATATACACAAAAAAGATGCCGCATGCCATATAGAGGTGGGACGAATCCAATTTTTTTCAAATCTGAATCCGAATCCTCAATGCGCCTGCGCCGATGACGTCACATCTACACCCGGCGCAGGCGCATTGAGGAGCGAGCGTCCGAGTGAGTGGCCGCCTCTCAGTGCGCCTGCGCAGTTTGAAGAGAGGTACGGCCGCGGCGCAGGCGCCAGGTATTGAATCAAAACAGGCAGGGCCAGCAGAGAAGGATTCGGTTCCCTGGCCCTGTCAATCAACAAGCAGAGGGGGCGTCATTACCATCGGAGGATGCGGCTGCTACCAGCAAGTAGCCGCCCTACTTGCTGGTAGCAAGCTAATTTACATATTATAAAAATCGATTTTTAACAAATTCTACTGAACGAAAATCATTAATTAGCTTATGTATGATGAGATCGCAGTGTAGGGATTATTAGTAAAGAAAAAAAAAAAACGGTTTAATGGGGTGACAGAAGCCCTTTAAGTTGTTTCTACTACACTGAATTAGCAAATCATAAATGGATCAAGAGATTTATGAGAGCGGTTACCAGAATACGTCCAACGTTAAAATCTCGCATTCCTACCTTAAATATAGTTCTCACAGGATTATCACGTCTCCCCTTCGAACCATTGAGTGACTGTTCTCTAAAGCTAAAATCGTTCAAAACTGCTTTCCTAGTGGCCATCACTGCTGCCAGAAGAATTAGTGAACTACAGGCATTATCCATGAGGGAACCTTATCTGCAAGTCAAAAATGATAGAGTAATCCTGAAGCTAGACCCAGCGTTCATGCCAAAAGTAGTGTCTAAGGGCTCTTTCACACTTGCGTTGTCCGGATCCGGCGTGTACTCCATTTGCCGGAATTACACGCCGGATCCGGAAAAACGCAAGTGAACTGAAAGCATTTGAAGACGGATCCGTCTTCAAAATGCGTTCAGTGTTACTATGGCACCCAGGACGCTATTAAAGTCCTGGCTGCCATAGTAGTAGTGGGGAGCGGGGGAGCAGTATACTTACAGTCCGTGCGGCTCCCGGGGCGCTCCAGAATGACGTCAGAGCGCCCATGGGCATGGATGACGTGTCCATGCGATCACGTCATCCATGAGCGTGGGGCGCCCTGACGTCACTCTGGAGCGCCCGGGGAGCCGCACGGACTGTGAGTATACTGCTCCCCCGCTCCCCACTACACTTTACCATGGCAACCAGGACTTTAGCGTCCTGGCAGCCATGGTAACCATTCAGAAAAAGCTAAACGTCGGATCCGGCAATGCGCCGAAACGACGTTTAGCTTAAGGCCGGATCCGGATTAATGCCTTTCAATGGGCATTAATTCCGGATCCGGCCTTGCGGCAAGTGTTCAGGATTTTTAGCCGGAGCAAAAAGCGCAGCATGCTGCGGTATTTTCTCCGGCCAAAAAACGTTCCGGTCCGGAACTGAAGACATCCTGATGCATCCTGAACGGATTTCTCTCCATTCAGAATGCATTAGGATAAAACTGATCAGGATTCTTCCCGCATAGAGCCCCGACGACGGAACTCTATGCCGGAAGAAAAGAACGCAAGTGTGAAAGAGCCCTAAATTCCACAAGGATCAGGAAATTACGCTCCCCTCTTTCTATGATAACCCTTCAGATGACAGAGAACTAACCTTCCATTCCCTAGATGTCAGACATGCTGTACTTGACTACATAGATTCTACAAAAGATATTAGGAGGTCTGACTGTCTCTTTGTTCAATTCGGGGGGAAAAACAAAGGACAGAAAATTTCCAGATCCTCCATCGCTAGATGGATTCAAAATACTATTTCAACCTGTTATACTATTCAGAATCTCTCTTGTCCAGAGAATCTGAAGGCTCACTCTACCAGAGCGATGTCTTCCTCTCAAGCGGAGAGATCGAGTGTTTCCCTAGAAGAAATTTGTAAAGCCGCTACTTGGTCTAGTATCCATACCTTTGTAGTAATAGAGTAATGAGCGAGCACTCATACACTTGGCAACCAAATTGACATGTGCAGAAAATATTTATTATATCCCCATAAAATACAAGTAATAAAATTTATAAGAACAATGTAGCAATAATATACAACATTACAGTCACATATATTGTGGTAGATATGATCAACACTATATTCATATGACTCAATAGTGTCGATAAATTCAATAATATATATCACACCAAGAAACTTCAAGTATATGCTGTTATTTGGGAAAGAGGGGGTATTATCTTCTAGCGCTCTATCCCAATTTGGGAAACTGAATGTCACTGAAAATGTTGTAGGTGTATTCACTGAGGAAGGGAGAGTGAATCTACCCGTAACGCGTATGGTGAAACAAGTGATGTACCTGCATTGAA
Source organism: Bufo bufo (assembly GCF_905171765.1). NCBI lineage: Eukaryota > Metazoa > Chordata > Amphibia > Anura > Bufonidae > Bufo > Bufo bufo. The sequence goes on along the minus strand of NC_053391.1, from coordinate 566,139,431 downwards.
AAGCCTCCGATAATACTGTATGGCCATACAGAAGAAAATCTCTACAGTAAAGGATTAACTATTCTTTTCGTTGAAAGCTGCACCAAAGGAAATTGCGGAACAGAGTGGCAACTCCCGCAATCTTTGGAACTCCCGCAAAATTTAAACCAGCTTGCTGTATGGAGCGACTGAATAAGCCGGCAAATATTTAAAGCTCCATTGAAGCAATAGGGAGACAGCAGACGCTAGACGGTAAGCCAAATATCGATTTAAAGTTTTCTTCAATCCAAAGCTCATATCGAGCTTAAAAGGATATGCTATAAGAGACTTTTCACATTATCAGGATTCCTGTGGACACTTTATGAACATATTGCGCTCCCAGTGAATACACCTACAACATTTTCAGTGACATTCAGTTTCCCAAATTGGGATAGAGCGCTAGAAGATAATACCCCCTCTTTCCCAAATAACAGCATATACTTGAAGTTTCTTGGTGTGATATATATTATTGAATTTATCGACACTATTGAGTCATATGAATATAGTGTTGATCATATCTACCACAATATATGTGACTGTAATGTTGTATATTATTGCTACATTGTTCTTATAAATTTTATTACTTGTATTTTATGGGGATATAATAAATATTTTCTGCACATGTCAATTTGGTTGCCAAGTGTATGAGTGCTCGCTCATTACTCTATTACTACATTTGCCTTTAAGAGAGGGTGGGGTGATTCCCTCTATATGAGCTTGCAGCACCATACCTTAACTACTTGCTAGTGAGCCACCACAACCTACCACTATTTTTTATCCATACCTTTGTTAAGCACTATAGACTAGACCTTTTCAAAAAATCAGACATGTCTTTTGGACAAAAAGTCCTTCAGGCTGTTACTTCCCCTTGATCATATTTTGTATATCTCCTTGTGTTGCCGTCGTGGTGATGCTATGGAAAACCGGAAATAGTACTCACCGGTAATTCTTTTTTCCATGAGATCACCACGACGGCATATAAATTTCCCTCCCATTATGTTTTCTTTTCCTGTTTTTTGGGATACTATGAAGTAATATCTTCCCTTCTGTTTGGTTTAAATTCAGATATTATAAAATCACTTGTTTTCCACCACCTTTCTACTCTTGTATTTTGGAACCACTGGTGTTGGTGGTGGGAGGGGGGTATTTAAACCTTTCTCTGCTTTCTGCCCCTACAGAGGTCAGGGGTCAATCTCCTTGTGTTGCCGTCGTGGTGATCTCATGGAAAAAGAATTACCGGTGAGGACTAATTCCGGTTTTTGAGGGGACACCCCAAAGTGGGCGGAGCTAGCAACGGCCAATGAAAATGTAACTATTTTCTATATGCTACTCCTCCCACAGTTTTAGGAGTACAATTACCAAACTTTGCACACTTGTTCGGCACATACCCGAATAGGTTGCTTGTGCTTTGTTAACCGATCCCACCGTCTGGGCCCCTGGGGCGGCCCCCCGAAGACCCCACTTTTTGTCATAGACTTTCATTGGAAAATTGTAAACTTTTGCCAGTCGTACAGCTTTGAAGTTAAACTCCCCAAACTTGGGTCACTTGGTCATGGGGTCAACCTGAAAATTTCTGTCACATTTCGGGGACTCTAAAAAGTGGGCGGAGCCATAAACAACCAATCAGATTTTCCCTATTGACTTCAATGACAAAATTTAAATTGTTGTCATTCTCATAGTATTTAAGCCAGAATACCCAAACTTAGCACCGTAGGTGTCTGGGTGACTGGAGTGAAAATTAATTTTAAAAAGTGGGCGGAGTCTACAACGGCCAATCAAATTTCAGCCATTTGTTTAAATGGGAAAATTTAAAACTGTTGCTGCTCTTAGACTGTTAATGGCAGGGTCCTCGAACTTGGCACAGTTGGTCACTGGAGGACTGGGATTAAAATTTCCCATTTGATTTAAATGGGAAAAACAAAAAATGCTGCCATTCTCACATTAGGGTACTTTCACACTTGCGGCAGGACGGATCCGACATGCTGTTCACCATGTCGGATCCGTCCTGCCGCTATTTCGCCATGCCGCCGGACCGTGCACGGCGAAAGCCGCCAGACTAAAAAGTCCTGCATGTCCGACTTTTTAGTCCGGCGGCTTTCCCCGTGCACCGCCGTGCTGCGCCGGAGCTCCACCCCCGTCCCCATTATAGTCAATGGGGACGGAGCGGCGGAGCGGCGGCATGGCGAAATAGCGGCAGGACGGATCCGACATGGAAAACAGCATGTCGGATCCGTCCTGCCGCAAGTGTGAAAGTACCCTTATTGATGTCATGGACCTCAAATATCACAAATGTGGTCATTGGGTGTTTCCACTTCAAAGTTAGAAAAAGTGAACGGAGCCACCAACAACCAAATTTCACTCATTGATTTTCAATAGAAAACAATAAAACTGCTGCCATTTTTACACGTTAAATGCCATAATTCCCAAACCCTAAAGTGTTAGTCACTGGGTGACTGTGGTTCACAATTAGGAAAAAAAGGGGTGGGCAACAACAGCCAATCAGATTTCAGCTTTTGACCTTAATGAAAAGCAGATAAACTGCTGCTATTATCACAGTTTAAATGCCAAGTGTCCCAAACTTAGCACAATTACTCACTGGGTGACTGCGGGCAAAATTTAGGGAAAGTGGATGGAGCCTAAAACAGCCAATCAGATTTCACCTATTGACTTTAATGTAAATCTTTCAAATACTGCCATTCTCACAGTTTTAAAGCCAGAGGCCCCAATCTTGGCACAGACCATGACTGGGTGACTGGGCTTAAAATTCGGAAAACTGTGCGGAGCTTAAAACAGCCAATCAAATATTACCTAGTGCTATTCAATGGGAATATTTAAATTGCTGCCACTCTTACACTGTTAATGGCAGGGTCTTCAAACTTGGTACATTCGGTTACTGGGTGACTGGAATTCAAATTTTAAAAGCGGGCGGAGCCACACACAACCAATCAGATTTTCCCTATTGACTTCAATGAGAAAATTTAAAAAGCTGTTATTCTTACAATATGAAAGCCAGAGTCCCCAAATTGGGACCATGGGTCACTGGGTGAGTGTGGTTAGAATTTAGGAAAAGTGGGTGGAGCCTTTAACAGCCAATCACATTTCAGCCATTCGTTTTATATGGGAAAATTACTGCCGCTCTTTGACTGTTAATGGCAGGGTCCTCAATTTGGCACAGTCAGTCATTGGGTGACTTGGGTTCAAATTATAAAAAGTGGGTGGAGCCACAAACAGCCAATCAGATTTCAAGCCAACATCCTGTGGTTTCTTCAGAAACGACACCATCTAGTTATGTTGGCTTGCAAAAGCCAACATATTGATATTCGATTGTCAAAAAGCGTTTCAGCTTATTCTTCTTCTTATTATTATTCTTAGCCGCGTTTTCTATACGCTACTCCTCCTACAGTTTTGGGGCTACATACCCCAAACTTTCTACACTTCTTCGACCTATAGCGACTCGAGTTGCTTGTGCTTTTATAGGCGATCCCACCCCCGGGGCCCCCGTGGCGGACCCCGGAAGCCCCCTTTTTTCCCATAGACTTTGACAGGGTACATTTTCAAATCGCTCCCACTCGCCAGGCTTTGACGCTAAAGTCACCAAACTTGGGTCACTTAGTCATGGGGTCAACCCGAAAATTTTTGGCACATTTCAGGGACCCCAAAATGTGGGCGGGGCCACACAGAATCAATCAAAATCTCCCCATTGACTGTAATGAGACGTTCAAATTGCTACTCCTTCCACATTTTTAGGAGTACAAATTCCAAACTTTGCAGACTTGGTTGGCACCCACCCGAGTACCTTGCTTGTGCTTTGTTAACCGATCCCACCCTCCGGGCCCCTGGGACGGGCCCCCAAAATCCACGTTTTTCCCATTGACTTTGACAGGGAAAATTTTCAAATCGCTCCCAGTCGCACAGATTTGAAACTAAAGTCACCAAACTTGGGTCACTTAGTCATGGGGTCAACGCGCAATTTGTTAGAACATTTCGGAGACCCTAAAATTTGGGCGGGGCCACACAGAACCAATCAAATTCTCCCCATTGACTATAATGAGACGTTCAAGTTGCTACTCCTCCCACAGATTTAGGAGTATAAATACCGAACTTTGCACTCTTGGTCGGTACATACACGAGTATCTTGCTTGTGCTTTGTTAACCGATCCCACCCTCCGGGGCCCTGGGGCGGGCCCCCGAAAACCTCTTTTTTCCCATAGAGTTTTATTGGAAAAATGCAAACGTTTGTCACTCATACAGCTTCGGAGTGAAACTCACCAAAATTGGGTCACTTAGTCATGGGGTTAACCTGAAAATTTATGTCACATTTTGGGGACATTAAAAAGTGGGCGGAGCTACAAACAACCAATCAGATTTTCCCTATTGACTTCAATGAGAAAATTTTTAATTGCTGCCATTTCAACATTGTTAATGGCAGGGTTGTTGAACTTAATATATTCGGTTAGGACTTCCAGTTCCGGCGCTCGTATGTGAGGCAGCAGGAGATGAGAGCTCCGCACCAGAGAACCGATCACAAAGCCACAAGTGTTTTCAGAGGGGTGCAAACCCCACTCACCTGCTTCATACCTCCTCCGGAGTGGATGGAGAAGTAACTGACCAGGAGTGGCGCAAGTGTGGGAAGCCCGGCACACTGCAGGCACACGAAGTGCGAAGTTGGGGAAGACAAGATGGCGGGCACGGCAGATCGTCTCATGCGCTCAGCCAGATCCTCATCTCAACCCCCCCCCATAACCTCGAAGGCCACCGGTTGTGGATACGGACAGTACTGACCAGGAGTCTGAAGTACTACAAGGGCTGGGGGTTGGCTTTAAAGCATTGGCGGTGGAAGTAGCTAAACTTTTAGCCCCAGATATTAAAGCCGCGCTTGAAGCCACGGTGGAGACCACGCTGGCGCAACTGCAGGCCGACGTTTTTCTATGCACTCGTCCCATATTTCTGAACTGGAAAACAGAATCAGCTCACTTGAAAGTGACCTGGACCAGTCCCAGATGCAGCTACAGGCAGTGCTAAAATCTACCTCGGGCCTTCGAGATAAAATAGAAGACCTGGAAAACCGGTCCCGACACAGTAATATAAGAATAATAGGCCTACCAGGATCGATCCCATCCAGCCAGCTTGCATCGATTTGCGCGGTAGATATACCAAAAGCCCTAGGTATCCGCAGTCCCTGTGTAGTGGAAAGGGCACATCGAGTGGGACCAATGCGGACGGACCAAAATGATGAGCAAAATAATGATCAAACCGCAAGGCCCCGTCCCACCATTGTTAAGTACCTAAACTATGAAGAAAAAGCCGATATTTTGGGACACTTCAAGAAGAGAGGGAAACCAATCGACGTAAGAGGCTATAAGGCACTTTTATTCGGTGACTATAGCGCTGAGGTCTCGAGACGGAGAAGGGCTTTCTCAGTAATTTGCTCAACTCTCGTGAGGAAGAAGCGAAAGTTTGCATTGATATACCCGGCGATACTGAAAGTTTTTAAGGAGGATGGCTCATCTGAGGTTTTTGAGACACCAGAGGAGGACGAGAAAAGTATAAACTTACTAACACTGGATAGAGGGGCCGAGCGATCACCTGACACGCTTACACCACCCAGAAGGCCGCCATCAACACAGCGGGATATGCCAGCTTCACAAAGGCCGCGATCACCACGTCGACGAGGAAATCAAAACTTTGAGGATCGACGTTCCAGGAGAAATTAAAGTGCTAGGCGCTTGTTCTGAGAACACTCAAATCTACATGTAAACTGTAGTTATGGCAGTGAGTTCTCCCATATATTATATCTGTTCCATCTGATGCTTATCTATGCTACAGTTGACTTCCATGGCTCTCATGGGTTGGTATTAGTAGGCTACTCAGCTGAATCGCCACCAGATGATTGACCTGGAATCTCATTTAGACTGCGTGTCTGTGTGTTAAGTTGGGAAACGACATGGTTCAAAGGAATTTTCCCCCCTTTCTGTATAATGGGCAAAGGTTTCTTCCGGATAGCGGATAGCGATTATATTATTACTGCGGAGATTGAGCAAAGGAGGACGAGAGATAGCGAAGTCTCTTGATATACGAGAAAAAGGTGAAGTCAGGAATTTATAAGTTCGCAATCGCCCTTGGTGATAAAGGGGGTTATTTTGTTTTAAGTTGGGAAGGGAGGGAGTTGGGATTTCATAGCACTACAGATAATCTAAACATAATTTGTGAGAGAAATTAATACAGTACTAAGATGGTCAAAATCGTAACCTGGAATGTCAAAGGTCTATGCTCTCCGCATAAGAGGATGATGGTTTTACGTCATTTGAAAAAATTGCATGCAGATATTGCTTTATTACAAGAAACGCATCTAGGGGCAACAGATTTTAAGAGAATGCAAAAGTTATGGGTGGGAGAAGTGATAGGGTCCCCATCTGACGGGAAAAAGGCAGGGGTGCTCATACTGTTGCATAAAAAACTGCATTGTAAGATATTGACAACAGATACGGATGACAGTGGGAGGTTGGTTACCCTAACCATAGAGACCCCGGCAGGGAAATTGTCAATTTATAATGTCTACGCCCCAAATGTGCAAGCAGGTCCCTTCATTGGGAATTTAGAAAGGCTAATCCTGCAGGACTCCAACAACTTAGTGTTAATTGGAGGAGACCTTAATATGGTGCATTCGGTCCCTGAAGATAGGAAACGAACCAGGATTGGTAGAGCAGATAAGCAGAAGACATCGTCCATACTTCCCACTATTCTGGAAGCTACTAAATTGACAGATATCTGGCGACATTACAACCCCATGGAACGGGAATATACACACTTCTCTCACTCTCAATGTGCTTGGTCCCGGATAGATTATTTCTTAGGATCCAGTCTATTGACTACCAAAGTGAGGGAGGTGAAGGTAGAGGAGATGGTAATTTCCGACCATTCACCGGTATCATTGAAACTGAGAGAAGATAGCCCAAAGGGTCAGGATATTCTATGGCGTCTATCGGGGTATTTAGCTATGGACGAGACTTTTCGATCTAAGCTACTAGGATGGTGGTGGGAATATAAAGATACAAATGGGCAGCACCAGGACAACACGTCCCTTTTTTGGGACACAGCAAAAGCTGTACTGAGAGGAAATATCATTTCCTATACCATGGCTCAAAAAAAGGATACACGCTCCAAATTCTTAGAAGCTACAAATAACTTGAGAAGACTCTATACGGCAATCCAACAGAACCCCACAGAGGCCCAAAAAACTAAATGGGTGACGGCTAAACATAACTATGATCACTACACAGAAAAGTTGGAAAGGATCCATGCAGATCACTCTTCTGCGTACTTCTTTAAATTTGGAAACAAGTCAGGTAGATTGCTGGCCAGGCTTGCACAAGGTAAGAGAACGCAATTGCCACCCCCCAGACTTCAAACAGTGAATGGGGAACTGAGCAGTGATCCAAAAATCACACTAGAGTTATTTAAAAGTTATTATGAACAGTTATATGCCCAGGACCCTTGTGACATTCAAGAGGGGAATGCCTTCCTAGACTCAGTCTCTTTGCCGTCTGTTGAGGAGCCTGACTTGTTAATGCTTAAAGGGCTTCTGTCAGCCCACTAAACCGTTTTTTTTTTTTTGTTTACTTATAATCCCTATACTGCGAGCTCTGCATACATAAGTTAAATAATCATTTTGGTTCAGCAGAATTTGATAAAAAGCTATTTTTAAAATATGCAAATTACCTTGCTACCAGCAAGTAGGGCGGCTACTTGCTGGTAGCAGCCGCATCCTCCGATCCTAATGACGCCCCCTCCGCATTGTGATTGACAGGGCCAGGGAACGGAATCGTTCTCTGCTGGCCCTGCCTGTTAGCATTCAAAATCTGGCGCCTGCGCCGCAGCCGTACCTATCTTCAATCTGCGCAGGCGCACTGAGAGGCGGCCGCTCGCTCCTCAATGCACCTGCGCCGGGTGTAGATGTGACATCATCGGCGCAGGCGCATTGAGGATGGAGCGGCCGAGCGAGTGGCCGCCTCTCAGTGCGCCTGCGCAGATTGAAGATAGGTACGGCCGCGGCGCAGGCGCCAGATTTTGAATGCTAACAGGCAGGGCCAGCAGAGAACGATTCCGTTCCCTGGCCCTGTCAATCACAATGCGGAGGGGGCGTCATTAGGATCGGAGGATGCGGCTGCTACCAGCAAGTAGCCGCCCTACTTTTAAAAATAGCTTTTTATCAAAATCTGCTGAACCAAAATGATTATTTAACTTATGTATGCAGAGCTCGCAGTATAGGGATTATTAGTAAACAAAACAAAAAAAAAAACGGTTTAGTGGGCTGACAGAAGCCCTTTAACGCTCCTATTACGGAGCAAGAAATCCATCTGGTGATAAAATCCTTACATAACGGGAAGGCCCCGGGGCCCGATGGTTTCCCAGCGGGATTTTATAAATCACTGGGCTCAGAGGTGGTCCCTAGCCTGCTACTGTTATTTAATTCCATCATCCAAACCCATACAGTAATGCCTTCAGGAAACTTGGCACATATTAAATTGATAGCCAAACAAGATAAAGATCCCACTCTTCCGGGATCCTATAGACCAATTTCCCTGATAAATCAAGATCTAAAGATTCTGGCAAAGATAATGGCTAATAGACTAGCTAACATTATGCCCAAATTGATTGGCTCACATCAAGTTGGATTTGTGAAGGGCCGTTCAGCAACAATTAACATACGAACAGTCTTGGCAGTCCAGGATTGGCTCCTCAGGAGATTGGTTTTGGATGCCGAAAAGGCTTTCGACAACGTCAATTGGCAATGGTTAGATCTAGTGTTAGACAAGATAGGAATTCAAGGCCCCTTTAGGGCGTTTGTCCGGGCAATTTACACCGCCCCACAAGCAAGGATCTGTCTCCCAGGTTTTTTATCCACCACGTTCCAACTTCGGAAAGGTACGAGACAGGGGTGCCCACTTTCCCCACTTTTATTCAACATACTCAGTTCGGATGTTTATGAAGGAATAAAAGTGGGGAACAAGGAAATTAAACTAACATGTTTTGCGGATGATATGCTGTTGTTTCTAAAAGACCCCACCAAGGATTTGTCAAAAGTGCTGGATACCCTAAATCAAGTGCGAACTTTTATGGGATATAAGATTAATGTGGCTAAATGTCAGCTGCTGCATATAGGGAGTGGATTGGGAGCGAGATATGACGGTGACCTGATTACGGTAGCACGTGACTATATAAAATACCTGGGAATTAAAATAGGCAAATGCCCGGCCATGATGTACAAGTTAAATTATGACCCCTTGATAGCTAAAATTATTCAGGAATTACAGAGATGGCAAGAACTTCCACTGACATTATTAGGAAGGGCAAGTCTCATTAAAATGACAAGTTTTGCTAGGCTCTTATATCCATTGCAGACGATACCGCTTTTATTGAAACACACGGACATCAATAAGCTACAGTCCGCTTTTGTAGCTTTCCTCTGGAAGAAAAAAAGGCCCCGTATTGCATATAAGAAACTTTGCCTTCTAAAATGGGAGGGGGGATTGCAATTACCTGACATCTGGGGCTACAACTTGGCAGCACTTTGGCGGTATATTTGAGACTGGGTGGGGGGGAACCTCAAGTTATGCTGATAGGGCATTGGAGCAAGAACTAGTAGCGCCACTTGACCTACATGCTCTGCTGCACACCAAAATCTCATTACTTTCAGATAGTGCCAAACAAGCTTTAATACTCAGGGACACAATAGCGGCGTGGAAACATGTCAGAAAGTTATATCGGCTTCCAATTTACATCTCAGCCTACATGCCGTTGTGGTCCCTCCCATCTTTCCCCCAAGGGAGATCTAATAAACTGTTTCAAGATTGGCGTCGAAAAAATGTAAGGACCCTAGGAGATTTATTGGTTGCTAATGGGCAAAAGTTACTATCCTGGGAAGAAGTGCAGTCCAAATACTCCATACCCCCAAGCCAGTACCTGCAGTTTTTGCAGATAAAGACATTCTGCGCAGCCCAATCAAAAACACTAGGCACTGAGGCAACCATAACTAGGTTCGCAAGTTTGATTAACCAGGCGAATAGCATAGATTCTATCTCCACACTATATAGAAAGCTGATGAATATCAAGCTAGAGGGGGTTGCGCAGACTGTCTTTAAAGACTGGGAGAAACAGTTAGCTGATGACAAACTTACTTTTAAAATACGAGAAGGGATGGATAAAGTAAGATATGCCATCAGCAGTGAACACTGGAGAGAAACACAATTTAGAATAATTCACAGGGCAACTTATGCTTATAACTTGTCTTATGACAACGCGCCAGCGCATTACCTGAGACATTGCCCCAAATGTGATATGTACAAAGCCGTCCTTCTGCATGGGATTTGGGGATGCGTTAAGTTAAGAATGTACTGGGAGCAAATATGTGCATATGTCAAAGATATATGGGAAATTGAAGTAAACGATGTACCCCAACAATGCGTGTTTCAGTTCATTCCCAGGGATCAGGAGGACGCTGATTCAGCCATAGTGGGCACCAAAGGGCCACATGTCTTACTGCTTGCGGCAAAAAAATGTATATTGAGGAAATGGCTACAGCCCCAAGTGCCTACTCTGGATGAGGTCATCGGTACTGTAAAAGTACTCATGTATATGGATAGATTAGATGCGGAACGCAACAAGGAAAAATCCATACAATCCTTTATTCACAAGTGGAGACCATTTATTGAAAATTCACTCACTACATATGAGATAAAAGAGGTTATGAAACCATTTGTAGACACAACTTGGTATATGAAAGCGAGAGTGGCAGGTAGATTAGGAAACCTATTAATATGACCTGGAATTCTCTGGATTATCTGTGGTGCTACTTTTGAGTTTTGCCAGTTAAAAATGTTTAATGGGAAAGGGAAAAAAAGATGTCAAGAATAACGAAATGACCTTTATCTCTATCTGGGATCTCTTAGGGCTACCTTAGTAGAAATCCAATATTAACAGGGTGTTCCGGATCTTGACTTGCTTTTCTTGGGGGGAGGGAAGGGAGGGTTGGAGGTTTAAAAAATAAAAAAAAGGATCTAGGCAAAATTTTCCCTGAAATACAATGCTTGATTTTAACCCTACACCTTTTTGAATATACATGTCATATTTTTCTGTATTGTATCAATCATTGTATGTACTCTATTACTTTCTGTAAAACTTTACCTGATGCCAGATCTGAATAAAAAATTTTATTTAAAAAAATATATATTCGGTTAATAGGTGACTAGAATTCAAATGTTTAAAAGTGGGCGGAGTCTACAACGGCCAATCAAATTTCAGCCATATGTTTTAATGGGAAAATTTAAAACTGCCGCTGCTCTTAGAGGGTCAATGGCAAAGTCATTAAACTTGGAACAGTTGGTCAATGGGTGACTGGGATTAAAATTTTAAAAAGTGGGCAGAGCCTAAAATAGCCAATCAAATTTCAGCCATTTAACTTAGACCACCAGGTGACCCCCCCCCCCCGAACTACCAGGTGACCCCCCCCCCCGAACCACCAGGTGACCCCCCCCGAACTACCAGGTGACCCCCCCCCGGACCACCAGGTGACCACCCCCGGACCATCAGGTGACCCCCCCGGACCACCAGGTGACCCCCCCCGGACCACTAGGTGACCACACCCGGACCCTTTGGTGACCCCACCCGGACCCTTATGTCCACCCACTCCGACCCTTAGGTGCACCCACCCCGACCCTTAGGTGCACCCACTCCGACCCTTAGGTGCACCCACTCCGACCCTTAGGTGCACTCACCATAGTCATTAGGTGCACCTACCCCGACTCTTATGTGCACCCACCCTGACCATTTGGTGCACCCACCCCGCCCCTTAGGTGCACCCACTCCGACCCTTAGGTACACCCACTCCGACCCTTAGGTGCACTCACCCTAGTCATTAGGTGCACCCACCCCAACGATTAGGTGCACCCACCCCGACTCTTAGGTGCACGCAACCTGACCCTTAGGTGCACACACCCTGACCCTTAGGTGCACCCACCCTGACCCTTTGGTGCACCCACCCTGCCCCTTAGGTGCACCCACTCCGACCCTTAGGTACACCCACTCCGACCCTTAGGTGCACTCACCCTAGTCATTAGGTGCACCCACCCCAACGATTAGGTGCACCCACCCCGACTCTTAGGTGCACGCAACCTGACCCTTAGGTGCACACACCCTGACCCTTAGGTGCACCCACCCTGACCCTTAGGTGCACCCACCTAGACCCTTAGGTGCACCCACTCCGACCCTTAGGTGCACTCACCCTAGTCATTAGGTGCACCCACCGCAACGATTAGGTGCACCCACCCTGACTCTTAGGTGCACCCACCCCGACTCTTAGGTGCACCCACCCTGACCCTTAGGTGCACACACCCGACCCTTAGGTGCACCCACTCCGATCCTTAGGTGCACCCACTCCGACCCTTAGGTGCACTCACCCTAGTCATTAGGTGAACCCACCCCAACAATTAGGTGCACCCACCCCGACTCTTAGGTGCACCCACCCTGACCCTTAGGTGCACCCACCCCGACCCTTAGGTGCACCCACCCCAACAATTAGGTGCACCCACCCCGACTCTTAGGTGCACCCACTCCGACCCTTAGGTGCACCCACCCCAACCCTTAGGTGCACCTACTCTGACCCTTAGGTGCACCCACTCCGACACTTAGGCGCACTCGCCCAGTCATTAGGTGCACCCACCCCAACAATTAGGTGCACCCACCCCGAATCTTATGTGCACCCACCCCGACTCTTAGGTGCACCCACCCCGACCCTTATTTGTACTCACTCCGACCCTTAGGTGCACCCACTCCGACCCTTAGGTGCACTCACCCTAGTCATTAGGTGCACCCACCCCAACGATTAGGTGCACCCACCCTGACTCTTAGGTGCACCCACCCTGACCCTTAGGTGCACCCACTCCGACCCTTAGGTGCACCCACTCTGACCCTTAGGTGCACTCACCCTAGTCATTAGGTGCACCCACCCCAACGATTAGGTGCACCCACCCTGACTCTTAGGTGCACCCACCCTGACCCTTAGGTGCACCCACTCCGACCCTTAGGTGCACCCACCCCAACGATTAGGTGCACCCACCCCGATTCTTAAGTGCACCCACCCCGACTCTTAGGTGCACCCACCCTGACCCTTAGGTGCACTTACTCCGACCCTTAGGTGCACTTACTCCGACCCTTAGGTGCACCCACTCTGACCCTTAGGTGCACCCACTCTGACCCTTAGGTGCACCCACTCCGACCCTTAGGTGCACTCGCCCTAGTCATTAGGTGCACCCACCCCAATGATTAGGTGCACCCACCCCAGATCTTAGGTGCACCCACGCCGACTCTTAGGTGCACCCACCCCGACCCTTAGGTGCACCCACCCCGGCCCTTAGGTGCACCCACTCCGACCCTTAGGTGCACTCACCCTAGCCATTAGGTGCACCCACCCCAATGATTAGGTGCACCCACCCCGACTCTTAGGTGCACCCACCCAGACCCTTAGGTGCACCCACCCCGTCCCTTAGGTGCACCCATTCCGACCCTTAGGTGCACCCACTCCGACCCTTAGGTGCACCCACTTCGACCCTTAGGTGCACCCACTTCGACCCTTAGGTGCACTCAACCTAGTCATTAGGTGCACCCACCCCAACGATTAGGTGCACCCACCTGACTCTTAGGTGCACCCACCCCAACGATTAGGTGCACCCACCCCGACTCTTAGGTGCACCCACCCTGACCCTTAGGTGCACCCAACCCGACCCTTAGGTGCACCCACTCCGACCCTTAGGTGCACCCACTCCGACCCCTTAGGTGCACCCACTTCGACCCTTAGGTGCACTCAACCTAGTCATTAGGTGCACCCACCCCAACGATTAGGTGCACCCACCTGACTCTTAGGTGCACCCACCCCGACCCTTAGGTGCACACAACCCGACCCTTGGGTCCACCCCCCCCGACCCTTAGGTGCACCACTCCGCCCCTTATGTGCACTCACCCTAGTCATTAGGTGCACCCACCCCAACGATTAAGTGCACCCACCCCGACTCTTAGGTGCACCCACCCTGACCCTTAGGTGCACCAAACCCAACCCTTAGGTGCACCCACTCCGACCCTTAGGTGCACTCAACCTAGTCATTAGGTGCACCCACCCCAACGATTAGGTGCACCCACCTGACTCTTAGGTGCACCCACCCCGACTCTTAGGTGCACCCACCCAACCCTTAGGTGCACCCACTCCGACCCTTAGGTGCACCCACTCCGACCCTTATGTGCACTCACCCTAGTCATTAGGGGCACCCACCCCATCGATTAGGTGCACCCACCCCGACTCTTAGGTGCACCCACCGTGACTCTTAGGTGCACCCTCCCAGACTCTTAGATGCACCCCCCTGACCCTTAGGTGCACCCACCCCGACCCTTAGGTGCACTCACTCTGACCCTTAGGTGCACCCACTCCGACCCTTATGTGCACTCACCCTAGTCATTAGGTGCACCCACCCCATCGATTAGGTGCACCCACCCCGAATCTTAGGTGCACCCACCCCGGCCCTTAGGTGCACCCACTCCGACCCTTAGGTGCACTCACCCTAGTCATTAGGTGCACCAACCCCAACGATTAGGTGCACCCACCCAGACTCTTAGGTGGGCTAGGTGGATGGCCCTGGGAAACCCTGCTAACAGTCATCAAAAAGCAGAAGAGACTGCTGCATGACTTGGGGCTCAGACTGCTTAGCTGATTTGCAAAGGGTTGAGGTGAAAGACTGATGGACATCGGCTGCAGGTGCCAACTGTGGTCTTTCAGCAGGAGACTGGGTGGGAGACAATGTGAAGGAACTGGATCCACTGTCAGCAACCCAATATACTATGGCCTGTACTTGTTCAGGCCTCACCATTCATAGAGCAGCATTAGGCCCGACCAAATACCGCTGCAGGTTTTGTCGCCTACTCGCACCTGAGGAAGGGGTTTCACTTTTGCTTGTAACTGGCACAGATCGACCACGTCCTCTCCCTGCAACAGGAGCTCCACCAGCAACACCACGACCTGGGCCACGTCCCTTATTTGACGCTCTCCTCATATTTTTGAATTTATGATCTTACCCTAAATGGGTGTTTAATAGATAGTAAAAAAGAACGACAGTATGTAATGGGTGTATCTCACACAGCCTGAAGCCGACTAGGCCTCAATTAAAGATTTCTTTGCCCAAAATAGCTGTATTTCAAATGGCTGTATTTCAAATGGCTAATTCAAACCCCTGTATGTGTAGGTATTATCTCAGAGGGCCTGAACCTCTGTAGGCCTGAAGTAAATATATCTTTGCACAAAAAGGCTGTATTTCAAATGCCTAATTCAAACCCCTGTATGTAGGGAGGTATCTCACACGGTCTGAACCTGTGTAGGCCTGAAGTAAATATATCTTTGCACAAAAAGGCAGTATTTCAAATCGCTGTATTTCAAATGCCTAATTCAAACCCCTGTATGTAGGGGGGTATCTCACACGCCCTGAATCAGTGTAGGCCTGAAGTAAATATATCTTTGCAGAAAAAGGCTGTATTTCAAATGGCTGTATTTCAAATGCATAATTCAAACCCCTGTATGTAGGGGGGTATCTCACACGGTCTGAACCTGTGTAGGCCTTGATGGGCTATAAGTAACACCATTTAGTCCTTTCAGCCACGTGTATTACATTTGGCCAGTGTACTTACAAAATCTCCCTACCCCCTTCCCCCTTTTGGAATGTAAGAAACTTCCTGTGTGGTTTCAAGATACCCATACATTCCTTAGTTTGTAAGTTTGAACAGCCTTCTAACCATATAGGGTCATTTTGGCTCAAGTGCTTGCTGGCCTATGTGTATATACCTGATTGGTCAAATGCTGTTACTATGAGTCATCTATTATGTTAATGCAGAGCTCATGTGTGATCATACCATAGGTCGAAACTAATGCTAACATATGAAAAGATTGTTTCCAGCTTCAGCGTATAAAAGTTTTCTTTATTTCAGCTTGTAGTATAAAATCCGACACAAAATCACATGGAGAGACACGGACAGATTGTGACGCGTTTCGGGCTGTGGTATTGAGCCCTTCTTCAAGACAATTGTCTCCATGTTATTTTGTGTCGGATTTTATACTACAAGCTGAAATAAAGAAAACTTTTATACGCTGAAGCTGGAAACAATCTTTTCTTGTGCTCTTGGACTAATCAAGTGTGGCTAGGTTCAAGCCACTCCTTTTCCGTGCTTCACACAGGTGACTAAAGGTGAGAGCTGCTAAAACCCCTTTTCTTATCATAATGCTAACATATGATTGGATGTCAAGGAAGCTCAACCCCTCTATATAACTGTTTGCAACTGTGAAATAAACCAGAATGGATTGGAAAAAGACATGTGTTTAGTGTTCATCTGATTCATTCTCCCGATACCGGATAGACTTAATTCAAGCTGATCACCGAAATCTGGAGACAGGGACACGTTAGGCAAGAGAGTATATTGCCCAACAGTTTTGGGGGCTCAGGTCCGAGATTGGGAGGGTCATCTCTTCAGGGTCTACAGTGAAAGACATCAATTCTTGTCTTTCTTGGACCTGGGAAGCACTGACCAAAATCTCATCCAAGTAAGTGGAACCCTCTATTTATGATTTCGGTGGATTGCGGTGTCCGGGACACGCAAAAGCTCTGGAGCTTAAAAAAAGTTGATTATAAGAAGCTCAGGGAGCTCATATCATCGCAGTAAGGAAATCTGTTCAGGGAACAGACGGTTACAAGCTTGGATTAACTCTTATATATATATATAGTATAAGTATTTTAGAAGTAATAAGATTATCTGTTTGTGTGAGATACTGACCGGGTGGTAAGTGTACGTCACATCCCACTGTTATTATAAAATTGATGTATTTTGGGTTAACTACTGTTAATGTGTAAAATTGTTTGTGTTGTGGAGGACTGCAAGACGCCCCATTTTTTTCGGCTAAGAGTAATCTGTTGACCCGGAAAATTTGAACGCAAGTGGAGGTCCGAAACAATAATAGTCGATAGGGGTCCAAAGAGTATAGAGAGACATTAAGATCCGAATCAGCTGATCAGTTGACAGGTCTTGTCGGCGCTATTTCAGTGCAGTACAGCCAGTCCTGACAGTGATTGTCTCACTTATTCTTTGAACTATAAATACTAACATGGGAGGACAAGGGTCTAAAACTGAATTCCCTAAACCAGAACCAGGAGAAACTTGTAAAATCTATGTAGCCCGTGTTAGTCCAACAAACTATTACCTGATCAACCCGTGGGTAGATAATCTAGCAGGCTGGACTGAGGTAATGGATGCTGCAGATCCATTCCCCAGGGACGGTGATAATAGTATTTATCATATGGATATGGTCAAAGGACTATGTCTAGGTGATAAAACAGCCTGGCCGCATTTTGATGCTGATCCTTCCTGGGACATGGAGTACATGTCCAGGGAAGGGGAACAGTGGCTGGAAATAGCCCGCCACTGGTATGATGCAGGTAATAGCAAGAAGAATAAGAATCTAAAAAGTCCCAAAAATGATAGGTCTCTACATGAAATAGAACAGGAGGTAGGTACAAAGAAGAGAAGTCAGAAATCCCCTCCACCTTATAATAAATCCACTCCCACGGCACCTCTGTACCCAGTTCTGACTCAGATTGAGGAAGATGCTGTAACAGCGGTTATACCATTAAAACTAGAAGAAAAATACCGACCCCCCATGCCAACATTTGGAAACATAGTAGAGCGCAGTCTAAATACTGGCACACCGCATACTAGTTATAGTACACGCAGTACAAGTAGAATGAAAGATGAAACAGAAAAGGAAGAATTAAAAGAGGGAGTCCAAGTAATCGCTCTCTTTCTGACAGTAGGACAACACTTAGTAAAAAAGCCCATAGAAATAGAGGATCTCAACAAAATTATAAAGTATTGTCCCAAACCTTCCATAGCCCCACTACTGACTATTACATACCTAAAAAAAGGCCTGTAGAGGGCGCAACTATACACAGGAAGATTTAAGGCTTATCCTGGATGGTATTATTGGAACACACACAACATGGGATTGGGACAAAGTTAGATCCATATCTACTATTGCACAACGCGGTGATGCTCTAGATTATGTATGTAATACAGAAGAGGGTCAGAAAAGGATATGGGCGGAAATTGAAGACCATATGAATGAGGTATTCAAACAAAAATCTTCATTGCCCATAGCAGTAGCCTGCAAACAGAAATCTGCTGAATCGGTCACTGAATTTTGGAAAAGATTTATTGATTGCTGGAAGACCGAGGCGGGTCTACCTGTGCGTGACAATGATAGTTTGATTATTTCCACATTTGTAAACAATCTATCAGATAAATTGATCTTAACTGTAAAACAAAATGTGTCCTCTTGGACTTCAGATACAACTGACGAGTTTGAGAAACATCTCTTTGAAAAGGAAGCAGCTGGATGCTTTGAGATTAGGAAAGCAACTTCCCCCACACACGCATATAGTGGGAGGGGGAGGGGGAGGGGGAGGAGGGGTAGAAATAACAGAACCTACAATGGAAGACAGGACTCATTGCCAAATAATTGTTGTTATAACTGTGGAAAGGAAGGACATTGGGCACGTCAATGCCGTGCGCCAAGACGGGATGGGAGAATGTATACCCATATGTTGATGAGCCAAAGTTTTTACATCACTGATAGCAAACAGCTAGTCACAGACTACATACACAGATGTATTACGTGCTTGAGAAACAACCCTAACAACCCACTAAAAATACCTCACCAACACCTTGACTACCCCACTACACCATTCACCCACTTGCAGGTGGATTACACGCATATACCTAAAACAAAAGGGAAACAAGAGTATGCATTAGTGATAGTGGACATGTTCTCAAGGTGGCGTGAAGTCTTCCCTACAAAGGCAGAAGATGCTAAAACTACAGCCAAAATTCTGACTCAGCAAATAATCCTAAGGTGGGGCTGTCCTCTGGTTATTGAATCAGACCAGGGGCCGGCCTTCACCTCAAAACTTAACAAGGAGGTAGCTAGACTGTTACAAGTGGAATGGAAATTTCATATCCATACCATCCACAAAGCTCAGGCATTGTGGAAAGAATGAACAGGACAGTTAAAGACAAACTCAGGAAGGCCACTGCTGGTACATTTGAAAAAGGAAACAAATCCTACCCATAATACTTGCAGAAATTAGAATGACGCCTAATGAGAAGTTAGGGATGTCACCATTTGAAATTCTCATGGGTAGGCCTTTCCACACCATGGGCCAAGACGCCCCCTGGTAGTGCAAGAAGGGGACTTGGACCTGATCAGGGAGGAGTATGTTACTAATCTGATCAAAGTCCCTCAGTAAAACTGAAGAAAAGTTGCCTTGTAAGGTCTCTTCTCTTTCACAGGAACCAACCCATCCATTTCGGGTAGGTGACCAGGTGATGATCAAGATCTTAAAGAAGGGAAAGGAAACAGGAAGCTTCACCTACGGACCACCCACCGAGGTAGTTGCGATCACCAGAACTGCAGTCCTCACTGAACAGTCACCCACGTGGATCACGCCACAAGGATTAAGTTGGTGAAGACAAGAGAGGTACTAAACAGGGGCAGATAGCCTGACCTCCAACGAGGCCCAGAGGTACCTAACGGAGGCAGACAGTCTTGACCTCGAAGAAGATACAGAAGGGGTACTAACGGAGGCAGACAGCCTTGACCTCCAACGAGATGATGCAGTCTGGAAATTCCTCGAGATGGCTGAGATGCAGTGCCTTAATAATTGCAATTTTGTGTCTCCTACTTACTGTCCCATGGCTGTGGGACAGACAGATATACCTGAAAACAGAATGCAGAGGGGAAGACAATCTGTGGAAGACAAAGGAGAACTTATGGCTGTACCTGGCCAAAACTCTGAACTTAACTGACTTTTGTCTCCGAACCACTTTATCTGCATCTAACATTTTGGAGACATGTCTGGTAGCAGTCCCCACCCCAGTAGCTGTATGGACGGGGCTCTTACGTTCCCAATGGAATGACACAGATTTGGAGGATCATGATGTTAAATATGGATATGTAAATCCTTATCATGCTTGTTATGACTGTCCTACATATGAGACTCTGCAGAGTAATATGATAGAAATAATAACAGGTCTTGTCACAGCAGCAGAAATATGTTATAACTTCACCTGTGATGAGACACTATTGCCTCCCTGCATACAAGCAAAAATGCAGAATAAGACTAAACCAAATATTTGTGATAGAGATTTAGGTAGTTGTAAAAAGATAATATCAGGAAAAAATATGCAATGTAATATTACAAAAACAGTACCATCCCTAGACAAACATGTACCTCTACCAACAAGATGGGTATTGGCCTGTGGGAATACTAGTTACACATACATACCGGCCAATATTACAGAGGGACCCTGTACAATAGCTAGGTTGACATTAGCAATGATACCACTATTTCCAGCAATGCAGACACGACACACGAGAGACACTTCCCTACAGTTACCAGAAAATTGTGACTATAATGTGAATCTCCTCTCTAGATCAGAATATATGAGTTTAGGGATGTCTTTGATAGGAGTACCAGGTTTGGCCATATATAACCACAGGACAATATCAAAACTTGCCTGTTTTATGGTAAAACAGATAAATATCACTAGTGCAATTCTGCAAGATATGCTGCTGGATATACAATCGTATAAAAAGGCTATCTTGCAGAATAGGGCAACTATTGACTATTTATTGCTCCAACATGGTGTAGGATGCTCAGAGTTCGCAGGGATGTGTTGTTTCAATTTATCAGATCACCTCCCGTGGAATAAAAGATAAAATAGGTCAAATAAGATATGTTGTAGGAGTGGCACTCGCCGTGATCGCTGCAATAGTGGGTCTCTGGCTGTTGTCTACAGTGTGTGCCCTCCTTCTTACCATATGTAAAAATGTGGCCGAAAGAGGGGTACACTCAACATTCCTCTATACACGGTAGAGGTAGAAGAGAGGTAAACCCAACCTCAACAAAGCCTGAGGATTATACTCCTGAAGGGTATATGGAATACCTAAAGGCTTACAAGCAAACAAAGGAAGAGCAGAGAAAGAACCATATAGTATAAGGAATATATATAAGGTTCTTAGAGGGGATTGATGGGCTATAAGTAACTCCATTTAGTCCTTTCAGCCACGTGTATTACATTTGGCCAGTTGCACTTACAAATCTCCCTACCCCCTTCCCCTTTTGGAATGTAAGAAACTTCCTGTGTGGTTTCAAGCATCCCCATACATTCCTTAGTTTGTAAGTTTGAACAGCCTTCTAAACCCATATAGGGTCATTTTGGCTCAAGCTGGCCTATGTGTATAAACCTGATTGGTCAAATGCTGTTACTATGAGTCATCTATTATGTTAATGCAGAATCTCATGTGTGATCATACCATAGGTCGAAACTAATGCTAACATATGATGGATGTCAAGGAAGCTCAACCCACTCTATTATAAACTGTTTGCCCAACTGTAAAATAAACCAGTAATGGATTGGAAAAAGACATGTGTTAAGTGTTCATCTGATTCATTCTCCCGGTACCGGATAGACTTAATTCAAGGCTGATCACCCGAAATCTGGAGACAGGGACACGTTAGGCAAGAGAGTATATTGCCCAACCAGGCCTCGAGTAAATATATCTTTACACAAAAAGGCTGTATTTCAAATGGCTGTATTTCAAATGCCTAATTCAAACCCCTGCTATGTAGGGGGGTATCTCACACGGTCTGAACCTGTGTAGGCCTGAGTAAATATATCTTTGCAAAAAAAGGCTGTATTTCAAATGCCTAATTCAAACCCCTGTATGTAGGGGGGGTTATCTCACACGGTCTGAACCTGTGTAGGCCTGAAGTAAATATATCTTTGCACAAAATGGCTGTATTTCAAATGGCTGTATTTCAAATGCCTAATTCAAACCCCTGTACGTAGGGGGGTATCTCACACCGGTCTGAACCTGTGTAGGCCCTGAAAGTAAATATATCTTTGCACAAAAAGGCTGTATTTCAAATGGCTGTATTTCAAATGCCTAATTCAAACCCCTGTACGTAGGGGGGTATCTCACACGGTCTGAACCTTTGTAGGCCTGAAGTAAATATATCTTTGCACAAAAAGGCTGTATTTCAAATGGCTGTATTTCAAATGCCTAATTCAAACCCCTGTATGTAGGGGGGTATCTCACGCAGTCTGAACCTGTGTAGGCCTGAAGTAAATATATCGTAGCACAAAAGGCTGTATTTCAAATGGCTGTATTTCAAATGCCTAATTCAAACCTTGTATGTATAGAGGGGATCTCACACGCCCTAAATCAGTGTAGGCCTGAAGTAAATATATCTTTGCACAAAATGGCTGTATTTCAAATGGCTGTATTTCAAATGCCTAATTCAAACACCTGTATGTATGGGGGTATCTCACACGGTCTGAACCTGTGTAGGCCTGAAGTAAATATATCTTTGCACAAAAGGGCTGTATTTCAAATGTCTGATTCAAACCCCTGTATGTAGGGGGGTATCTCCCACGGTCTGAACCTGTGTAGGCCTGAAGTAAATATATGTTTGCACAAAATGGCTGTATTTCAAATGGCTGTATTTCAAATGCCTAATTCAAACTCCTGTATGTAGGGGGGTATCTCACACGGTCTGAACCTGTGTAGGCCTGAAGTAAATATATATTTGCACAAAAAGGCTACATTTCAAATGGCTGTATTTCAAATGCCTAATTCAAACCCCTGTATGTAGAGGTGGTATCTCACAGGGCCTGAACCTTTGTAGGCCTGAATTCAATATTGGTGCACCAAATGGCGGTATTTAAAATCTCTGAATGTAACCCAAATGTATTAAGGGTTTATCTCACAATGACATCTGCATCAAAGGCTGCCAACTAAATTTTTGGAGCCCAAACGACTGTTTGTTTAACAACTGAATTTGACAGCAGTATATAAGCCTGTAATTTCAAACGTGCTGATGCTGCAAGGCCTGAAAATAGTGTTTTTTGTCAATTAAGTGTGTTTTTCAAACCCCAGAAAATGATGGGTGTATTTCTAGCTTAAATTGCACACTGACTAATACAGATGTTTGTAGATTGCCCAAAAAGTCTTTTTTTGCTAACAGAATATGAATGTGGAATATATTAAACTTGAATTTAACACTTGCAGATCTGGCAAATACTGTTTTTTTGGGGGGAAAAAGTGTGTTTTTCAAACCCCAGAAAATGATGGGTGTATTTCTAGCTTAAATTGCACACTGACTAATACAGATGTTGTAGATTGCACAAAAAGTCTTTTTTTGCTAACAGAATATGAATGCTTTATATATTAAACTTGAATTTAACACTTGCAGATCTGGAAAATACTGTTTTTTGAGAAAAAAAAAGTGTGTTTTTCAAACCCCAGAAAATGATGGGTGTATTTCTACCTTAAATTGCACACTGACTAATCCAGATGTTGTAGTTTGCCCCAAAAAAATGGTGATTTGTAATGTCCCAAAAGCTCAGATGCAGTGCTGGTGCACTGAGCATGCATAAAATGGCCGCGGCCGCCACCCACCTAACTAACAGAATTCTAAAAGTTAGTATTTTTGCTCGGGCAGGGTAAAACGGTAGTGCCCTGCACCCACACAACTATTTGTCTGTAGATCGCTGAGTTAGATTCTCTCCTATGCTCTCCCTGAAATCACAAGTCCAGCAGCATCCTCTCCCTACACTTGTAACAGCAGAGTGACGTGCAGCGCTACGTGACCCAAGCTTATATAGAGCCTGGGTCACATGCTGCTCTGGCCAATCACAGCCATGCCATTAGTAGGCATGGCTGTGATGGCCTCTTGGGGCAAGTAGTATGACGCTTGTTGATTGGCTGCTGTGCAGCCTTCAAAAAGCGCGAAGAAAGCGCTGAACACCGAACCCGAACTTTTACGAAAATGTTCGGGTTCGAGTCCGGTGTCCAAAAATCCTAAAGTTCGGTACGAACCCGAACTTTACAGTTCGGGTTTGCTCAACCCTAGTTATCACTCATAAATGCTATTCTCTGCTACCCTCTGTATTGTAAGACACACATATGCTATTTTCTAAAGTTAAACAAAAAAAAAAAAAAATGTAAATGTGGAGATGCCCTGATACAGAGTTTGGACTAGTATTTCAGGTGTTTTCTCTGAGATTTCAAATGCTACATCTATTGTCTGGTTGGTAATACACGTGTTTTGAAATTATTCCCCCCACCCACCCCTGCGCTGTTTTACTAGATTTGTTTTGATACAAAACTAAAAAGGATCAGGTTTGTCTGCTGGCTGATGAAATTGACAAAATTTGTAACAAACCTGGTTTGTTGCGAACTGGCACGTTCATCTCTACCCTGAGAAAGTGCACAACTCCTGAGCTGCCAGCTTGCAATAAATCAGAGCAAGTGGGGCAATGAATGGGCAGCTCTCTGGATTTATGTGAGGTACAGGGCTGGTTTTAAGTTAGAAAGAATCGTCATGTACTATATGATGTCTGATTTGCATTTTTTACATTGCTCATGGATAACTATGAGCTACAACAAAATCTGACTAAACCCTCACACTGATGTTAAAATGAGACTTTAGCCAATATATCCTTATATAAAGGACATTCGGAGCCCGTGCACCACGTCATGGTATCTCAGGTGGCACGGAACCTAACGCTAACCTACCTGTGCCATATGGGCCAGTGGGCAAATTCTAGATGTGTAAGGTCCGAATCACAGCAAACAGCTCCCCTTATAGTGCCCATATGGCATAGGTAGGTTAGTGTAAGGTCCCGTTCCACCTGAAATACCTTGATGTGGTGCGAGGGCTCCGGTATGTCTTTCATATAAGGATATATTGGCTAAAGTCTCATTTTTAACATTAGTATGAGGGTTTAGTCAGATTTTGTTGATTGAATCCACCACAGTAGTGCACCTATTCTTCTAAATGTTTATTTGATATAGTCAACTACATCCACACATTTTGCACAAACCATGTGCAATGAGCTGGACGGGGTATGCCCACTCCGACGCCAAATATGCAATGGCTGGGTCAGATAGTAGGTGATAGTCTCATAGTTTTGTTCGTGACCGCCATTTGCAGTTGTGCGCAAGGTACTGTCGCAGGGCCCTTTAAGGTGTTGTAACTCACGCACCAGGTTAGGACATGCCAGAGTGTGTAATGTCTCTGTATGGTAGTGGGTATAGTGTCAACGGTGTCTCCTACCTGAGTACGGCTGGACTCCTGGATCCTAGAACACTTGCAATAAATTGAGTGTGGTGCTGGTAGGAGTATAGAGGGATTTGCAGACAGTATATTGAGATCCAGACCTTTGGTAAAGTTCAAACTTGTCTTTACTGATGGTAACTTTCATCCAAGCAAGATACAGCTTTAAGTCTTAGGTCCCAGCAGATATTGGCACCGGTTGGCAGGAATTTATGCTTCTGCTCTCTCATAGTACCCGGAGCTTGCAGGAAAGGACGTCTGCTTGTTAGCTCTATACTGTGGCAGGAATTTGGCTTCTACACTTTCTATCTTCTGCTTTATGGGGACAGACTAGCTGAGGAGGAATATGGCTTCTCCTGGGTCTCTGGACTGTACTCACAGTTATCTTCACAGTGTATGCTTTCTTCCTGGAATTCTGGAGTTGTCTGCTTGCTCTTTCTAGGCTGACGGCTGCAAGGCTCAGGCTGGGGATGATGATCAATGTCTTAGCCGAGACAAGATCCTGGCTTTATTCCTATATCTGGGAGCTCCCTACACGCACAGCTTTACCCTAGCAGGGGGTGGGTGGCACACCTGACCTTAACTTCCTTCCTCACCATGAGCAGGATATGGACACATTACTACACAACAAGGTCTGCAGCTAGCATGGGCAAATTCAATACAACAACAACCAAGAGAGTATATATAATTCCATCAATATAAAATATATATTTATTGATAAAGTACGAGTTTCCAAAGTTGTAGTACCACATCTATAGAGTCAAATTACTTGTGCAATAAAGCCACAACTTTGGAAACTCGTACTTTATGTTGTTTATGACAGTGTTTTGTACACTCTTTTAAAAATTATCAATAAATATTTATTTTATATTGATGGAATTATGAATTCTATATACTCTCTTGGTTGTTGTTGTAAGGATATGGACACAGTTCACTCTGCTTACAGAGGGGGGAGCCAAGCTGGAATGAACTATTCCAGCTCAGAAATACTAAACTGAACCTAGCTCCTTGCCAGAACATTGCTGCCACCTGCTGGTAAACATGAATGACAACAATATACATTTAACAAGGCTTATAATGCACAGTTGTGAGGTTATTATGTAAAATTACATCAGATGACAAAGTTAATTCTCTTAGCAGATTGTAGCGGGGTAAAAGAGTTTCGTGACACAACTCTGGGGAGTTACACATGGGGAAAGTTTAATGAATCATAAAATAGTGTCCTGCATTTTGGAATACAGTATGAAGGCCTCACGTGTCCCGTGATGTGGATAGCCACTTTATAGGTATTCTAGACGTCTGTATGGGGAATTTAAGGCGAGACGGCATCTGGATGGTGTAGCCTCCACTTTTCAGTAAATGGAGTCCTTTTTCCAGGGAGGTGATGAGGTGCTGATCTCCATTTTTGGTCATGATAAACTCTTTGGGAAGCCCCACTACGGAATCTCGTGGTGGCAAAGGCTTTTGGTGAGGGGTAGTAGTTTTCTCCTTGCTGACAAGGTATGCTGCGAGATGTCTGCAAAGAGTGTTACCTCTTGGAAGGGGTCAGGTAGCTTGCCTTTCTTTCTCACCGCCTGCATGAGCTGCTCCTTTATGTGATAAAAGTGGATACGTGAAATTGTATCCCTTGGTACTGAGTCAGGGAGAGATTTAGGGCTTTGGTAGCCTGTGGGCCCTTTCAATAATTACATCCGTATCTGTAGCATGGAGTGTAGTGATGATCAGTTTCTGGAGGAATTTGACCAAGTTGGCTGGTGATACGGATTCTGGAATGCCGCGGAATTTTACATTGTTCCACTGTGTTGCGGTCTTCTTGGTCCGCCATTTTGGATTTCATGGACTCCATTTCCGCCTGTCTCGCGGTTGGCGGGATTGCGAGCGCCATTGTTTGCCGTCGAAAAAAAGCTATAAGAAGCTTAGGAGCTTCTTTCTTACCCCGCTTGGGCATCTTTTGTGGAGTGGGGTTCTTAAAGGGGTTGATGGTTGCCAGTTTTTGGTGATCCACTGCTTTATAAGTCGCTTTTGCAGGTGGCCTGAAGGGAGCTCTTGAGCTAAGCAGTTATTGCGCTCCCAGTCCAGGCCACGCCCCCCCCCGTATATATATATATATATATATTTAACGTGTATAAATATAGATATTTACAGTTCATTGTGTATAATATATACATAGTAGAAAATAATAGACTGTAAACTTTGTATTGTTTTAATAAATTTATTTAATCATAATACCGTATATAGAGTTTTTTCAGTCGCCGCCATTGTAGTTCAGTACAGACACACAGTTCAGAAGGTAAAGGAACAGAGAGATAGAGATAGGAAGTAGGCAGAGTCAGTAGTAGTTGCCTATTTTTTTATATTAATTATTAATATTAAATCCCAAATATTAATAATTGATATGTCCTATAACAGGGGCACTGTAGGGTGCTCTATACTAATGAAGGGAATTATTATTGGTGGGGCTTTGAGGAGCACAATTACTATAGGGGGAACTATGTCCTTTGGCACTATTATTTCTTCTGGATAGTATTTGGGGGGTATTTGGGGAGCACAGAGAGCAGCAAGATAAATCTTGTGGACTTGAGGATGGGGAGAATGATAGAAAAGTGAGGAACCTAAGATGTCTATGCGTTAATCTCTGCAGAGATGGGGCACGGCTGAAATAAGTTGTGTAGGAGAAGATGAAAGAAAACATCTACATCAGAGTAGACGTCACCTGGGAGGCTCTGGATGTGAGAAGTATGTGCTGCTGTATAGTCCTGTATGTTTGATAGTGTCTATGCAGCAAGTAAAGCAATTAAGGCTACTTTCACACTTGCGGTAGCAGGGTCCGGCATTCTGTTTAAGTGGGGAACAGCTGCCGGATCCGTGCTAAGCTAGCCCACCATGCCACCAGAAGTCTGCTCGGCCCCAATCACTATAATGCCTGCCAGACCCTGCTATCGCAAGTGTGAAAGTAGCCTAAAATCTTTAGTGCTAATGCGAGCGGTGGGGTGTGGACTGGAGCCATATGCATTGGGGCTTGGGCCCTGGATCCCAGCAATGCCCCTGATTGGTGGTGTTTTATAATTTTTATACATTTTTTTATTTATTTTTTAAGATTTCTTTTAATTGCTGATTTCTCCTGTAACAGAGGCCAACATATTACCCCCAGCTAAGGGGGAATACTGCTTCTGCAGATGCATGATGTCCTTGCAACTGCTAAGGCTACTTTCACATCTGCATTTTTGCTGGATCCATCATGGATCAGCAAAAACGCTTCCGTCATGATAATACAACCTTCTGCATCCATTACGAACGGATCCGATTGTATTATCTCTAAAATAGCCATGACGGATCCGTCTCTAAAACCATTGTAAGTCAAGGGGGGGCGGATCTTTTTTTTTGTGTCAGAGAAAACAAATCTGTCACAATTGAGAGTCATGACGGATCCGTCTTGCTCTGCATCCCAGGACGCACTCAAAAGCTCTGCTTGCAGTGTTTTTGTGTGCGTCATTGGAACACAATGAAACAGAACGGAATGCATTTTGGTGCACTCTGTTCCCTTCAGTTCAGTTTTGTCCCCATTCATTGTCAATGGGGACAAAACTGAAGTGTTTTCCCCACTTTTAAGATCCTATGACGGATCTTAATAGCTGAAAGTGAAAGTGCAGATGTGAAAGTATCCTAACTTTGCAAGGACACTCAGAAATGTCCTTGCGTAGTTAAATGCAACACCCCCCAGATGTATATAAATGGGCAGTCAACAACTGGTTAACATTGCCCAGTTTAATGAAGGCATTCTTCATAAGACAATTAACGCGATCATCTAGTTCAAGTAGAATTGCCTCTCCACTCGTTTTAAGGGTCCCCGCAGGGGATTACAATAAAGTAATATGGCAATATATTGTAAGATTACAATATAGTCACATACAGCATGCAAAGAGCATGTAGTATTGAACATGGTAAATAACTTATTAGAATGCAAGCAGTCAAATTCAAGAGATATGTGTCCTTGTCTTCTGTCTTCTTGGAATTTGGGGGTGTTGATGGTAGGCTCGACGGGTCCTGAAGATATGAGGTCTACTTGTTAAAAAAGTTTTTATGCGTATATAAGTATAATTTTCTCAAGCACAACAGAATATATTATTAATATGAATGAAATTACATTACAGGCAGGCAGGGGTATCAGAAAATAATTTATTTCTTTAACGTTTTTCACCATTTTGATCATTACATTATCACACATATCTATTTCTCAATGATTTATTAGCTAACTATCTATCCTACTTGTCTAGAAAAGGCCCCTTAGACTGCCTGTACTGCATGAAGTATACAGATAAGCTGCATAGATCATGGGATGTTAAACATCCATTCCTGGCCGCCTCATAGTAGCCATTTCATCTGAACATTCACACATCTTTATGGAGTTGTTGACAACACACACACATAATTATCTACCTAAAAGGATGACGACAGCCAGCCAGAGGTGCATCCCAACACAACGACCACCCTAGAGTAATCCCCGGTGAAATCACGCTTTTAGGGCATTGACTCTTCTTGTAAGAGTGGTGCTCAAACTGCTAGGGTGCATCTGTGGGACCCTCTTTCAGAGATGATGTCCTCCACCCAACTCTCAAAAAGCTGAGGGGTCTTCAGGAGAGGTGGGCAGTCGAGCTGGGCTATCAGACGGTCAACTCTGTAGCTGTGATGTCATCCTTCCTACAAAATGGACATATCCACGCAATCAATTAGGAATATAACATATTCATCATTTCCAGTCAATAATTGAATGTTATATCAATAGAGGAAAAGCAGGAAAGTGGAAATAAAGCAGACATGAACCAAAACTCTGATAATGATTGATACAAGAAATCAGAGTTAATTCTTTCCTGCCACATTTTCAACTCTTTTGATCATTACATTATCACTCATATATGCATTTCTCATTGATTTGTTAGCTAACTATCTGTCCTAGCCGTCTAGAAAAGGCCCCTTAAACTGCATGTACTGCATGAAGTATTTAGGTAAGCTGTATACATCATGGGATGTTAGATATCCCTTCCTGAAAACCTCATAGTAGCCATTTAATCTGAACATTCTTCTTTTTTATGGGGTTATTGACAGCACAAACTTCGATATCTACCTAAAAGGATGACGACAGCCAGCCAGAGATGCATCCCAACACAAGGACCACCCTGGAGTAATCCCCGGTGAAATCACGCTTTTAGGGCATTGACTCTTCTTGTAAGAGTGGTGCTCAAACTGCTAGGGTGCATCTGTGGGACCCTCTTTCAGAGATGATGTCCTCCACCCACCTCTCAAAAGCTGAGGGGTCTTCAGGAGAGGTGGGCAGTCGAGCTGGGCTATCAGACGGTCAACTCTGTAGCTGTGATGTCATCCTTCCTACAAAATGGACATATCCACGCAATGAATTAGGAATATAACATATTCATCATTTCCAGTCAATAATTGAATGTTATATCAATAGAGGAAAAGCAGGAAAGTGGAAATAAAGCAGACATGAACCAAAACTCTGATAATGATTGATACAAGAAATCAGAGTTAATTCTTTCCTGCCACATTTTCAACTCTTTTGATCATTACATTATCACTCATATATGCATTTCTCATTGATTTGTTAGCTAACTATCTGTCCTAGCCGTCTAGAAAAGGCCCCTTAAACTGCATGTACTGCATGAAGTATTTAGGTAAGCTGTATACATCATGGGATGTTAGATATCCCTTCCTGAAAACCTCATAGTAGCCATTTAATCTGAACATTCTTCTTTTTTATGGGGTTATTGACAGCACAAACTTCGATATCTACCTAAAAGGATGACGACAGCCAGCCAGAGATGCATCCCAACACAAGGACCACCCTGGAGTAATCCCCGGTGAAATCACGCTTTTAGGGCATTGACTCTTCTTGTAAGAGTGGTGCTCAAACTGCTAGGGTGCATCTGTGGGACCCTCTTTCAGAGATGATGTCCTCCACCCAACTCTCAAAAGCTGAGGGGTCTTCAGGAGAGGTGGGCAGTCGAGCTGAGCTATCAGACGGTCAACTCTGTAGCTGTGATGTCATCCTTCCTACAAAATGGACATATCCACGCAATCAATTAGGAATATAACATATTCATCATTTCCAGTCAATAATTGAATGTTATATCAATAGAGGAAAAGCAGGAAAGTGGAAATAAAGCAGACATGAACCAAAACTCTGATAATGATTGATACAAGAAATCAGAGTTAATTCTTTCCTGCCACATTTTCAACTCTTTTGATCATTACATTATCACTCATATATGCATTTCTCATTGATTTGTTAGCTAACTATCTGTCCTAGCCGTCTAGAAAAGGCCCCTTAACTGCATGTACTGCATGAAGTATTTAGGTAAGCTGTATACATCATGGGGATGTTAGATATCCCTTCCTGAAAACCTCATAGTAGCCATTTAATCTGAACATTCTTCTTTTTTATGGGGTTATTGACAGCACAAACTTCGATATCTACCTAAAAGGATGACGACAGCCAGCCAGAGATGCATCCCAACACAAGGACCACCCTGAGTAATCCCCGGTGAAATCACGCTTTTAGGGCATTGACTCTTCTTGTAAGAGTGGTGCTCAAACTGCTAGGGTGCATCTGTGGGACTCTCTTTCAGAGATGATGTCCTCCACCCAACTCTCAAAAAGCTGAGGGGGTCTTCAGGAGAGGTGGGCAGTCGAGCTGGGCTATCAGACGGTCAACTCTGTAGCTGTGATGTCATCCTTCCTACAAAATGGACATATCCACGCAATCAATTAGGAATATAACATATTCATCATTTCCAGTCAATAATTGAATGTTATATCAATAGAGGAAAAGCAGGAAAGTGGAAATAAAGCAGACATGAACCAAAACTCTGATAATGATTGATACAAGAAATCAGAGTTAATTCTTTCCTGCCACATTTTCAACTCTTTTGATCATTACATTATCACTCATATATGCATTTCTCATTGATTTGTTAGCTAACTATCTGTCCTAGCCGTCTAGAAAAGGCCCCTTAAACTGCATGTACTGCATGAAGTATTTAGGTAAGCTGTATACATCATGGGATGTTAGATATCCCTTCCTGAAAACCTCATAGTAGCCATTTAATCTGAACATTCTTCTTTTTTATGGGGTTATTGACAGCACAAACTTCGATATCTACCTAAAAGGATGACGACAGCCAGCCAGAGATGCATCCCAACACAAGGACCACCCTGGAGTAATCCCCGGTGAAATCACGCTTTTAGGGCATTGACTCTTCTTGTAAGAGTGGTGCTCAAACTGCTAGGGTGCATCTGTGGGACCCTCTTTCAGAGATGATGTCCTCCACCCAACTCTCAAAAAGCTGAGGGGTCTTCAGGAGAGGTGGGCAGTCGAGCTGGGCTATCAGACGGTCAACTCTGTAGCTGTGATGTCATCCTTCCTACAAAATGGACATATCCACGCAATGAATTAGGAATATAACATATTCATCATTTCCAGTCAATAATTGAATGTTATATCAATAGAGGAAAAGCAGGAAAGTGGAAATAAAGCAGACATGAACCAAAACTCTGATAATGATTGATACAAGAAATCAGAGTTAATTCTTTCCTGCCCCATTTTCAACTCTTTTGATCATTACATTATCACTCATATATGCATTTCTCATTGATTTGTTAGCTAACTATCTGTCCTAGCCGTCTAGAAAAGGCCCCTTAAACTGCATGTACTGCATGAAGTATTTAGGTAAGCTGTATACATCATGGGATGTTAGATATCCCTTCCTGAAAACCTCATAGTAGCCATTTAATCTGAACATTCTTCTTTTTTATGGGGTTATTGACAGCACAAACTTCGATATCTACCTAAAAGGATGACGACAGCCAGCCAGAGATGCATCCCAACACAAGGACCACCCCTGGAGTAATCCCCGGTGAAATCACGCTTTTAGGGCATTGACTCTTCTTGTAAGAGTGGTGCTCAAACTGCTAGGGTGCATCTGTGGGACCCTCTTTCAGAGATGATGTCCTCCACCCAACTCTCAAAAAGCTGAGGGGTCTTCAGGAGAGGTGGGCAGTCGAGCTGAGCTATCAGACGGTCAACTCTGTAGCTGTGATGTCATCCTTCCTACAAAATGGACATATCCACGCAATCAATTAGGAATATAACATATTCATCATTTCCAGTCAATAATTGAATGTTATATCAATAGAGGAAAAGCAGGAAAGTGGAAATAAAGCAGACATGAACCAAAACTCTGATAATGATTGATACAAGAAATCAGAGTTAATTCTTTCCTGCCACATTTTCAACTCTTTTGATCATTACATTATCACTCATATATGCATTTCTCATTGATTTGTTAGCTAACTATCTGTCCTAGCCGTCTAGAAAAGGCCCCTTAAACTGCATGTACTGCATGAAGTATTTAGGTAAGCTGTATACATCATGGGATGTTAGATATCCCTTCCTGAAAACCTCATAGTAGCCATTTAATCTGAACATTCTTCTTTTTTATGGGGTTATTGACAGCACAAACTTCGATATCTACCTAAAAGGATGACGACAGCCAGCCAGAGATGCATCCCAACACAAGGACCACCCTGGAGTAATCCCCGGTGAAATCACGCTTTTAGGGCATTGACTCTTCTTGTAAGAGTGGTGCTCAAACTGCTAGGGTGCATCTGTGGGACTCTCTTTCAGAGATGATGTCCTCCACCCAACTCTCAAAAAGCTGAGGGGTCTTCAGGAGAGGTGGGCAGTCGAGCTGGGCTATCAGACGGTCAACTCTGTAGCTGTGATGTCATCCTTCCTACAAAATGGACATATCCACGCAATCAATTAGGAATATAACATATTCATCATTTCCAGTCAATAATTGAATGTTATATCAATAGAGGAAAAGCAGGAAAGTGGAAATAAAGCAGACATGAACCAAAACTCTGATAATGATTGATACAAGAAATCAGAGTTAATTCTTTCCTGCCACATTTTCAACTCTTTTGATCATTACATTATCACTCATATATGCATTTCTCATTGATTTGTTAGCTAACTATCTGTCCTAGCCGTCTAGAAAAGGCCCCTTAAACTGCATGTACTGCATGAAGTATTTAGGTAAGCTGTATACATCATGGGATGTTAGATATCCCTTCCTGAAAACCTCATAGTAGCCATTTAATCTGAACATTCTTCTTTTTTATGGGGTTATTGACAGCACAAACTTCGATATCTACCTAAAAGGATGACGACAGCCAGCCAGAGATGCATCCCAACACAAGGACCACCCTGGAGTAATCCCCGGTGAAATCACGCTTTTAGGGCATTGACTCTTCTTGTAAGAGTGGTGCTCAAACTGCTAGGGTGCATCTGTGGGACCCTCTTTCAGAGATGATGTCCTCCACCCAACTCTCAAAAAGCTGAGGGGTCTTCAGGAGAGGTGGGCAGTCGAGCTGGGCTATCAGACGGTCAACTCTGTAGCTGTGATGTCATCCTTCCTACAAAATGGACATATCCATGCCCTCAACTAGGAATATAACATATTAATCATTTCCAGTCAATAATTGAATGTTATATCAATAGAGGAGAAGCAGGAAAGTGGAAAGAAAGCAGACATGAACCAAAACTCTGATAATGATTGATACAAGAAATCAGAGTTAATTCTTTCCTGCCACATTTTCTCCTCTTTTGATCATTACATTATCACTCATATATGCATTTCTCATTGATTTGTTAGCTAACTATCTGTCCTAACCGTCTAGAAAAGGCCCCTTAAACTGCATGTACTGCATGAAGTATTTAGGTAAGCTGTATACATCATGGGATGTTAGATATCCCTTCCTGAAAACCTCATAGTAGCCATTTCATCTGAACATTCCGCTTCTTTATGGGGTTATTGACAGCACACACTTCATTATCTACCTAAAAGGATGACGACAGCCAGCCAGAGATGCATCCCAACACAAGGACCACCCTGGAGTAATCCCCGGTGAAATCACGCTTTTAGGGCATTGACTCTTCTTGTAAGAGTGGTGCTCAAACTGCTAGGGTGCATCTGTGGGACCCTCTTTCAGAGATGATGTCCTCCACCCAACTCTCAAAAAGCTGAGGGGTCTTCAGGAGAGGTGGGCAGTCGAGCTGGGCTATCAGACGGTCAACTCTGTAGCTGTGATGTCATCCTTCCTACAAAATGGACATATCCATGCCCTCAACTAGGAATATAACATATTAATCATTT
The DNA here is from genome assembly GCF_905171765.1 of Bufo bufo. Classification (NCBI taxonomy): domain Eukaryota; kingdom Metazoa; phylum Chordata; class Amphibia; order Anura; family Bufonidae; genus Bufo; species Bufo bufo. The sequence goes on along the minus strand of NC_053391.1, from coordinate 566,103,919 downwards.
CCAGTCAATAATTGAAAGTTATATCAATAGAGGAGAAGCAGGAAAGTGGAAAGAAAGCAGACATGAACCAAAACTCTGATAATGATTGATACAAGAAATCAGAGTTAATTCTTTCCTGCCACATTTTCTCCTCTTTTGATCATTACATTATCACTCATATATGCATTTCTCATTGATTTGTTAGCTAACTATCTGTCCTAGCCGTCTAGAAAAGGCCCCTTAAACTGCATGTACTGCATGAAGTATTTAGGTAAGCTGTATACATCATGGGATGTTAGATATCCCTTCCTGAAAACCTCATAGTAGCCATTTCATCTGAACATTCCGCTTCTTTATGGGGTTATTGACAGCACACACTTCATTATCTACCTAAAAGGATGACGACAGCCAGCCAGAGATGCATCCCAACACAAGGACCACCCTGGAGTAATCCCCGGTGAAATCACGCTTTTAGGGCATTGACTCTTCTTGTAAGAGTGGTGCTCAAACTGCTAGGGTGCATCTGTGGGACCCTCTTTCAGAGATGATGTCCTCCACCCAACTCTCAAAAAGCTGAGGGGTCTTCAGGAGAGGTGGGCAGTCGAGCTGGGCTATCAGACGGTCAACTCTGTAGCTGTGATGTCATCCTTCCTACAAAATGGACATATCCACGCCCTCAACTAGGAATATAACATATTAATCATTTCCAGGCAATAATTGAATGTTATATAATAGAGGAGAAGCAGGAAAGTGGAAAGAAACCAGACATGAACCAAAACTCTGGTAATGATTGATACAAGAAATCAGAGTTAATTCTTTCTTGCCACATTTTTTACATTATCACTCATATATGCATTTCTCATTTGTTAGCTAACTACCTTTCTACCTGTCCATAAATGGCCACTTAGACTTCCCGTACTGCATGAAGTATCCAGATAAGCTGCATAGATCATGGGATGTTAGACATCCATTCCTGGTTGTCTGATAGTAGCCATTTAATCTAAACATTCACAAATCTTTATGGGGTTATTGACAGCACACACCTACATCATTATCTTATAGAATGATGATAGTCAGCCAGAGGTGCATCCCAACACAAGTACCACCCTGGAGTAATTCCCCAGTGAAATCACTCAGGGAATTGACTCTTGTAGGAGTGGTGCTCAAACTGCTAGGATGCATCTGTGGGACCCTCTTTCAGAGATGATGTCCTCCACTCGACTGAGGGGGTCTTCAGGAGAGGTGGGCAGTCAAGCTAGGCTATCAGACGGTCAACTCTGTAGCTGTGATGTCATCCTTCCTACAAAATGGACATGTGCACACCTGCAAGGAAGAATACAACATATAAATCATTTCCAGGCAATTGTGGAGGCAATGGAGAAGAAATATAAAATTTGATGTAAACTAGAAATAAAACAAAACCCTGATAACGATTGATGCAAGAAATTATTTCAACTTCTAGAACAATGGTCTCCAACCTCTGGCTCAGCAAGTGCTGCTGTAGAAATACAACTACCATCATCCCATAATAGCCAGCAACTGTCAGAACATGTTTGGAGTTGTTTTCCACTCACTAAACATCTCAGGGGAAATTTATCAAGAGCAGGGGGGATGCATTTAATTTATCATGAAGTTCACGCCTGGTTACAAATTAAGTGCATTCTCTGACAGTTTATGCGCCCTGAATGAATTCTTGGCCAGCTCACAGCTGCCATAGATTTTGGTCATCATTTACAGCAGAAAACTGGCATACATCAAGTAAATCTTCTGGGGCTAATGTCTAAGTCCACCCCTTTCAAAAAATGAAGAGGCTGGCAGTAAAACGCCATTTACAAACATTTTAAACAGAATTTGCAACTTTTGTTTATCAGTTTTCTGGTGTACAGGAATGATAAATCTCTCCTTGTGCTGTGAACTACCAAAAGCAGTGGACTTAATAATTAGGCTATTTTCACACTCGCGTTTGGTGCGGATCCGTCATGGATCTGCACAGATGGATCTGTTCAGATAATACAACCGTCTGCATCCGTTCTGAACGGATCCGTTTGTATTATCTTTAACATAGCCAAGACAGATCCGTCTTGAACACCATTGAAAGTCAATGGAGGACAGATCCATTTTCTATTGTGCCAGATTGTGTCATAGAAAACGGATCCGTCCCCATTGACTTACATTGTGGCTCAGTTTCGTCAGACGGACACCAAAGCAGAATGGAGATGGAACGAAGGCAAACTGAGGCATACTGATGCATTCTGATCGGATCCTTTTCCATTCAGAATGCATTAGGGCAAAACTGATCAGTTTTGGACCGCTTGTGAGAGCCCTGAACGGATCTCACAAACGGAAAGCCAAAACGCCAGTTTGAAAGTAGCCTTAATCATCGCGTCTCCTTACCTTGGTGTTATCATGGTTGCTATTGTTTGTGTGACCAGTGACAGTGACCAGTGAAATAGGGGGAACATTAACCAGTAAGATAGAGCAGCATCCAGGAAGATAGGGGAGATCATAAGCAGTAAGATAGGACAGAGACTAGTAAGATAGGATGAATAATAACCAGTAAGATAGGGTAATGACCAGTAAGACAGGACAGTGGAAATGTCAGACTATTAAGACCACTGATACATACGATAATGGGCGATACAGTAATTAATAATGGGTAAATTGTGAGAGTCACCCACAATAAATATCATCCATAACCCCGTCTTGAACACCATTGAAAGTCAATGGAGGACAGATCCATTTTCTATTGTGCCAGATTGTGTCATAGAAAACGGATCCGTCCCCATTGACTTACATTGTGGCTCAGTTTCGTCAGACGGACACCAAAGCAGAATGGAGATGGAACGAAGGCAAACTGATGCATTCTGATCGGATCCTTTTCCATTCAGAATGCATTAGGGCAAAACTGATCAGTTTTGGACCTCTTGTGAGAGCCCTGAACGGATCTCACAAACAGAAAGCCAAAACGCCAGTTTGAAAGTAGCCTTAACCGCCTCCGGACCGCCTAACGCAGGTTTGCGGTCCGGAGGCGGCAGCCCTGCACTCAGCGACGCATATACGCGTCATCTCGCGTGAGCCGAGATTTCCTGTGAGCGCGCGCACACAGGCGGGCGCGCGTTCACAGGATCGGAAGGTAAGAGAGTGGATCTCCAGCCTGCCAGCGGCGATCGTTCGCTGGCAGGCTGGAGATGCGATTTTTTTAACCCCTAACAGGTATATTAGATGCTGTTTTGATAACAGCGTCTAATATACTTGCTACCTGGTCCTCTGGTGGTCCCTTTTGTTTGGATCGACCACCAGAGGACACAGGTAGCTCAGTAAAGTAGCACCAAACACCACTACACTACACTACACCTCCCCTGTCACTTATTAACCCCTTATGAACCACTGATCACCCCTGATCACCCCATATAGACTCCCTGATCACCCCCTGTCATTGATCACCACCCTGTCATTGATCATCCCCTGTCATTGATCACTCCCCTGTAAGGCTCCATTCGGACGTCCGTATGATTTTTACGGATCCACTGATACATGGATCGGATCCGCAAAACACATACGAACATCTGAATGGAGCCTTACAGGGGGGTGATCAATGACAGGGGGATGATCACCTCATATACACTCCCTGATCACCCCCTGTCATTGATCACCCCCCTGTATGGCTCCATTCAGACATCCGTATGATTTTTACGGATCCACGGATTCATGGATCGGATCCGCAAAACACATACGGACGTCTGAATGGAGCCTTACAGGGGGGTGATCAATGACAGGGGGTGATCACCCCATATAGACTCCCTGATCACCTCCCTGTCATTGATCACCCCCCTGTCATTGATCACCCCCCTGTAAGGCTGCATTCCGATGTCTGTATGTTTTTTACGGATCCACGGATACATGGATCGGATCCGCAAAACACATAGACGTCTGAATGGAGCCTTACAGGGGGGTGATCACCCCATATAGACTCCCTGATCACCCCCCTGTCATTGATCACCCCCCTGTCATTGATCACCCCCCTGTAAGGCTGCATTCAGATGTCCGTATGTATTTTTACGGATCCACTGATACATGGATCGGATCCGCAAAACACATACGGACATCTGAATGGAGCCTTATAGGGGGGTGATCAATGACAGGGGGGTGATCACCCCATATAGACTCCCTAATCACCCCCCTGTCATTGATCACCCCCCTGTCATTGATCACCCCCCTGTCATTGATCACCCCCCTGTAAGACTGCATTCAGATGTCCGTATGTTTTTTACGGATCCACGGATACATGGATCGGATCCGCAAAACACATACAGACGTCTGAATGGAGCTTTACAGGGGGGTGATCAATGACAGGGGGGTGATCACCCCATATAGACTCCCTGATCACCCCCCTGTCATTGATCACCCCCCTGTCTTTAATCACCCCCCTGTAAGGCTCCATTCAGACATTTTTTTGGCCCAAGTTAGCGGAAATTATTATTTTTTTCTTACAAAGTCTCATATTCCACTAACTTGTGTCAAAAAATAAAATCTCACATGAACTCACCATACCCCTCACGGAATCCAAATGCGTAAAAATTTTTAGACATTTATATTCCAGACTTCTTCTCACGCTTTAGGGCCCCTAGAATGCCAGGGCAGTATAAATACCCCACATGTGACCCCATTTCGGAAAGAAGACACCCCAAGGTGATCGCTGAGGGGCATATTGAGTCCATGAAAGATTGAAATTTTTGTCCCAAGTTAGCGGAAAGGGAGACTTTGTGAGAAAAAATATAAAAAATCAATTTCCGCTAACTGATTCTATGAACTCGCCATGCCCCTCATTGAATACCTTGGGGTGTCTTCTTTCCAAAATGGGGTCACATGTGGGGTATTTATACTGCCCTGGCATTTTAGGGGCCCTAAAGCGTGAGAAGAAGTCTGGGATCCAAATGTCTAAAAATGCCCTCATAAAAGGAATGTGGGCCCCTTTGCGCATCTAGGCTGCAAAAAAGTGTCACACATCTGGTATCGCCGTACTCAGGAGAAGTTGGGAAATGTGTTTTGGGGTGTCATTTTACATATACCCATGCTGGGTGAGATAAATATCTTGGTCAAATGCCAACTTTGTATAAAAAATGGGAAAAGTTGTCTTTTGCCAAGATATTTCTCTCACCCAGCATGGGTATATGTAAAAAGACACCCCAAAGCACATTGCCAAACTTCTCCTGAGTACGGGGATACCAGATGTGTGACACTTTTTTGCAGCCTAGGTGGGCAAAGGTGCCCACATTTCAAAGAGCACCTTTCGGATTTCACAGGTCATTTTTTACAGATTTTGATTGCAAACTACTTCTCACGCATATGGGCCCCTAAAATGCCAGGGCAGTATAACTACCCCACAAATGACCCCATTTTGGAAAGAAGACACCCCAAGGTATTCGCTGATGGGCATAGTGAGTTCATAGATGTTTTTATTTTTTGTCACAAGTTAGTGGAATAGGAGACTTTGTAAGAAAAAAAATTAAAAATAAAAAATAAAAAATCATCATTTTCCGCTAACTTGTGACAAAAAATAAAAAGTTCTATGTACTATAACCATCAGCGAATACCTTAGGGTGTCTACTTTCCGAAATGGGGTCATTTGTGGGGTTTTTCTACTGTCTGGCCATTGTAGAACCTCAGGAAACATGACAGGTGCTCAGAAAGTCAGAGCTGCTTCAAAAAGCGGAAATTAACATTTTTGTATCATAGTTTGTAAACGCTATAACTTTTACCCAAACCATTTTTTTTTTACCCAAACATTTTTTTTTTATCAAAGACATGTAGAACAATAAATTTAGAGAAAAATTTATATGTGGATGTCGTTTTTTTTGCAAAATTTTACAACTGAAAGTGAAAAATGCCATTTTTTTTGCAAAAAAAAATCGTTAAATTTCGATTACCGTATATACTCGAGTATAAGCCGACCCGAGTATAAGCCGAGCCCCTAATTTTACCCCAAAAAAATGGGAAAAATTATTGACTCAAGTATAAGACTAGGATGGGAAATGCAGCTATAATGCAGAGTGTATGTGTATATAATGCACACACTCTACATTATATACACACATCTGCAAGAGGGTGACTCCCTGTATTTAATGCAGAGTGTGTGCATTATATACACACACACTCTGCATTAAATACAGGGAGCCATCCACAGATCTCCCCCCTAAACAGTGCAATCCACAGATCTCCCCCCTAAACAGTGCCATCCACAGATCCCCCCTAAACAGTGCCATCCACAGATCCCCCCCTCCCCTAAACAGTGCCATGATGGCACTGTTTAGGGGAGGGGGTATCTGTGGATGGCACTGTAGGGGGATCTGTGGATGGCACTGCCATCCACAGATCCCCCTACAGTGCCATCTACAGATCCCCCTACAGTGCCATCCACAGATCTCCCTACAGTGCCATCCACAGATCCCCCTACAGTGCTATCCACAGATCCCCCTACAGTGCCATCCACAGATCTCCCTACAGTGCCATCCACAGATCCCCCTACAGTGCCATCCACAGATCCCCCTACAGTGCCATCCACAGATCTCCCTACAGTGCCATCCACAGATCCCCTACAGTGCCATCCACAGATCTCCCTACAGTGCCATCCACAGATCCCCCTACAGTGCCATCCACAGATCCCCCTACAGTGCCATCCACAGATCTCCCTACAGTGCCATCCACAGATCTCCCTACAGTGCCATCCACAGATCCCCCTACAGTGCCATCCACAGATCCCCCTACAGTGCCATCCACAGATCCCCCTCTCCGACGCTCACAGCAGTATATATAAGTAACCTTTAACTGTGGATATCTTACTTTGTACTTTGTCTTTGCTCCGGTAATACAGGCAGTGCGGGGAGCGGCGCTCACTCACTGACGTCACGCGCCTTCTCCCACTAGGCGGCGCAGGCGCGTGACGTCAGTGAGTGAGCGCCGCCCCCCGCACTGCCTGTATTACTGGAGCTAAGACCTAGACTCGAGTATATACGGTAATAACAAAAAAAGTAAAAATGTCAGCAGCAATGAAATACCACCAAATGAAAGCTCTATTAGTGAGAAGAAAAGGAGGTAAAATTCATTTGGGTGGTAAGTTGCATGACCGAGCAATAAACAGTGAAAGTAGGGTAGGTCAGAAGTGTAAAAAGTGGCCTGGTCAATAAGGGTGTTTAAGCTAGGGGGGCTGAAGTGGTTAATCATCGCCTCTCCTTACCTTGGTGTTATCATGGTTGCTATTGTTTGTGTGACCAGTGAAATAGGGGGAACATTAACCAGTAAGATAGAGCAGCATCCAGGAAGATAGGGGAGATCATAAGCAATAAGATAGGACAGAGACTAGTAAGATAGGATGAATAATAACCAGTAAGATAGGGTAATGACCAGTAAGACAGGACAGTGGAAATGTCAGACTATTAAGATCACTGATACATACGATAATGGGCGATACAGTAATGGGTAAATTGTGAGAGTCACCCACAATAAATATCATCCATAACCCCAATTGTAGTATCAAAAAACTGATTTTACTGATTCATGACCCTACCCAAAAACAGGACATTGAGATAACCCATAATTCCCAACATATCTTCTTTGGTGTTCTACATCATCAATCTCAGTGAATTGAAGATAGGACAGTTAGCAGTAAAATAGGGCGGATAGAGACCAGTAAGGTAGGGTAATAACCAGTGAGTTAGGACAGTGACCAGTAATATATGGAAGTGAATTGTAAGATAAGGCAGTGATCTATAAATTAGGGTGGGAAGTGACCAGTACGATAAAGGGGGCAGTGAATAGATGAACCAAAGGCACTTTCCAAATGGTCTGAAAGCTGGAACCTTATTGGCTGCTATAAACAAGCTCCACTCGTCTTATGCAGAGGTTTAGATGAACCTCTTCATCCACATAAATCATCCCATACAGTTCCCTGGTCCAGTAATGTCTGACTGAGAACTTACCATGATCTAAAGAGGGGTCGCAGACTTCACTACAGACACACGGATGCTTCTCTCTTGCAGACAGAGGGGGATGTGATGCAGCAGAGCTGGGAGAGATCTTCCTCCTCCTGCAGCCGGCAACCAGGAATGACAGTTGGTAACAGCAATTATCATTCATGTTTCTGAGGGGAAGTGCTGATTGGTTGATCAGATTCTAATCCACCAATCAGCAGCTCTCTGTTCTCTACAGCCTGGGAGTGGAGGAGCACACAACAGCCCGAGACCTGAGTGCAGCACAACTGATGTGTGCGACTGTGAGGTGGACCAATTATTACCCCCATAGCAAAGTGTTGGTAGGGTTGATGCAAATTACATTTCTCATTAGTGTCCATACTTTTGCTCTTTTGCCCCTGAAATACTTCAACTTTTTTGTTTATAGCAGGGTACATATGGTTAAAGGAAAACATTTTTTTATATTTCACTATGCCGTAAATAAGCATTATTATTAATTCCACTAGATGGATATAATCCCGTTCTTGTTATTTTTCACCTTCCTGACAGAGCCTAGTTTTAAAAATCTGTAACTTTGGGATGCTTTAACCACTACAGAACCGCCGTACGCAGGATTGCTCTTTGCGGCGGCCCTGTTATTCTGAGTGGACGCGCCGGCGCGTCCTCTTGCGAGACGCGAGATTTCCTGTGAACGCGCGCACACAGGCGCACGCATTCACAGGAACTGCAGGTAAGCGAGTGAATCTCCAGCCTGCCAGCGGCGATCGTTCGCTGGCAGGCTGTAGATGCGATTTTTTTAACCCCTAAAAGGTATATTAGGCGCTGTTTTGATAACAGCGTCTAATATACCTGCTACCTGGTCCTCTGGTGGTCCCCTTTGTTTGGATCGACCACCAGAGAACACAGGCAGCTCAGTAATAAGTAGCACCAAACACCACTACACTACACCCCCCCCCTGTCACTTATTAACCCCTTATTAACCCCTGATCACCCCATGTTAGACTCCCTGATCACCCCCCTGTCATTGATCACCCCCCTGTAAGGCTCCATTCAGACGTCCGTATGTGTTTTGCGGATCCGATCTATGGATCCGCGGATCCGCAAAACACATACGGACGTCTGAATGAAGCCTTACAGGGGGGTGATCAATGACAGGGGGGTGATCAGGGAGTCTATATTGATCACCCCCCTGTAAGGCACCCACACCGACCCTTAGGTGCACCCACTCCGACCCTTAGGTGCACCCACTCCGACCCTTAGGTGCACTCACCCTAGTCATTAGGTGCACCCACCCCAATGATTAGGTGCACCCACCCTGACTCTTAGGTGCACCCACTCCGACCCTTAGGTGCACCCACTCCGACCCTTAGGTGCACCCACTCCGACCCTTAGGTGCACTCACCCTAGTCATTAGGTGCACCCACCCCAACGATTAGGTGCACCCACCCCAACTCTTAGGTGCACCCACACCGACCCTTAGGTGCACCCACTCCGACCCTTAGGTGCACCCACTCCGACCCTTAGGTGCACCCACTCTGACCCTTAGGTGCACCCACCCCGACCCTTAGGTTCACCGACCCCTACCCTTAGTTGCACCCACTCCGACCCTTAGGAGCACTCACCCTAGTCATTAGGTGCACCCACCCCAACGATTAAGTGAACACACCTCGACTCTTAGGTGCACCTACTCCGATCCTTAGGTGCACCCACTCCGACCCTTAGGTGCACTCACCCTAATCATTAGGTGCACCCACTCCAACGATTAGGTGCACCCACCCTGACCCTTAGGTGCACCTACCTCGACCCTTAGGTGCACCCACTCCAACCCTTAGGTGCACCTACTCCGACCCTTAGGTGCACTCACCCCAGTCATTAGGTGCACCCACCCCAAAGATTAGGTGCACCCACCCGACTCTTAGGTGCACTCACCCCGACTCTTAGGTGCACCCACTCCGACCCTTAGGTGCACCCATCCCGAATCTTAGGTGCACCCACCCCGACTCTTAAGTGCACCCACTCCGACCCTTAGGTGCACCCACTCCGACCCTTAGGTGCACTCACCCTAGTCATTAGTTGCACCCACCCCAACGATTAGGTGCACCCACTTCGACTCTTAGGTGCACTCACCCCGACTCTTAGGTGCACCCACTCTGACCCTTATGTGCACCCACTCCGACCCTTAGGTGCACTCACCCTAGTCATTAGGTGCACCCACCCCAACAATTAAGTGAACCCACCCCGACTCTTAGGTGCACCCACCCTGACCCTTAGGTGCACCCACTCCAACCCTTAGGTGCACTCACCCTAGTCATTAGGTGCACACAACCCAACGATTAGGTGCACCCACCCTGACCCTTAGGTACACCCACCTCGACCCTTAGGTGCACCCACTCCGACCCTTAGGTGCACCCACCCCGACCCTTAGTTTCATCGACCCCTACCCTTAGTTGCACCCACTCCGACCCTTGGGTGCACCCACTCCGACCCTTAGGTGCACTCACCCTAGTCATTAGGTGCACCCACCCCAACGATTAAGTGAACCCACCCCGACTCTTAGGTGCACCTACTCCTATCCTTAGGTGCACCCACTCCGACCCTTAGGTGCACTCACCCTAGTCATTAGGTGCACCCACTCCAACGATTAGGTGCACCCACCCTGACCCTTAGGTGCACCCACCCCGACCCTTAGGTTCACCGACCCCTACCCTTAGTTGCACCCACTCCGACCCTTAGGTGCACCCACTCCGACCCTTAGGTGCACTCACCCTAGTCATTAGGTGCACCCACCCCAACGATTAAGTGAACACACCTCGACTCTTAGGTGCACCTACTCCGATCCTTAGGTGCACCCACTCCGACCCTTAGGTGCACTCACCCTAATCATTAGGTGCACCCACTCCAACGATTAGGTGCACCCACCCTGACCCTTAGGTGCCCCCACCTCGACCCTTAGGTGCACCCACTCCGACCCTTAGGTGCACCCACTCCAACCCTTAGGTGCAACTACTCCGACCCTTAGGTGCACTCACCCCAGTCATTAGGTGCACCCACCCCAAAGATTAGGTGCAACCACCCGACTCTTAGGTGCACTCACCCGACTCTTAGGTGCACCCACTCTGACCCTTAGGTGCACCCATCCCGAATCTTAGGTGCACCCACCCCGACTCTTAAGTGCACCCACTCCGACCCTTAGGTGCACCCACTCCGACCCTTAGGTGCACTCACCCTAGTCATTAGTTGCACCCACCCCGACTCTTAGGTGCACCCACTCTGACCCTTATGTGCACCCACTCCGACCCTTAGGTGCACTCACCCTAGTCATTAGGTGCACCCACCCCAACAATTAAGTGAACCCACCCCGACTCTTAGGTGCACCCACCCTGACCCTTAGGTGCACCCACTCCAACCCTTAGGTGCACTCACCCTAGTCATTAGGTGCACACAACCCAACGATTAGGTGCACCCACCCTGACCCTTAGGTGCACCCACCTCGACCCTTAGGTGCACCCACTCCGACCCTTAGGTGCACCCACCCCGACCCTTAGTTTCATCGACCCCTACCCTTAGTTGCACCCACTCCGACCCTTGGGTGCACCCACTCCGACCCTTAGGTGCACTCACCCTAGTCATTAGGTGCACCCACCCCAACGATTAAGTGAACCCACCCCGACTCTTAGGTGCACCTACTCCTATCCTTAGGTGCACCCACTCCGACCCTTAGGTGCACTCACCCTAGTCATTAGGTGCACCCACTCCAACGATTAGGTGCACCCACCCTGACCCTTAGGTGCACCCACCCCGACCCTTAGGTTCACCGACCCCTACCCTTAGTTGCACCCACTCCGACCCTTAGGTGCACCCACTCCGACCCTTAGGTGCACTCACCCTAGTCATTAGGTGCACCCACCCCAACGATTAAGTGAACACACCTCGACTCTTAGGTGCACCTACTCCGATCCTTAGGTGCACCCACTCCGACCCTTAGGTGCACTCACCCTAATCATTAGGTGCACCCACTCCAACGATTAGGTGCACCCACCCTGACCCTTAGGTGCCCCCACCTCGACCCTTAGGTGCACCCACTCCGACCTTTAGGTGCACCCACTCCAACCCTTAGGTGCACCTACTCCGACCCTTAGGTGCACTCACCCCAGTCATTAGGTGCACCCACCCCAAAGATTAGGTGCAACCACCCGACTCTTAGGTGCACTCACCCGACTCTTAGGTGCACCCACTCTGACCCTTAGGTGCACCCATCCCGAATCTTAGGTGCACCCACCCCGACTCTTAAGTGCACCCACTCCGACCCTTAGGTGCACTCACCCTAGTCATTAGTTGCACCCACCCCAACGATTAGGTGCACCCACTTCGACTCTTAGGTGCACTCACCCCGACTCTTAGGTGCACCCACTCTGACCCTTATGTGCACCCACCCCGAATCTTAGGTGCACCCACCCAGACTCTTAGGTGCACCCACCCCGACCCTTATTTGTACCCACTCCGACCCTTAGGTGCACCCACTCCGACCCTTAGGTGCACTCACCCTAGTCATTAGGTGCACCCACCCCAACGATTAAGTGAACCCACCCAGACTCTTAGGTGCACCCACCCTGACCCTTAGGTGTACCCACTCCAACCCTTAGGTGCACTCACCCTAGTCATTAGGTGCACACAACCCAACGATTAGGTGCACCCACCCTGACCCTTAGGTGCACCCACCTCGACCCTTAGGTGCACCCACTCCGACCCTTAGGTGCACCCACCACGACCCTTAGTTTCATCGACCCCTACCCTTAGTTGCACCCACTCCGACCCTTGGGTGCACCCACTCCGACCCTTAGGTGCACTCACCCTAGTCATTAGGTGCACCCACCCCAACGATTAAGTGAACCCACCCCGACTCTTAGGTGCACCTACTCCTATCCTTAGGTGCACCCACTCCGACCCTTAGGTGCACTCACCCTAGTCATTAGGAGCACCCACTCCAACGATTAGGTGCACCCACCCTGACCCTTAGGTGCACCCACCTCGACCCTTAGGTGCACCCACTCCGACCCTTAGGTGCACCCACTCCGACCCTTAGGTGCACCTACTCTGACCCTTAGGTGCACTCACCCCAGTCATTAGGTGCACCCACCCCGACTCTTAGGTGCACTCACCCCGACTCTTAGGGCACCCACTCTGACCCTTAGGTGCACCCACCCCGAATCTTAGGTGCACCCACCCCGACTCTTAAGTGCACCCACTCCGACCCTTAGGTGCACCCACTCCGACCCTTAGGTGCACTCACCCCGGCCCTTATTTGTACCCACTCCGACCCTTAGGTGCACTCATCCTAGTCATTAGGTGCACCCACCCGAACGATTAAGTGAACCCACACCGACTCTTAGGTGCACCCACCCTGACCCTTAGGTGCACCCACTCTAACCCTTAGGTGCACTCACCCTAGTCATTAGGTGCACCCACCCCAACGATTAGATGCACCCACCCTGACCCTTAGGTGCACCCACCTCGACCCTTAGGTGCACCCACTCCGACCCTTAGGTGCACCCACTCCGACCCTTAGGTGCACCCACTCCGACCTTTAGGTGCACCCACTCTGACCCTTAGGTGCACCCACCCCGACCCTTAGGTTCACCGACCCCTACCCTTAGTTGCACCCACTCCGATTCTTAGGTGCACCCACACCGACCCTTAGGTGCACTCACCCTAGTCATTAGGTGCACCAACCCCAACGATTAAATGAACCCACCCCGACTCTTAGGTGCACCTACTCCGATCCTTAGTGCACCCACTCTGACTCTTAGGTGCACTCACCCTAGTCATTAGGTGCACCCACCCCAACGATTAGGTGCACCCATCCTGACCCTTAGGTGCACCCACCTCGCACCTTAGGTGCACCCACTCCGACCCTTTGGTGCACCCACTCCAACCCTTAGGTGCACCCACTCCGACCCTTTGGTGCACTCATCCTACTCATTAGGTGCACCCACCCCAACGATTAGGTGCACCCACCCCGACTTTTAGGTGCACTCACCCCGACCCTTAGGTGCACCCACTCTGACCCTTAGGTGCACCCACACCGAATCTTAGGTGCACCCACCCTGACTCTTAAGTGCACCCACCCCGACCCTTATTTGTACCCACTCCGACCCTTAGGTGCACCCACTCCGACCCTTAGGTGCACTCACCCTAGTCATTAGGTGTACCCACCCCAATAATTAGGTGCACCCACCCCGACTCTTAGGTGCACCCACCCTGACCCTTAGGTGCTCCCACCCCTGCCCTTAGGTGCACCCACTCCGACCCTTAGGTGCACCAACTCCGACCCTTAGGTGCACTCATCCTAGTCATTAGGTGCACGCACCCGAACGATTAAGTGAACCCACCCCGACTCTTAGGTGCACCCACCCTGACCCTTAGGTGCACCCACTCCAACCCTTAGGTGCACTCACCCTAGTCATTAGTCATTAGGTGCACCCACCCCAACGATTAGGTGCACCCACCCTGACCCTTAGGTGCACCCACCTCGACCCTTAGGGGTACCCACTCCGACCCTTAGGGGCACCCACTCCGACCTTTAGGTGCACCCACTCTGACCCTTAGGTGCACCCACCCCGACCCTTAGGTTCACCGACCCCTACCCTTAGTTGCACCCACTCCGACCCTTAGGTGCACCCACTCCAACCCTTAGGTGCACCCACCCTGACCCTTAGGTGCACCCACCTCACAGCTTAGGTGCACCCACTCCGACCCTTTGGTGCACCCACTCCAACCCTTAGGTGCACCCACTCCGACCCTTAGGTGCACTCACCCTAGTCATTAGGTGCACCGACCCCAACGATTAGGTGAACCCACCCCGACTCTTAGGTGCACTCACCCCGACTCTTAGGTGCACCCACTCTGAACCTTAGGTGCACCCACCCCGAATCTTAGGTGCACCCACCCTGACTCTTAAGTGCACCCACCCCGACCCTTATTTGTACCCACTCCAACCCTTAGGTGCACCCACTCCGACCCTTAGGTGCACTCACCCTAGTCATTAGGTGTACCCACCCCAATGATTAGGTGCACCCACCCCGACTCTTAGGTGCACCCACCCTGACCCTTAGGTGCTCGCACCCCTGCCCTTAGGTGCACCCACCCTGACCCTTAGGTGCACCCACTCCAACCCTTAGGTGCACTCACCCTAGTCATTAGGTGCACCCACCCCAACGATTAGGTGCACCCACCCTGACCCTTAGGTGCACCCACCTCGACCCTTAGGTGCACCCACTCCGACCCTTAGGTTCACCGACCCCTACCCTTAGTTGCACCCACTCCGACCCTTAGGTGCACCCACTCCGACCCTTAGGTGCACTCACCCTAGTCATTAGGTGCACCCACCCCAACGATTAAGTGAACCTACCCCGACTCTTAGGTGCACCTACTCCGATCCTTAGTGCACCCACTCCGACCCTTAGGTTCACTCACCCTAGTCATTAGGTGCACCCACCCCAACGATTAAGTGAACCCACCCCGACTCTTGGGTGCACCCACCCCAAATCTTAGGTGCACCCACCCTGACTCTTATGTGCACCCACCCCGACCCTTATTTGTACCCACTCCGACCCTTAGGTGCACCCACTCCGACCCTTAGGTGCACTCACCCTAGTCATTAGGTGTACCCACCCCGACTCTTAGGTGCACCCACCCTGACGCTTAGGTGCTCCCACCCCTGCCCTTAGGTGCACCCACTCCGACCCTTAGGTGCACCCACTCCGACCCTTAGGTGCACTCATCCTAGTCATTAGGTGCACCCACCCGAACGATTAAGTGAACCAACCCCGACTCTTAGGTGCACCCACCCTGACCCTTAGGTGCACCCACTCCAACCCTTAGGTGCACTCACCCTAGTCATTAGGTGCACCCACCCCAACGATTAGGTGCACCCACCCTGACCCTTAGGTGCACCCATCTCGACCCTTAGGTGCACCCACTCCGACCCTTAGGTGCACCCACTCCAACCTTTAGGTGCACCCACTCTGACCCTTAGGTGCACTCACCCTAGTCATTAGGTGCACCAACCCCAACGATTAAGTAAACCCACCCCGACTCTTAGGTGCACCTACTCCGATCCTTAGTGCGCCCACTCCGACCCTTAGGTGCACTCACCCTAGTCATTAGGTGCACCCACCCCAACGATTAGGTGCACCCATCCTGACCCTTAGGTGCACCCACCTCGCACCTTAGGTGCACCCACTCCGACCATTTGGTGCACCCACTCCAACCCTTAGGTGTACCCACTCCGACCCTTAGGTGCACTCACCCTACTCATTAGGTGCACCCACCCCAACGATTAGGTGCACTCACCCCGACTCTTAGGTGCACTCACCCCGACTCTTAGGTGCACCCACTCTGACCCTTAGGTGCACCCACACCGAATATTAGGTGCACCCACCCTGACTCTTAAGTGCACCCACCCCGACCCTTATTTGTACCCACTCCGACCCTTAGGTGCACTCACCCTAGTCATTAGGTGTACCCACCCCAATGATTAGGTGCACCCACCCCGACTCTTAGGTGCACCCACCCTGACCCTTAGGTGCTCCAATCCCCTGCCCTTAGGTGCACCCACTCCGACCCTTAGGTACACCCACTCCGACCCTTAGGTGCACTCATCCTAGTCATTAGGTGCACCCACCCGAACGATTAAGTGAACCCACCTCGACTATTAGGTGCACCCACCCTGACCCTTAGGTGCACCCACTCCAACCCTTAGGTGCACTCACCCTAGTCATTAGGTGCACCCACCCCAACGATTAGGTGCACCCACCCTGACCCTTAGGTGCACCCACCTCGACCCTTAGGTGCACCCACTCCGACCCTTAGGTGCACCCACTCCGACCCTTAGGTGCACCCACTCCGACCTTTAGGTGCACCCACTCTGACCCTTAGGTGCACCCACTCTGACCCTTAGGTGCACCCACTCCAACCCTTAGGTGCACTCACCCTAGTCATTAGGTGCACCCTCCCCAACGATTAGGTGCACCCACCCCGACTCTTAGGTGCACCCACTCCGACCCTTAGGTGCACCCACTCCGACCCTTAGGTGCACCCACCCCGACCCTTAGTTGCACCCACTCCGACCCTTAGGTGCACTCACTCGGATCCTTAGGTGCACCCACTCCGACCCTTAGGTGCACTCACCCTAGTCATTAGGTGCACCTACCACAACGATTAGGTGCACTCACCCTGACCCTTAGGTGCACCCACCTCGACCCTTAGGTGCACTCACTCCGACCCTTAGGTGCACCCACTCCGACCCTTAGGTTCACCCACTCCGACCCTTAGGTGCACTCACCCTAGTCATTAGGTGCACCCACCCCAACAATTACGTGCACCCACTCCGACCCTTAGGTGCACTCACCCTAGTCATTAGGTGCACCCACTCCAATAATTAGGTGCACCCACCCCGACCCTTAGGTGCACCTACTCTGACCCTTAGGTGCACCCACCCCGACACTTAGGTTCACCGACCCCTACCCTTAGTTGCACCCACTCCGACCCTTAGGTGCACCCACTCCGACCCTTAGGTGCACTCACCCTAGTCATTAGGTGCACCCACCCCAACGATTAAGTGAACCCACCCCGACTCTTAGGTGCACCCACCCTGACCCTTAGGTGCACCCACGCCAACCCTTAGGTGCACTCACCCTAGTTATTAGGTGCACACACCCCAACGATTAGGTGCACCCACCCTGACCCTTAGGTGCACCCACCTCGACCATTAGGTGCACCCACTCCGACCCTTAGGTGCACCCACTCCGACCCTTAGGTGCACCCACTCTGACCCTTAGGTGCACCCACCCCGACCCTTAGGTTCACCGACCCCTACCCTTAGTTGCACCCACTCCGACCCTTAGGTGCACCCACTCCGACCCTTAGGTGCACTCACCCTAGTCATTAGGTGCACCCACCCCAACGATTAAGTGAACACACCTCGACTCTTAGGTGCACCTACTCCGATCCTTAGGTGCACCCTCTCCGACCCTTAGGTGCACTCACCCTAATCATTAGGTGCACCCACTCCAACGATTAGGTGCACCCACCCTGACCTTTAGGTGCACCCACCTCGACCCTTAGGTGCACCCACTCCGACCTTTAGGTGCACCCACTCCAACCCTTAGGTGCACCTACTCCGACCCTTAGGTGCACTCACCCCAGTCATTAGGTGCACCCACCCCAAAGATTAGGTGCACCCACCCCGACTCTTAGGTGCACTCACCACGACTCTTAGGTGCACCCACTCTGACCCTTAGGTGCACCCACCCCGAATCTTAGGTGCACCCACCCCGACTCTTAAGTGCACCCACTCCGACCCTTAGGTGCACCCACTCCGACCCTTAGGTGCACTCTCCCTAGTCATTAGTTGCACCCACCCCAACGATTAGGTGCACCCACTTCGACTCTTAGGTGCACTCACCCCGACTCTTAGGTGCACCCACTCTGACCTTTATGTGCACCCACCCCGAATCTTAGGTGCACCCACCCAGACTCTTAGGTGCACCCACCCCGACCCTTATTTGTACCCACTCCGACCCTTAGGTGCACCCACTCCAACCCTTAGGTGCACTCACCCTAGTCATTAGGTGCACACAACCCAACGATTAGGTGCACCCACCCTGACCCTTAGGTGCACCCACCTCGACCCTTAGGTGCACCCACTCCGACCCTTAGGTGCACCCACCCCGACCCTTAGGTGCTCCCACTCCGACCCTTAGGTGCACCCACTCTGACCCTTAGGTTCATCGACCCCTACCCTTAGTTGCACCCACTCCGACCCTTGGGTGCACCCACTCCGACCCTTAGGTGCACTCACCCTAGTCATTAGGTGCACCCACCCCAACGATTAAGTGAACCCACCCCGACTCTTAGGTGCACGTACTCCTATCCTTAGGTGCACCCACTCCGAACCTTAGGTGCACTCACCCTAGTCATTAGGTGCACCCACTCCAACGATTAGGTGCACCCACCCTGACCCTTAGGTGCACCCACCTCGACCCTTAGGTGCACCCACTCCGACCCTTAGGTGCACCCTCTCCAACCCTTAGGTGCACCTACTTTGACCCTTAGGTGCACTCACCCCAGTCATTAGGTGCACCCACCCCGACTCTTAGGTGCACTCACCCCGACTCTTAGGTGCACCCACTCTGACCCTTAGGTGCACCCACCCCGACTCTTAGGTGCACCCACTCCGACCCTTAGGTGCACCCACTCCGACCCTTAGGTGCACTCACCCCGACCCTTATTTGTACCCACTCCGACCCTTAGATGCACCCACTCCGACCCTTAGGTGCACCCACTCCGAACCTTAGGTGCACTCATCCTAGTCATTAGGTGCACCCACCCCAACGATTAAGTGAACCCACCCCGACTCTTAGGTGCACCCACCCTGACCCTTAGGTGCACCCACTCCAACCCTTAGGTGCACTCACCCTAGTCATTAGGTGCACCCACCCCAACGATTAGGTGCACCCACCCTGGCCCTTAGGTGCACCCACCTCGACCCTTAGGTGCACCCACTCCGACCCTTAGGTGCACCCACTCCGACCCTTAGGTGCACCCACTCCGACCCTTATGTGCACCCACTCCGACCTTTAGGTGCACCCACTCTGACCCTTAGGTGCACCCACCCCGACCCTTAGGTTCACCGACCCCTACCCTTAGTTGCACCCACTCCGACCCTTAGGTGCACCCACTCCGACCCTTAGGTGCACTCACCCTAGTCATTAGGTGCACCCACCCCAATGATTAAGTGAACCTACCCCGACTCTTAGGTGCACCTACTCCGATCCTTAGTGCACCCACTCCGACCCTTAGGTGCACTCACCCTAGTCATTAGGTGCACCCACCCCAACGATTAGGTGCACCCACCCTGACCATTAGTTGCACCCACCTCGCACCTTCGGTGCACCCACTCCGACCCTTTGGTGCACCCACTCCAACCCTTAGGTGCACCCACTCCGACCCTTAGGTGCACTCACCCTAGTCATTAGGTGCACCCACCCCAACGATTAGGTGCACCCACCCCGACTCTTAGGTGCACTCACCCCGACTCTTAGGTGCACTCACCCCGACTCTTAGGTGCACCCACTCTGACCCTTAGGTGCACCCACCCCGAATCTTAGGTGCACCCACCCCGACTCTTAAGTGCACCCACTCCGACCCTTAGGTGCACCCACTCCGACCCTTAGGTGCACTCTCCCTAGTCATTAGTTGCACCCACCCCAACGATTAGGTGCACCCACTTCGACTCTTAGGTGCACTCACCCCGACTCTTAGGTGCACCCACTCTGACCTTTATGTGCACCCACCCCGAATCTTAGGTGCACCCACCCCGACTCTTAGGTGCACCCACCCCGACCCTTATTTGTACCCACTCCGACCCTTAGGTGCACCCACTCCAACCCTTAGGTGCACTCACCCTAGTCATTAGGTGCACACAACCCAACGATTAGGTGCACCCACCCTGACCCTTAGGTGCACCCACCTCGACCCTTAGGTGCACCCACTCCGACCCTTAGGTGCACCCACCCCGACCCTTAGGTGCTCCCACTCCGACCCTTAGGTGCACCCACTCTGACCCTTAGGTTCATCGACCCCTACCCTTAGTTGCACCCACTCCGACCCTTGGGTGCACCCACTCCGACCCTTAGGTGCACTCACCCTAGTCATTAGGTGCACCCACCCCAACGATTAAGTGAACCCACCCCGACTCTTAGGTGCACGTACTCCTATCCTTAGGTGCACCCACTCCGAACCTTAGGTGCACTCACCCTAGTCATTAGGTGCACCCACTCCAACGATTAGGTGCACCCACCCTGACCCTTAGGTGCACCCACCTCGACCCTTAGGTGCACCCACTCCGACCCTTAGGTGCACCCTCTCCAACCCTTAGGTGCACCTACTTTGACCCTTAGGTGCACTCACCCCAGTCATTAGGTGCACCCACCCCGACTCTTAGGTGCACTCACCCCGACTCTTAGGTGCACCCACTCTGACCCTTAGGTGCACCCACCCCGAATCTTAGGTGCACCCACTCCGACCCTTAGGTGCACCCACTCCGACCCTTAGGTGCACTCACCCCGACCCTTATTTGTACCCACTCCGACCCTTAGATGCACCCACTCCGACCCTTAGGTGCACCCACTCCGAACCTTAGGTGCACTCATCCTAGTCATTAGGTGCACCCACCCCAACGATTAAGTGAACCCACCCCGACTCTTAGGTGCACCCACCCTGACCCTTAGGTGCACCCACTCCAACCCTTAGGTGCACTCACCCTAGTCATTAGGTGCACCCACCCCAACGATTAGGTGCACCCACCCTGGCCCTTAGGTGCACCCACCTCGACCCTTAGGTGCACCCACTCCGACCCTTAGGTGCACCCACTCCGACCCTTAGGTGCACCCACTCCGACCCTTATGTGCACCCACTCCGACCTTTAGGTGCACCCACTCTGACCCTTAGGTGCACCCACCCCGACCCTTAGGTTCACCGACCCCTACCCTTAGTTGCACCCACTCCGACCCTTAGGTGCACCCACTCCGACCCTTAGGTGCACTCACCCTAGTCATTAGGTGCACCCACCCCAATGATTAAGTGAACCTACCCCGACTCTTAGGTGCACCTACTCCGATCCTTAGTGCACCCACTCCGACCCTTAGGTGCACTCACCCTAGTCATTAGGTGCACCCACCCCAACGATTAGGTGCACCCACCCTGACCATTAGTTGCACCCACCTCGCACCTTCGGTGCACCCACTCCGACCCTTTGGTGCACCCACTCCAACCCTTAGGTGCACCCACTCCGACCCTTAGGTGCACTCACCCTAGTCATTAGGTGCACCCACCCCAACGATTAGGTGCACCCACCCCGACTCTTAGGTGCACTCACCCCGACTCTTAGGTGCACTCACCCCGACTCTTAGGTGCACCCACTCTGACCCTTAGGTGCACCCACCCCGAATCTTAGGTGCACCCACCCTGACTCTTAAGTGCACCCACCCCGACCCTTATTTGTACCCACTCCGACCCTTAGGTGCACCAAATCCGACCCTTAGGTGCACTCACCCTAGTCATTAGGTGTACCCACCCCAATGATTAGGTGCACCCACCCCAACTCTTAGGTGCACCCACCCTGACCCTTAGGTGCTCCCACCCCTGCCCTTAGGTGCACCCACTCCGACCCTTAGGTGCACCCACTCCGACCCTTAGGTGCACTCATCCTAGTCATTAGGTGCACCCACCCGAATGATTAAGTGAACCCACCCCGACTCTTAGGTGCACCCACCCTGACCCTTAGGTGCACCCACTCCAACCCTTAGGTGCACTCACCCTAGTCATTAGGTGCACCCACCCCAACGATTAGGTGCATCCACCATGACCCTTAGGTGCACCCACCTCGACCCTTAGGTGCACCCACTCCGACCCTTAGGTGCACCCACTCCGACCCTTAGGTGCACCCACTCCGACCTTTAGGTGCACCCACTCTGACCCTTAGGTGCACCCACCCCGACCCTTAGGTTCACCGACCCCTACCCTTAGTTGCACCCACTCCGACCCTTAGGTGCACCCACTCCGACCCTTAGGTGCACTCACCCTAGTCATTAGGTGCACCAACCCCAACGATTAAATTAACCCTCCCCGACTCTTAGGTGCACCTACTCCGATCCTTAGTGCACCCACTCTGACTCTTAGGTGCACTCACCCTAGTCATTAGGAGCACCCACCCCAACGATTATGTGCACCCATCCTGACCCTTAGGTGCACCCACCTCGCACCTTAGGTGCACCCACTCCGACCCTTTGGTGCACCCACTCCAACCCTTAGGTGCACCCACTCCAACCCTTAGGTGCACCCACTCCGACCCTTAGGTGCACTCATCCTACTCATTAGGTGCACCCACCCCAACGATTAGGTGCACCCACCCCGACTCTTAGGTGCACTCACCCCGACTCTTAGGTGCACCCACTCTGACCCTTAGGTGCACCCACACCGAATCTTAGGTGCACCCACCCTGACTCTTAAGTGCACCAACCCCGACCCTTATTTGTACCCACTCTGACCCTTAGGTGCACCCACTCCGACCCTTAGGTGCACTCACCCTAGTCATTAGGTGTACCCACCCCAATGATGAGGTGCACCCACCCCGAC
Source organism: Bufo bufo (assembly GCF_905171765.1). Taxonomy (NCBI): domain Eukaryota; kingdom Metazoa; phylum Chordata; class Amphibia; order Anura; family Bufonidae; genus Bufo; species Bufo bufo. The sequence continues at coordinate 566,080,775 of NC_053391.1, read as the reverse complement.
TCTTAGGTGCACCCACCCTGACCCTTAGGTGCTCCCACCCCTGCCCTTAGGTGCACCCACTCCGACCCTTAGGTGCACCCACTCCGACCCTTAGGTGCACTCATCCTAGTCATTAGGTGCACCCACCCGAACGATTAAGTGAACCCACCCCGACTCTTAGGTGCACCCACCCTGACCCTTAAGTGCACCCACTCCAACCCTTAGGTGCACTCACCCTAGTCATTAGGTGCACCCACCCCAACGATTAGGTGCACCCACTCTGACCCTTAGGTGCACCCACCTCGACCCTTAGGTGTACCCACTCCGACCCTTAGGTGCACCCACTCCGACCCTTAGGTGCACCCACTCCGACCCTTAGGTGCACCCACTCCGACCTTTAGGTGCACCCACTCTGACCCTTAGGTGCACCCACCCCGACCCTTAGGTTCACCGACCCCTACTCTTAGTTGCACCCACTCCGACCCTTAGGTGCACCCACTCCAACCCTTAGGTGCACTCACCCTAGTCATTAGGTGCACCAAACCCAACGATTAAGTGAACCCACCCCGACTCTTAGGTGCACCTACTCCGATCCTTAGTGCACCCACCCTGACCCTTAGGTGCTCCCACCCCTGCCCTTAGGTGCACCCACTCCGACCCTTAGGTGCGCCGACCCCGACCCTTAGGTGCACTCACCCTAGTCATTAGGTGCACCCACTCCGACCCTTAGGTGCACCCACTCCGACCTTTAGGTGCACCCACTCCGACCTTTAGGTGCACCCACTCCGACCCATAGGTGCACCCACCCCGACCCTTAGGTTCACCGACCCCTACCTTTAGTTGCACCCACTCCGACCCTTAGGTGCATCCACACCAACCCTTAGGTGCACTAACCCTAGTCATTAGGTGCACCCACCCCAACGATTAAGTGAACCTACCCCGACTCTTAGGTGCACCTACTCCAATCCTTAGTGCACCCACTCCGACCCTTAGGTGCACTCACCCTAGTCATTAGGTGCACCCACCCAACGATTAGGTGCACCCACCCTGACCCTTAGTTGCACCCACCTCGCACCTTAGGTGCACCCACTCCGACCCTTTGGTGCACCCACTCCAACCCTTAGGTGCACCCACTCCGACCCTTAGGCGCACTCACCCTAGTCATTAGGTGCACCCACCCCAACGATTAGGTGCACTCACCCCGACTCTTAGGTGCACTCACCCCGACTCTTAGGTGCACCCACCCCGAATCTTAGGTGCACCCACCCCGAATCTTAGGTGCACCCACCCCGACTCTTAAGTGCACCCACCCAACCCTTATTTGTACCCACTCCGACCCTTAGGTGCACCCACTCCGACCCTTAGGTGCACTCACCCTAGTCATTAGGTGTACCCACCCCAATGATTAGGTGCACCCACCCCGACTCTTAGGTGCACCCACCCTGACCCTTAGGTGCACCCACCTCGACCCTTAGGTGCACCCACTCCGACCCTTAGGTGCACCCACCCCGACCCTTAGTTTCATCGACCCCTACCCTTAGTTGCACCCACTCCGACACTTGGGTGCACCCACTCCGACCCTTAGGTGCACTCACCCTAGTCATTAGGTGCACCCACCCCAACGATTAAGTGAACCCACCCCGACTCTTAGGTGCACCTACTCCTATCCTTAGGTGCACCCACTCCGACCCTTAGGTGCACTCACCCTAGTCATTAGGTGCACCCACTTCAACGATTAGGTGCACCCACCCTGACCCTTAGGTGCACTCACTCCGACCCTTAGGTGCACCCACTCCGACCCTTAGGTGCACCCACTCCGACCCTTAGGTGCACTCACCCTAGTCATTAGGTGCACCCTCCCCAACGATTAGGTGCACCCACCCCGACTCTTAGGTGCACCCACTCCGACCCTTAGGTGCACCCATTCCGACCCTTAGGTGCACCCACCCCGACCCTTAGGTGCACCCACTCCGACCCTTAGGTGCACTCACTCCGATCCTTAGGTGCACCCACTCCGACCCTTAGGTGCACTCACCCTAGTCATTAGGTGCACCTACCCCAACGATTAGGTGCACCCACCCTGACCCTTAGGTGCACCCACCTCGACCCTTAGGTGCACTCACTCCGACCCTTAGGTGCACCCACTCCGACCCTTAGGTGCACCCACTCCGACCCTTAGGTGCACTCACCCTAGTCATTAGGTGCACCCACCCCAACAATTAGGTGCACCCACTCCGACCCGTAGGTGCACTCACCCTAGTCATTAGGTGCACCCACTCCAATAATTAGGTGCACCTACCCCGACCCTTAGGTGCACCCACTCTGACCCTTATGTGCACCCACCCCGACACTTAGGTTTACCGACTCCTAACCTTAGTTGCACCCACTCCGACCCTTAGGTGCACCCACTCCGACCCTTAGGTGCACTCACCCTAGTCATTAGGTGCACCCACCCCAATGATTAAGTGAACCCACCCTGATTCTTAGGTGCACCCACCCTGACCCTTAGGTGCACCCACGCCAACCCTTAGGTGCACTCACCCTAGTCATTAGGTGCACACACCCCAACGATTAGGTGCACCCACCCTGACCCTTCAGTGCACCCACCTCGACCCTTAGGTGCACCCACTCCGACCCTTAGGTGCACCCACTCCGCCCCTTAGGTGCACCCACTCTGACCCTTAGGTGCACCCACCCCGACCCTTAGGTTCACCGACCCCTACCCTTAGTTGCACCCACTCCGACCCTTAGGTGCACCCACTCCGACCCTTAGGTGCACTCACCCTAGTCATTAGGTGCACCCACCCCAACGATTAAGTGAACACACCTCGACTCTTAGGTGCACCTACTCCGATCCTTAGGTGCACCCACTCCGACCCTTAGGTGCACTCACCCTAATCATTAGGTGCACCCACTCCAACGATTAGGTGCACCCACCCTGACCCTTAGGTGCACCCACTCCGACCCTTAGGTGCACCCACTCCAACCCTTAGGTGCACCTACTCCGACCCTTAGGTGCACTCACCCCAGTCATTAGGTGCACCCACCCCAAAGATTAGGTGCACCCACCCCGACTCTTAGGTGCACTCACCCCGACTCTTAGGTGCACCCACTCTGACCCTTAGGTGCACCCACCCCGAATCTTAGGTGCACCCACCCCGACTCTTAAGTGCACCCGCTCCGACCCTTTGGTGCACCCACTCCGACCCTTAGGGGCACTCACCCTAGTCATTAGTTGCACCCACCCTTACGATTAGGTGCACCCACTTCGACTCTTAGGTGCACTCACCCCGACTCTTAGGTGCACCCACTCTGACCCTTATGTGCACCCACCCTGAATCTTAGGTGCACCCACCCAGACTCTTAGGTGCACCCACCCCGACCCTTATTTGTACCCACTCCGACCCTTAGGTGCACCGACTCCGACCCTTAGGTGCACTCACCCTAGTCATTAGGTGCACCCACCCCAACGATTAAGTGAACCCACCCCGACTCTTAGGTGCACCCACCCTGACCCTTAGGTGCACCCACTCCAACCCTTAGGTGCACTCACCCTAGTCATTAGGTGCACACAACCCAACGATTAGGTGCACCCACCCTGACCCTTAGGTGCACCCACCTCGACCCTTAGGTGCACCCACTCCGACCCTTAGGTGCACCCACCCCGACCCTTAGGTGCACTCACCCTAGTCATTAAGTGCACCCACCCCAACGATTAAGTGAACCCACCCCGACTCTTAGGTGCACCTACTCCTATCCTTAGGTGCACCCACTCCGACCCTTAGGTGCACTCACCCTAGTCATTAGGTGCACCCACTCCAACGATTAGGTGCACCCACCCTGACCCTTAGGTGCACCCACCTCGACCCTTAGGTGCACCCACTCCGACCCTTAGGTGTACCCACTCCAACCCTTAGGTGCACCTACTTTGACCCTTAGGTGCACTCACCCCAGTCATTAGGTGCACCCACCCCGACTCTTAGGTGCACTCACCCCGACTCTTAGGTGCACCCACCCCGAATCTTAGGTGCACCCACCCCGACTCTTAAGTGCACCTACTCCGACCCTTAGGTGCACCCACTCCGACCCTTAGGTGCACTCACCCCGACCCTTATTTGTACCCACTCCGACCCTTAGGTGCACCCACTCCGACCCTTAGGTGCACCCACTCCGAACCTTAGGTGCACTCATCCTAGTCATTAGGTGCACCCACCCCAACGATTAAGTGAACCCACCCCGACTCTTAGGTGCACCCACCCTGACCCTTAGGTGCACCCACTCCAACCCTTAGGTGCACTCACCCTAGTCATTAGGTGCACCCACCCCAACGATTAGGTGCACCCACCCTGACCCTTAGGTGCACCCACCTCGACCCTTAGGTGCACCCACTCCGACCCTTAGGTGCACCCACTCCGACCCTTATGTGCACCCACTCCGACCTTTAGGTGCACCCACTCCGACCCTTAGGTGCACTCACCCTAGTCATTAGGTGCACCCACCCCAATGATTAAGTGAACCTACCCCGACTCTTAGGTGCACCTACTCCGATCCTTAGTGCACCCACTCCGACCCTTAGGCCTCATGCACACGACCGTTGTGTGCACCCGTGGCCGTTGTGCCGTTTTCCATTTTTTTTCGCGGACCCATTGACTTTCAATGGGTCCGTGGAAAAATCGGAAAATGCACAGTTTTGCAGCCGCATCCGTGATCCGTGTTTCCTGGCCGTGAAAAAAATATGCCCTGTTCAAGTCAATGGGTCCGTGAAAGAACACGGGTGCACACAAGATTGGCATCCGTGTCCGTGATCCGTGGCCGTAGGTTAGTTTTTAGACAGACGGATCCGAAGATCCGTCTGCATAAAAGCTTTTTCAGAGATGAGTTTTCACTTCGTGAAAACTCAGATCCGACAGTATGTTCTAACACAGAAGCGTTCCCATGGTGATGGGGACGCTTCTAGTTAGAATACACTACAAACTGTGTACAAGACTGCCCCCTGCTGCCTGGCAGCACCCGATCTCTTACAGGGGGCCGTGATCAGCACAATTAACCCCTTCAGGTGCGGCAGGAGGGGTTAATTGTGCTGATCACGGCCCCCTGTAAGAGATCAGGGCTGCCAGGCAGCAGGGGGCAGACCCTCCCCCCCCCTCCCCAGTTTGAATATCATTGGTGGCGAGTGCGGCCCCCCCCCCTCTATTGTAATAATAGGTTGGTGGCACAGTGTGCGCCCCCCCCACCCTCTATTGTAATAATTTGTTGGTGGCACAGTGTGCGCCCCCCCCCCTCCCTCCCTCTATTGTAATAATTCGTTGGTGGCACAGTGTGCGCCCCCCATCGGCCCCCCTCCCTCTATAGCATTAACAACATTGGTGGCCAGTGTGCGGCCTCCCATCTCCCCCCCCCCCATCATTGGTGGCAGTGGAGTTCCGATCGGAGTCCCAGTTTAATCGCTGGGGCTCCGATCGGTAACCATGGCAACCAGGACGCTACTACAGTCCTGGTTGCCATGGTTACTTAGCATCCCATCTCTCCCCCCCCCCCCCCCCGATCATTGGTGGCAGCGGGTTACTAGCAATAGTACAATAGTAGAAGATTCATACTTACCTGCTGGCTGCTGCGATGTTCGTGTCCGGCCGGGAGCTCCACCTACTGGTAAGTGACAGGTCTATGCGGCGCATTGCTAAATGAACTGTCACTTAGCAGTAGGAGGAGCTCCCGGCCGGACACATAGAAACATAGAAACATAGAATGTGTCGGCAGATAAGAACCATTTGGCCCATCCAGTCTGCCCAATATACTAAATACTATGGATAGCCCCTGGCCCTATCTTATATGAAGGATGGCCTTATGCCTATCCCATGCATGCTTAAACTCCTCCACTGTATTTGCAGCTACCACTTCTGCAGGAAGGCTATTCCATGCATCCACTACTCTCTCAGTAAAGTAATACTTCCTGATATTACTTTTAAACCTTTGCCCCTCTAATTTAAAACTATGTCCTCTTGTAGCAGTTTTTCTTCTTTTAAATATTCTCTCCTCTTTTACCTTGTTGATTCCCTTTATGTATTTAAAAGTTTCTATCATATCCCCTCTGTCTCGTCTTTCTTCCAAGCTATACATGTTAAGGTCCTTTAATCTTTCCTGGTAAGTTTTATCCTGCAATCCATGTACCAGTTTAGTAGCTCTTCTCTGAACTCTCTCCAAAGTATCAATATCCTTCTGGAGATATGGTCTCCAGTACTGAGCACAATACTCCAAATGAGGTCTCACTAGTGCTCTGTAGAGCGGCATGAGCACCTCCCTCTTTCTACTGGTAATTCCTCTCCCTATACACCCAAGCATTCTGCTAGCATTTCCTGCTGCTCTATGACATTGTCTGCCTACCTTTAAGTCTTCTGAAATAATGACCCCTAAATCCCTTTCCTCAGATACTGAGGTTAGGACTGTATCCCTGATTTTATATTCTGCTCCTGGGTTTTTACGTCCCAGGTGCATTATCTTGCACTTATCAACATTCAATTTTAGTTGCCATATTTTTGACCATTCCTCTAGTTTTCCTAAGTCCTTTTCCATTTGGTGTATCCCTCCAGGAACATCAACCCTGTTACAAATCTTTGTGTCATCAGCAAAAAGACACACCTTACCATCGAGGCCTTCTGCAATTTCGCTGATAAAGATATTAAACAATATGGGTCCCAGAACAGATCCCTGAGGTACCCCACTGGTAACAAGACCTTGGTCTGAATATACTCCATTGACTACAACCCTCTGTTGCCTGTCCCTCAGCCACTGCCTAATCCATTCAACAATATGGGAGTCCAAGCCCAAAGACTGCACTTTATTGATAAGCTTTCTATGTGGGACAGTATCAAAAGCCTTACTAAAGTCTAGATAAGCGATGTCTACTGCACCTCCTCCATCTATTATTTTAGTCACCCAATCGAAAAAATCAATAAGATTAGTTTGACATGATCTCCCTGAAGTAAACCCATGCTGTTTTTCATCTTTCAATCCATGGGATTTTAGATGTTCCACAATCCTCTCCTTAAGTATGGTTTCCATTAATTTCCCCACTATTGATGTCAGGCTTACTGGCCTATAGTTGCCCGATTCCTCCCTACTACCTTTCTTGTGAATGGGCACAACATTTGCTAATTTCCAATCTTCTGGGACGACTCCTGTTGCCAGCGATTGGTTAAATAAATCTGTTAATGGTTTTGCTAGTTCAACGCTGAGCTCTTTTAATAGCTTTGCGTGTATCCCATCAGGCCCCTGTGACTTATTTGTATTAATTTTAGACAGCTGACTTAGAACCTCTTCCTCTGTAAAGACACATGCATCAAAAGATTCATTAGTCTTCTTTCCTAACTGAGGTCCTTCTCCTTCATTTTTCTTTGTAAAAACTGAACAGAAATATTCATTGAGGCAGTCAGCTAGTTCTTTATCTTCTTCTATATACCTTCCTTCTTTTGTTTTTAATTTGGTAATTCCTTGTTTTAGTTTCCTTTTTTCATTTATGTATCTGAAGAATGCCTTGTCGCCTTTTTTCCCTGACTGAGCTAATTTCTCTTCTGCCTGTGCTTTGGAAGCTCTTATAACTTGTTTGGCCTCTCTCTGCCTAATCTTATAAATTTGTCTGTCATCCTCGTTTTGTTTTTTTTTCTATAATTCCTAAATGCTATCTTTTTGTTTTTAATGATTTTGGCCACTTCTGCTGAGTACCACAGTGGTCTCTTCCTTTTTTTGCTTTTACTGACAAGCCTAATGCAATTTTCTGTTGCCTTCAATAGTGCCACTTTTAAGTAGTCCCATTTCTCCTGGACTCCAATGAAACTGTTCCAGTCTGATAGGGACTTGTATACCACTAATCTAATTTTAGAAAAGTCTGTTTTTCTAAAATCTAAAACTTTTGTTTTTGTGTGGTGTGACTCAGTCACTGTACTTATAGTAAACCACACTGACTGGTGATCACTAGATCCCAAGCTTTCCCCTACAGTAATATCAGATACCAAATTCCCATTTGTGAATACTAAATCTAAAATGGCCTCCTTCCAACATCGCAGCTCCCAGGTAAGTATGAATCTTTTACTATTGTACTATTGCTAGTAACCCGCTGCCACCAATGATCGGGGGGGGGGGGGGGGGGGAGAGATGGGAGGCCGCACACTGGCCACCAATGTTGTTATTGCTATAGAGGGAGGGGGGGCCGATGGGGGGCGCACACTGTGCCACCAACGATTTATTACAATAGAGGGAGGAAGGGGGGGGGCACACTGTGCCACCAACGAATTATTACAATAGAGGGAGGAAGGGGGGGGGGGGCCGCACTGGCCACCAATGATATTCAAACTGGGGAGGGGGGGGGGGGTCTGCCCCCTGCTGCCTGGCAGCCCTGATCTCTTACAGAGGGATATGATAGTACAATTAACCCCTTCAGGTGCGGCACCTGAGGGGTTAATTGTGCTGATCACGGCCCCCTGTAAGAGATCGGGTGCTGCTAGGCAGCAGGGGGCAGTCATGTACACAGTTTGTAGTATATTCTAACTAGAAGCGTCCCCATCACCATGGGAACGCCTCTGTGTTAGAATATACTGTCGGAAATGAGGTTTCACGATCTAACTCATATCCGACAGTATATTCTAACATAGAGGCGTTCCCATGGTGATGGGGACGCTTCAAGTTAAAATATACCATCGGATTGGAGAAAACTCCGATCTGATGGTATAAAAGGGACTCCAGACTTTACATTGAAAGTCAATGGGGACGGATCCGTTTGAAATGGCACCATATTGTGTCAACGTCAAACGGATCCGTCCCCATTGACTTGCATTGTAATTCAGGACGGATCCGTTTGGCTCCGCACGGCCAGGCGGACACCAAAACGACTTTTTTTTCATGCCCGTGGATCCTCCAAAAATCAAGGAAGACCCACGGACGAAAAATCGGTCACGGATCAGGGACCTACGGACCCCGTTTTTTCGGACCGTGAAAAAAAACGTTCGTGTGCATGAGGCCTTAGGTGCACTCACCCTAGTCATTAGGTGCACCCACCCCAACGATTAGGTGCACCCACCCTGACCATTAGTTGCACCCACCTCGCACCTTCGGTGCACCCACTCCGACCCTTTGGTGCACCCACTCCAACCCTTAGGTGCACCCACTCCGACCCTTAGGTGCACTCACCCTAGTCATTAGGTGCACCCACCCCAACGATTAGGTGCACCCACCCCGACTCTTAGGTGCACTCACCCCGACTCTTAGGTGCACTCACCCCGACTCTTAAGTGCACCCACTCTGACCCTTAGGTGCACCCACCCCGAATCTTAGGTGCACCCACCCTGACTCTTAAGTGCACCCACCCCGACCCTTATTTGTACCCACTCCGACCCTTAGGTGCACCAACTCCGACCCTTAGGTGCACTCACCCTAGTCATTAGGTGTACCCACCCCAATGATTAGGTGCACCCACCCAGACTCTTAGGTGCACCCACCCTGACCCTTAGGTGCTCCCACCCCTTAGGTGCACCCACTCCGACCCTTAGGTGCACCCACTCCGACCCTTAGGTGCACTCATCCTAGTCATTAGGTGCACCCACCCGAACGATTAAGTGAACCCACCCCGACTCTTAGGTGCACCCACCCTGACCCTTAGGTGCACCCACTCCAACCCTTAGGTGCACTCACCCTAGTCATTAGGTGCACCCACCCCAACGATTAGGTGCACCCACCCCGACCCTTAGGTGCACCCACTCCGACCCTTAGGTGCACCCACTCCGACCTTTAGGTGCACCCACTCTGACCCTTAGGTGCACCCACCCCGACCCTTAGGTTCACCGACCCCTACCCTTAGTTGCACCCACTCCGACCCTTAGGTGCATCCACTCCGACCCTTAGGTGCACTCACCCTAGTCATTAGGTGCACCAACCCCAACGATTAAATGAACCCACCCCGACTCTTAGGTGCACCTACTCCGATCCTTAGTGCACCCACTCTGACTCTTAGGTGCACTCACCCTAGTCATTAGGTGCACCCACCCCAATGATTAGGTGCACCCATCCTGACCCTTAGGTGCACCCACCTCGCACCTTTGGTGCACCCACTCCGACCCTTAGGTGCACCCACTCCGACCCTTAGGTGCACTCATCCTACTCATTAGGTGCACCCACCCCAACGATTAGGTGCACCCACCCCAACGATTAGGTGCACCCACCCCGACTCTTAGGTGCACTCACCCCGACTCTTAGGTGCACCCACTCTGACCCTTAGGTGCACCCACACCGAATCTTAGGTGCACCAACCCTGACTCTTAAGTGCACCCACCCCGACCCTTATTTGTACCCACTCCGACCCTTAGGTGCACCCACTCCGACCCATAGGTGCACTCACCCTAGACATTAGGTGTACCCACCCCAATGATTAGGTGCACCCACCCCGACTCTTAGGTGCACCCACCCTGACCCTTAGGTGCTCCCACCCCTGCCCTTAGGTGCACCCACTCCGACCCTTAGGTGCACCCACTCCGACCCTTAGGTGCACTCATCCTAGTCATTAGGTGCACCCACCCGAACGATTAAGTGAACCCACCCCGACTCTTAGGAGCACCCACCCTGACCCTTAGGTGCACCCACTCCAACCCTTAGGTGCACTCACCCTAGTCATTAGGTGCACCCACCCCAACGATTAGGTGCACCCACCCTGACCCTTAGGTGCACCCACTCCGACCCTTAGGTGCACCCACTCCGACCTTTAGGTGCACCCACTCCGACCCATAGGTGCACCCACCCCGACCCATAGGTGCACCCACCCCTACCCTTAGTTGCACCCACTCCGACCCTTAGGTGCATCCACACCGACCCTTAGGTGCACTCACCCTAGTCATTAGGTGCACCCACCCAACGATTAGGTGCACCCACCCTGACCCTTAGTTGCACCCACCTCGCACCTTAGGTGCACCCACTCCGACCCTTTGGTGCACCCACTCCAACCCTTAGGTGCACCCACTCCGACCCTTAGGTGCACTCACCCTAGTCATTAGGTGCACCCACCCCAACGATTAGGTGCACTCACCCCGACTCTTAGGTGCACTCACCCCGACTCTTAGTTGCACCCACTCTGACCCTTAGGTGCACCCACCCCGAATCTTAGGTGCACCCACCCTGACTCTTAAGTGCACCCACCCCGACCCTTATTTGTACCCACTCCGACCCTTATGTGCACCCACTCCGACCCTTAGGTGCACTCACCCTAGTCATTAGGTGTACCCACCCCAATGATTAGGTGCACCCACCCAGACTCTTAGGTGCACCCACCCTGACCCTTAGGTGCTCCCACCCTTGCCCTTAGGTGCACCCACTCCGACCCTTAAGTGCACCCACCCCGACCCTTAGGTGCACTCACCCTAGTCATTAGGTGCACCCACTCCGACCCTTAGGTGCACCCACTCCGACCCTTAGGTGCACCCACTCCGACCTTTAGGTGCACCCACTCCGACCCTTAGGTGCACCCACCCCGACCCTTAGGTTCATCGACCCCTACCCTTAGTTGCACCCACTCCGACCCTTAGGTACACCCACTCCGACCCTTAGGTGCACTCACCCTAGTCATTAGGTGTACCCAGCCCAATGATTAGGTGCACCTACCCCGACTGTTAGGTGCACCCACCCTGACCCTTAGGTGCTCCCACCCCTGCCCTTAGGTGCACTCACTCTGACCCTTAGGTGCACCCACTCCGACCCTTAGGTGCACTCATCCTAGTCATTAGGTGAACCCACCCCAACGATTAAGTGAACCCACCCCGACTCTTTGGTGCACCCACCCTGACCCTTAGGTGCACCCACTTCAACCCTTAGGTGCACTCACCCTAGTTATTAGGTGCACCCAATTCAACGATTAGGTGCACCCACCCTGACCCTTAGGTGCACCCACCTCGACCCTTAGGTGCACCCACTCCGACCTTTAGGTGCACCCACTCTGACCCTTAGGTTCACCGACCCCTACCCCTAGTTGCACCCACTCTGACCCTTAGGTGCACCCACTCCGACCCTTAGGTGCACTCACCCTAGTCATTAGGTGCACCCACCCCAACGATTAAGTGAACCCACCCCGACTCTTAGGTGCACCTACTCCGATCCTTAGTGCACCCATTCCGACCCTTAGTTGCACTCACCCTAGTCATTAGGTGCACCCACCCCAATGATTAGGTGCACCCACCCTGACCCTTAGGTGCACCCACCTCGCACCTTTGGTGCACCCACTCCAACCCTTAGGTGCACCCACTCCGACCCTTAGGTGCACTCACCCTAGTCATTAGGTGCACCCACCCCAAAGATTAGGTGCATCCACCCCGACTCTTAGGTTCACTCACCCCGACTCTTAGGTGCACCCACTCTGACCCTTAGGTGCACCCACCCCGAATCTTAGGTGCACCCACCCCGACTCTTAAGTGCACCCACCCAACCCTTATTTGTACCCACTCCGACCCTTAGGTGCACCCACTCCGACCCTTAGGTGCACTCACCCTAGTCATTAGGTGTACCCACCCCAATGATTAGGTGCACCCACCCCAACTGTTAGGTGCACCCACCCTGACCCTTAGGTGCTCCCACCCCTGCCCTAAGGTGCACCCACTCTGACCCTTAGGTGCACCCACCTCGACCCTTAGGTGCACCCACTCCGACCCTTAGGTGCACTCACTCCGATTCTTAGGTGCACCCACTCCGACCCTTAGGTGCACTAACCCTAGTCATTAGGTGCACCCACCCCAACGATTAGGTGTACCCACCCCGTCTCTTAGGTGCACTCACACCTACTCTTAGGTGCACCTACTCTGAGCCTTAGGACGAGTTCACACGAACGTGTGTGACCCGAGCCTGTGCTGCGGCCCGCAAATAGCGGACCGCAATGCACGATCGCCGGCCGTAGGTCAGCTGCATCGGATCGCGGACCCATTCACTTTAATGGGTCAGCGATCCGGCCGTTCCGCTAAAAGATAGGACTTGTTCTATCTTTTAGCGGAACGGAAGTACGGGACGTAACCCCAAAAAGGGAGGCACTCCGTAGTGCTTCCGTGGGGTCCCGTCCCGTGTGGCCGTTCCGCGATTCCGGATTTGGGGACCCATTGAAGTGAATGGGTCCGCATCCGTGATGCGGAATTCACACGGAACTATGGCCGTGTATTGCGGCCCGCGATTTGCGGGCCGCAATACGGCCACAGATCACACACGTTCGTGTGAACTTAGCCTTAGGTGCACCCACTCCGACCCTTAGGTGCACCCACTCCGACCCTTAGGTGCACTCACCCTAGTCATTAGGTGCACCCACCCCAACGATTAAGTGCACCCACCCCAACTCTTAGGTGCACCAACCCCGACCCTTAGGTGCACCCACTCTGACCCTTAGGTGCACCCACTCCGACCCTTAGGTGCACCCTCTCCGACCCTTAGGTGCACCCACTCCGACCCTTAGGTGCACTCACCCTAGTCATTAGGTGCACCCACCCCAACAATTAGGTGCACCCACCCCGACTCTTAGGTGCACCCACCCTGACCCTTAGGTGCACCCACTCCAACCCTTACGTGCACTCACCCTAGTCATTAGGTGCACCCACCCCAATGATTAGGTGCACCCACCCCGACTCTTAGGTGCACCCTCTCCGACCCTTAGGTGCACCCACTCCGACCCTTAGGTGCACCCACCCTGACCCTTAGGTGCACCCACTCCGACCCTTAGGTGCACCCACTCCGACCCTTAGGTGCACCCACTCCGACTCTTAGGTGCACCAACCTTGACTCTTAGGTGCACCCACCCTGACCCTTAGGTTCACCGACCCCTACCCTTAGTTGCACCCACTCCGACCCTTAGGTGAACCCACTCCGACCCTTAAGTGCACCCACTCCGACCCTTGGGTGGAGCCACCATCAGCCAATCAGATTTCAAGCCAACATCCTGTGGTTTCTTCAGAAACGACACTATCTTTTTCTATACGCTACTCCTCCTACAGTTTTCGGGGTGCATAAGCCAAACTTTCCACACTTCTTCGACCTATACCGAAGTAAGTCGCTTGCGCTTTAATGAGTGATCCCACCCTCGGCGCCCCTGCAGCGGACCACCGAAACCCCTTTTTCGGCATTGACTTTAACAGGGAAAATTTTCAAATCGCTCCCACTCACAGTTTTAAAGATACACTCCCTAAACTCGGACCATATATTGTTAATGTCAACCCGAATAAAACGGTACATTTTGAGTGGACACCCCAAAGTGGGCGGAACTAACAACGGGCAATGAAAATTTAGCTATTTTATATACGCTACTCCTCCCACAGTTTTAGGAGTACAATTACCAAACTTTGCACACTTGTTCGGCACATACCCGAATAGGTTGCTTGTGCTTTGTTAACGGATCCCACCCTCCGTGCCCGTGAGGCGGCCCCCGAAGACCCAACTTTTTGCCATAGACTTTTATTGGAAAATTGTAAACTTTTACCACTAGTTCAGCTGTGAAGTTAAACTTACCAAACTTGGGTCACTTAGTCATGGGGTCAACCTGAAAATTTCTGTCACATTTCGGGGACTCTAAAAAGTGGGCATAGCCACAAACAACCAATCAGATTTTCCCTATTGACTTCAATGAGAAAATGTAAAAAGCTGTCATACTCACAGTATTTAAGCCAGAGTACCCAAACTTCGCACCATGGGTCAATGGGTGACTGGGGTTAAAATTTATAAAAAGTGGGTGGAGTCTACAACGGGCAATTAAATTTCAGCCATTTGTTTAAATGGGAAAATTTAAAACTGCCGCTGCTCTTAAACTGTCGGACTGGGATTAAAATTCAGAAAAGTGGGCGGGACCAAAAACAACTAATCAGATTTCTTTGATTGATTTAAATGGGAAAAATTTTAAATCCTGCTATTCTCACATTATTGATGTCATGGACCTCAAATATCACAAATGTGGTCATTGGGTGTTTCCACTTCAAACTTAGAAAAAGTGGGCGGAGCCACCAACAACCAATCAAATTTCACTCATTGATTTTCAATAGAAAAAAATAAAACTGCTGCCATTTTTACACGTTAAAAGCCATAATTCCCAAACCTTAAAGTGTTAGTCACTGGGTGACTGTGGTTCACAATTAAGAAAAAAAAAGGGGTGGGGCAACAACAGCCAATCAGATTTCAGAGATTGACCCTAATGAAAAAAAGATAAACTGCTGCTATTATTACAGTTTAAATGCCAAGTGTCCCAAACTTAGCACAATTACTCACTGGGTGACTGTGGTAAAAATTTAGAAAAAGTGGGTGGAGCCTAAAACAGCCAATTAGATTTCACCTATTGACTTCCATGTAAAACTTTCAAATACTGGCCATTTTCACAGTTTTAAAGCCAGAGGCCAATCACATTTCAGCCATTCGCTTTATATAGGAAAATTTTAATTGCCGCCACTCTTAGACTGTTAATGGCAGGGTCCTCAAATTTGGCACAGCCAGTCGTTGGGTGACTTGGGATCAAATTTTAATAAACCAGGTTAAACAGACTTTGCTTATATCTCTAGCGTTTTCAAGCCAACATCCTGTGGTTTCTTCAGAAACGACACCATCTAGTTGCGACTTGATTTCTCTTGTTATTCTGAATGGGTTAAATTATATATGACCTTGCTTCTCTACCATAAACTGCAGGATGATGTAATAGAAATAGCTAAAAAACAAGATAAAGAATGAAAGAAAAACAGAGTAGGAAGTGAGAACACTTAACATAGTCCTTCCCAAGGGAATCCATATCCTGCTCTCTATGGTTTCATGTGTTTTCCTGTTTGGTAAGAAGAGGCATGACAGCTATGCCTATACATAGTCACACATCAAACACAACGTCTACTTCCGTCACAGTGTTGGAAAAATACAGGAACCACTACACAAAGCAGACACGTTTTATGTACTCAGAGCGGCCCCCCTACCACGTGCTCTGGTGAAATAAATTGTATTGTCCATAAGATAACAGGAAGAGTACACACAAAACAGTTCATGTGTATTCTCTTATGAAATTATTTCTGTTCAGCAATTTATAATACTGACATTTAAACTTTTCGCTGCCAGGGAGTTTGACATTTTGTACCTCTAATAGCCAGGACAAATTTCCCAGTTTTCACATGTACAGTCGTGGCCAAAAGTTTTGAGAATGACACAAATATTAGTTTTCACAAAGTTTGTTGCTAAACTGCTTTTAGATCTTTGTTTCAGTTGTTTCTGTGATGTAGTGAAATATAATTACACGCACTCCATATGTTTCAAAGGCTTTTATCGACAATTACATGACATTTATGCAAAGAGTCAGTATTTGCAGTGTTGGCCCTTTTTTTTCAGGACCTCTGCAATTCGACTGGGCATGCTATCAATCAACTTCTGGGCCAATTCCTGACTGATAGCAACCCATTCTTTCATAATCACTTCTTGGAGTTTGTCAGAATTAGTGGGTTTTTGTTTGTCCACCCGCCTCTTGAGGATTGACCACAAGTTCTCAATGGGATTAAGATCTGGGGAGTTTCCAGGCCATGGACCCAAAATGTCAATGTTTTGGTCCCCGAGCCACTTAGTTATCACTTTTGCCCTGGTGCTCCATCGTGGTGGAAAATGCATTGCTCTTCACCAAACTGTTGTTGGATTGTTGGAAGAAGTTGCTGTTGGAGGGTGTTTTGGTACCATTCTTTATTCATGGCTGTGTTTTTGGGCAAAATTGTGAGTGAGCCCACTCCCTTGGATGAGAAGCAACCCCACACATGAATGGTCTCAGGATGCTTTACTGTTGGCATGACACAGGACTGATGGTAGCGCTCACCTTTTCTTCTCCGGACAAGCCTTTTTTCAGATGCCCCAAACAAATCGGAAAGAGGCTTCATCGGAGAATATGACTTTGCCCCAGTCCTCAGCAGTCCATTCACCAAACTTTTTGCGGAAGATCAATCTGTCCCTGATGTTTTTTTTGGAGAGAAGTGGCTTCTTTGCTTCCCTTCTTGACACCAGGCCATCTTCCAAAAGTCTTCGCCTCACTGTGCGTGCAGATGCGCTCACACCTGCCTGCTGCCATTCCTGAGCAAGCTCTGCACTGGTGGCACTCCGATCCCGCAGCTGAATCCTCTTTAGGAGACGATCCTGGCGCTTGCTGGACTTTCTTGAACGCCCTGAAGCCTTCTTAACAAGAATTGAACCTCTTTCCTTGAAGTTCTTGATGATCCTATAAATTGTTGATTGAGGTGCAATCTTAGTAGCCACAATATCCTTGCCTGTAAAGCCATTTTTATGCAACGCAATGATGGCTGCACGCGTTTCTTTGCAGGTCACCATGGTTAACAATGGAAGAACAATGATTTCAAGCATCTGTCACGGATGGTGTACAGGAAACAAGACAATACCATATAAACAATGTCTCTCTGGATCCACAACTAAGGAACAAAGGGAGACCCCTGCAATAGACCTGTCGCTCTCCCTCACTGCTCAGCCTATGCGAACACCCCAAAGGTGGATGGGCGCATATCCACGTTCCTCGGCTATCTATTACCTGAAGACCCTACAATAGTGAGGGGACACGACCACCGGCTCCCTACACTGACACGGAGGGAGTCAGGGTCACCTGGATCCAGAAAAGAGAAAATCATAAATACATAAACAGCACTTATCTTGCAGACGACTGACGACTGAGGACTGGGAACTGGGAACAGCATGCACACACACTCCAGGAAGTTGTATCAGCCGCACACTACTGCATTATGGGGAGGAACTTAAAGGGCAGCAATCAGTCCGACTGCATGACAGCTGAGATAGACTAACGAGATGAGAAACTAAACCAAAACAAAGAAATTCAAGGAGGAGGATCTGAAAAGCTCCTGTGAGCGCTTCTCAGCTGTCTGGCTGTGACAGTACCCCTCTCTCTAGGAGTGGACTCCGGACACTCAGAGCCCACCTTCTCAGGATGGGACCTATGGAAAGCCCTGATGAGACGAGAGGCCTTAATGTCCGTCTGTCACAAGCAGACAGTTGAGAAGCTCTGACAGGAGCCGTTCTGATCCTCCCCCTTGAGTTTCTTTGTTTTGGTTTCTGTTCCTCACCTCGTTAGGCTATCTCAGCTGTCATGCAGTCAGACTCATTACCTCCCTTTATATTCTCCCCCATAAGGTAGTTGGGTGTGGCTGATACAACTTCCTGGAATGAGTGTGCATGCTGTCTTCTGCTCCCAGCTCCCAGTTCTCAGTTCTCAGTTCACAGTCGTCTTCAGATAAGTGCTGTATTGTATTTATGATTTTCTGTTGTCTGGATCCAGGTGACCCTGACTCCCTCCGTGTCTGTGTAGGGAGCCGGTGGTCGTGTCCCCTCACTATTGTAGGGCTTTCAGGTTAAGATAGCCGAGGTACGTGGATATGCGCCCATTCACCTTTAGAGTGGTCGCATAGGCTGAGCAATAAGGGAGAGCGGCAGGTCGATTGCAGGGGTCTCCCTTTTGTTCCTTAGTTGTGGATCCAGTGAGTCATCGTTTGTTATTTGTATCATCTTGTTTCCTGTACACCATCCGTGACATTATCAGCCACCAAAACCGTCTAGCATGGATCCGGTTTCACTTTTGGCTGAACGCCTCCAGGGTCTTTCATTGGAGGTAGCTGATCTCCATAAGACTTTTTCTCAGTTTCAAGTGACCGGTTCAGCTTGCGTTCATGGAGTTTGTGCTGAGCCTAAGATTTCGCTCCCGGATACGTTTTCCGGGGGTAGTGAGAATTTTGTACGTTTTAGAGAGGCCTGCAAACTCCATTTTCGCCTTCTTCCCCATTCTTCCGGTGATGAAGAACGAAGGGTGGGCATCATTATATCGCTGCTCAGGGGTAATGCTCAGTCCTGGGCCTTTTCGCTGCCGGAGAGGGCACAACCCCTCCGTTCAGTGGATGAATTCTTTTTAGCCCTGGGTCAGATATATGATGATCCGGATCGTATTGCTCTGGCTGAGTCTAGACTACGTCTGTTATGCCAGGGTAAACAATCCGCAGAGATATACTGCTCAGAATTTCGGAGATGGGCAGCAGATACGGGTTGGAATGATGCTGCACTCCGAAGTCAATTTTGTTATGGTCTTTCTGAGGGATTGAAAGATGCATTTGCCTTTCATGAAAGACCTACCTCCTTGAATTCTGCTATGTCTCAGGCTGTTCGTATTGACAGGCGTCTTAGAGAAAGAGGAGAGATTTCTCCTTCTTATCATGCTCAGTCCCGGGACAGTGCAGCGGTGTCATTCTGTGCACAGGGGTCTCAGTCGCTGTCAGCCCCTTCTGAGCAGGAGCCCATGCAGCTGGGGTTGATTGCCTCTGACAATAGAAGATTCAGCCCGCAGGGGAGGGTTTGCTTTTGTTGTGGAGGTATAAATCATCTGGCAAATGTTTGTCCCTCTAGGAGATTCAGGCAGTTTTCTGGGAGTAATAAAGAGACAAAAAGGAAGAAATCTTTTAAGAATATTCCGTCTGTTACTATTGGCAGGGTTGAGGCGGAAATTGAAGAATTGTCTTTTGCTTGTAGTTCCCGTTTTGTCCTGCCTGCTAGGGTGGCGCTAGAGAGCAAGAACATTTTTTGTGAGATTTTTGTGGATAGTGGAGCAGCTGTCAACCTCATTGATAACCAATTTGCAATAACTCATGGTTTCCAGGTATGCACTTTGCGAAAAAATATTCCTGTTTTTTCTATTGATTCAGCTCCACTTTCTCAGAAATCATTAAAGGGCATAGTTCACAATATCCGTTTAATTGTGAATGATACTCATGTTGAGGATGTGTCATGTTTCGTCCTCAGCGGTTTGCCTACTCCTCTAGTGTTGGGGCTACCCTGGCTCTCTAAACATAACCCCACCATTGATTGGCAAGCGAGGCAAATAAATGGTTGGAGTGACTTTTGCAGAGAGAATTGCCTCATAACATCTATTTCTGAGGTTTCTACTAAAACTGTACCACCTTTCCTCTCTGAATTTTTGGATGTTTTTTCTGAGCGTGGAGTTCAGGATTTGCCTCCGCACAGGGAGTATGATTGCCCTATTGATCTTATCCCAGGTGCCAAGCTGCCTAAATCTCGTTTATACAATCTTTCCCAACCTGAGAGGGTCGCGATGCGTGCTTATATCTCTGAGAGTCTGAGAAAAGGACACATACGACCCTCAAAGTCACCTGTTGCCGCTGGTTTTTTCTTTGTTAAGAAAAAAGATGGTTCTTTAAGACCTTGTCTGGATTTCAGGGAGCTGAACAGTATCACTATTCGTGATCCGTATCCGCTTCCTTTAATCCCAGATTTGTTTAACCAGGTTGTTGGGGCGAAAGTCTTTTCCAAATTAGACCTAAGAGGGGCATACAACCTGGTTAGGGTCAGAGAAGGAGACGAATGGAAGACGGCTTTCAATACTCCTGAGGGCCATTTTGAGAATTTAGTTATGCCTTTTGGTTTGATGAATGCCCCAGCCGTTTTTCAGCATTTCGTCAACAGCATTTTTTATCATTTAATGGGAAAATTTGTATTAGTGTATTTGGATGACATTTTGATTTTTTCTCCTGATTTCAAAACTCATAAGGAACACTTATGTCAGGTCTTACTCATCCTGCGGGAGAATAAATTATACGCGAAACTGGAAAAATGTGTGTTTGCGGTTCCAGAAATCCAATTTCTGGGGTTTCTTGTCTCCGCTTCTGGTTTTCGCATGGACCCCGAGAAGGTCCGCGCTGTGCTTGAGTGGGAGCTTCCCGAGAATCAGAAGGCGCTGATGCGTTTTTTGGGCTTTGCTAATTATTACAGGAAATTTATTTTGAATTATTCCTCTGTTGTTAAACCACTCACGGATATGACCAGAAAGGGGGTAGATTTTTCTTCCTGGTCGGTAGAGGCGCGTAAGGCCTTTTCTGATATCAAGGAGAGTTTTGCTTCTGCTCCCATCCTAGTACAACCTGATGTTTCCTTACCCTTCATAGTTGAGGTTGATGCTTCTGAGGTAGGGGTGGGGGCGGTCTTGTCTCAGGGTTCCTCTCCTGCCAAATGGCAACCGTGTGCCTTTTTCTCAAAGAAGCTCTCCTCCGCAGAGAGAAATTATGATGTGGGAGATAGGGAATTGTTGGCCATCAAGTTGGCTTTTGAGGAATGGCGCCATTGGCTAGAGGGAGCCAGACACCCTATTACCGTGTTTACTGACCATAAAAATCTGGCCTACTTGGAGTCAGCCAAGCGTCTGAACCCGAGACAGGCCAGATGGTCTTTGTTCTTTTCAAGGTTTAATTTTGTTGTTACGTTCCGCCCTGGGGTTAAGAATGTGAAGGCAGATGCCCTGTCACGTTGTTTCCCGGGAGGTGGGAATTTTGAAGACCCGGGTCCCATTTTAGCTGAAGGTGTGGTGGTCTCTGCTCTTTTTCCTGAATTGGAGGCAGAGGTGCAGGCAGCCCAGTCAGAAGCTCCTGATCTTTGTCCTCCTGGGAGGTTGTTTGTGCCTCTCGCTTTGAGACACAAGATTTTTAAGGAACACCATGATACGGTCCTTGCTGGGCACCCGGGGACAAGAGCCACACTGGATCTCATTGCTCGGAGATTCTGGTGGCCTGCGCTTCGTAAGTCGGTTGAGGGTTTTGTGGCAGCTTGCGAGACTTGCGCTCGTGCCAAGGTCCCTCACTCACGGCCATCAGGTCCTCTCCTTCCTTTGCCCATTCCTTCCCGTCCTTGGACACATCTGTCCATGGACTTCATAACGGACTTGCCTCGTTCCTCGGGGAAGTCTGTGATTCTGGTGGTGGTGGACCGTTTTAGCAAAATGGTGCACTTTATCCCTTTTCCCGGTTTGCCCAATGCTAAGACGCTGGCGCAGGCATTTGTTGACCACATTGTCAAATTGCATGGGATTCCTTCTGACATAGTCTCTGATAGGGGCACGCAGTTTGTTTCCAGATTCTGGAAGGCTTTCTGTTCTCGCTTGGGGGTTCGCTTGTCATTCTCTTCTGCTTTCCATCCGCAGTCGAATGGCCAGACAGAGCGTGTCAATCAGAATCTGGAGAATCAGGAGGATTGGTGTTCGTTTTTGTCCCTTGCTGAGTTTGCTTTAAATAACCGTCGTCAGGAGTCCTCTGATAAGTCACCATTTTTTGGTGCATATGGGTTTCATCCGCAGTTTGGGACTTTCTCTGGAGAGGGCTCTTCTGGTTTGCCTGATGAGGACAGATTCTCCTCGTCTTTGTCATCTATTTGGCAAAGTATTCAGGATAATCTAAAGAATATGAGTGAGAGATATAAGCGTGTGGCGGATAAGAGACGTGTGCCTGGTCCGGACCTGAATGTTGGTGATTTGGTGTGGCTGTCTACCAAGAATATCAAATTGAAGGTTCCCTCCTGGAAGTTGGGTCCTAGGTTTATTGGGCCTTACAAGATCCTGTCTGTCATCAATCCTGTTGCCTACCGTCTTGATCTTCCTCAGACTTGGAAGATCCATAATGTTTTCCATAAGTCCTTATTGAAACCTTATGTTCAACCTATTGTACCCTCACCTTTGCCTCCTCCTCCGATTATGGTTGATGGGAATCTTGAATTTCAGGTCTCTAGGATTGTGGATTCTCGTCTTGTCCGCGGTTCCCTCCAGTACCTCGTTCATTGGGAGGGTTATGGTCCTGAGGAGAGGATGTGGCTCCCAGTGACAGACATTAAGGCCTCTCGCCTCATCAGGGCTTTCCATAGGTCCCATCCTGAGAAGGTGGGCCCTGAGTGTCCGGAGTCCACTCCTAGAGGGAGGGGTACTGTCACAAGCAGACAGTTGAGAAGCTCTGACAGGAGCCGTTCTGATCCTCCCCCTTGAGTTTCTTTGTTTTGGTTTCTGTTCCTCACCTCGTTAGGCTATCTCAGCTGTCATGCAGTCAGACTCATTACCTCCCTTTATATTCTCCCCCATAAGGTAGTTGGGTGTGGCTGATACAACTTCCTGGAATGAGTGTGCATGCTGTCTTCTGCTCCCAGCTCCCAGTTCTCAGTTCTCAGTTCACAGTCGTCTTCAGATAAGTGCTGTATTGTATTTATGATTTTCTGTTGTCTGGATCCAGGTGACCCTGACTCCCTCCGTGTCTGTGTAGGGAGCCGGTGGTCGTGTCCCCTCACTATTGTAGGGCTTTCAGGTTAAGATAGCCGAGGTACGTGGATATGCGCCCATTCACCTTTAGAGTGGTCGCATAGGCTGAGCAATAAGGGAGAGCGGCAGGTCGATTGCAGGGGTCTCCCTTTTGTTCCTTAGTTGTGGATCCAGTGAGTCATCGTTTGTTATTTGTATCATCTTGTTTCCTGTACACCATCCGTGACACCGTCACTGGGACCCACATCCTCTCTTTAGGACCATAACCCTCCCAATGAACGAGGTACTGGAGGGAACCGCGGACAAGACGAGAATCCACAATCCTAGAGACCTGAAATTCAAGATTTCCATCAACCATAATCGGAGGAGGAGGCAAAGGCGAGGGTACAATAGGCTGAACATAAGGTTTCAATAAGGACTTATGAAAAACATTATGGATCTTCCAAGTCTGAGGAAGATCAAGACGGTAGGCAACAGGATTGATGACAGACAGGATCTTGTAAGGCCCAATAAACCTAGGACCCAACTTCCAGGAGGGAACCTTCAATTGGATATTCTTGGTAGACAACCACACCAGATCACCAACATTCAGGTCCGGACCAGGCACACGTCTCTTATCCGCCACACGCTTATATCTCTCACTCAGGCTCTTTAGATTATCCTGAATCTTTTGCCAAATAGATGACAAAGACGAGGAGAATCTGTCCTCATCAGGCAAACCAGAAGAGCCCTCTCCCGAGAAAGTCCCAAACTGCGGATGAAACCCATATGCACCAAAAAATGGTGACTTATCAGAGGACTCCTGACGACGGTTATTTAAAGCAAACTCAGCAAGGGACAAAAAAGAACACCAATCCTCCTGATTCTCCGCCACAAAACAGCGCAGATATGTCTCCAGATTCTGATTGACGCGCTCTGTCTGGCCATTCGACTGCGGATGGAAAGCAGAAGAGAATGACAACCGAACCCCCAAGCGAGAACAGAAAGCCTTCCAGAATCTGGAAACAAACTGCGTGCCCCTATCAGAGACTATGTCTGAAGGAATCCCATGCAATTTGACAATGTGGTCAATAAATGCCTGCGTCAGCGTCTTAGCATTGGGCAAACCAGGAAAAGGGATAAAATGCACCATTTTGCTAAAATGGTCCACCACCACCAGAATCACAGACTTCCCCGAGGAACGAGGCAAGTCCGTTATGAAGTCCATGGACAGATGTGTCCAAGGACGGGAAGGAATGGGCAAAGGAAGGAGAGGACCTGATGGCCGTGAATGAGGGACCTTGGCACGAGCGCAAGTCTCGCAAGCTGCCACAAAACCCTCAACCGACTTACGAAGCGCAGGCCACCAGAATCTCCGAGCAATGAGATCCAGTGTGGCTCTTGCCTCCGGGTGCCCAGCAAGGACCGTATCGTGGTGTTCTTTAAAAATCTTGTGTCTCAAAGCGAGAGGCACAAACAACCTCCCAGGAGGACAAAGATCAGGAGCTTCTGACTGGGCTGCCTGCACCTCTGCCTCCAATTCAGGAAAAAGAGCAGAGACCACCACACCTTCAGCCAAAATGGGACCCGGGTCTTCAAAATTCCCACCTCCCGGAAAACAACGTGACAGGGCATCTGCCTTCACATTCTTAACCCCAGGGCGGAACGTAACGTAACAACAAAATTAAATCTTGAAAAGAACAAAGACCATCTGGCCTGTCTCGGGTTCAGACGCTTGGCTGACTCCAAGTAGGCCAGATTTTTATGGTCAGTAAACACGGTAATAGGGTGTCTGGCTCCCTCTAGCCAATGGCGCCATTCCTCAAAAGCCAACTTGATGGCCAACAATTCCCTATCTCCCACATCATAATTTCTCTCTGCGGAGGAGAGTTTCTTTGAGAAAAAGGCACACGGTTGCCATTTGGCAGGAGAGGAACCCTGAGACAAGACCGCACCCACCCCTACCTCAGAAGCATCAACCTCAACTATGAAGGGTAACGAAATATCAGGTTGTACTAGGATGGGAGCGGAAGCAAAACTCTCCTTGATATTAGAAAAGGCCTTACGCGCCTCTACCGACCAGGAAGAAAAATCTACCCCCTTTCTGGTCATATAAGTGAGTGGTTTAACAACAGAGGAATAATTCAAAATAAATTTCCTGTAATAATTAGCAAAGCCCAAAAAACGCATCAGCGCCTTCTGATTCTCAGGAAGCTCCCACTCAAGCACAGCGCGGACCTTCTCGGGGTCCATGCGAAAACCAGAAGCGGAGACAAGAAACCCCAGAAATTGGATCTCTGGAACCGCAAACACACATTTTTCCAGTTTCGCGTATAATTTATTCTCCCGCAGGATGAGCAAGACCTGACGTAAGTGTTCCTTATGAGTCTTGAAATCAGGAGAAAAAATCAAAATGTCATCCAAATACACTAATACAAATTTTCCCATTAAATGATAAAAAATGCTGTTGACGAAATGCTGAAAAACGGCTGGAGCATTCATCAAACCAAAAGGCATAACCAAATTCTCAAAATGGCCCTCAGGGGTATTGAAAGCCGTCTTCCATTCGTCTCCTTCTCTGACCCTAACCAGGTTGTATGCCCCTCTTAGGTCCAATTTGGAAAAGACTTTAGCCCCAACAACCTGGTTAAACAGGTCCGGGATCAGAGGAAGCGGAGAAGGATCACGAATAGTGATACTGTTCAGCTCCCTGAAATCCAGACAAGGTCTTAAAGAACCATCTTTTTTCTTAACAAAGAAAAAACCAGCGGCAACAGGTGACTTCGAGGGTCGTATGTGTCCTTTTCTCAGACTCTCAGAGATATAAGCACGCATAGCGACCCTCTCAGGTTGGGAGAGATTGTATAAACGAGATTTAGGCAGCTTGGCGCCTGGGATGAGATTAATAGGGCAATCATACTCCCTGTGCGGAGGTAAACCCTGAACTCCACTCTCAGAGAAGACATCCAAAAATTCAGAGAGGAAAGGTGGTACAGTCTTAGTAGAAACCTCAGAAACAGATGTTATGAGGCAATTCTCTCTGCAAAAGTTACTCCAACCATTTATTTGCCTCGCTTGCCAATCAATGGTGGGGTTATGTTTAGTGAGCCAGGGTAGCCCCAACACTAGAGGAGTAGGCAAACCGCTAAGGACGAAACATGACACATCCTCAACATGAGCATCACTCACAATTAAACAGATATTGTGAACTATGCCCTTTAATGATTTCTGAGAAAGTGGAGCTGAATCAATAGCAAAAACAGGAATATCCTTTCCCAAAGTGCATACCTGGAAACCATGAGTTATTGCAAATTGATTATCAATGAGGTTGACAGCTGCTCCACTATCCACAAAAATCTCACAAAAAATGCTCTTGCTCTCTAGCGCCACCCTAGCAGGCAGGACAAAACGGGAACTACAAGCAAACGGGAAACCTTCAATTTCCGCCTCAACCCTGCCAATAGTAACAGACGGAACATTTTTAAAAGATTTTTTCCTTTTTGTCTCTTTATTACTCCCAGAAAACTGCCTGAATCTCCTAGAGGGACAAATATTTGACAGATGATTTATACCTCCACAACAAAAACAAACCCTCCCCTGCGGGCTGAATCTTCTATTGTCAGAGGCCATTCAACCCCAGCTGCATGGGCTCCTGCTCAGAAGGGGCTGACAGCGACTGAGACCCCTGTGCACAGAATGAGACCGCTGCACTGTCCCGGGACTGAGTATGACAGGAAGGAGAGATCTCTCCTCTCTCTCTAAGACGCCTGTCAATACGAACAGCCTGAGACATAGCAGAATCCAAGGAGGTAGGTCTTTCATGAAAGGCAAATGCATCTCTCAATCCCTCTGAAAGACCATAGCAAAATTGACTTCGGAGTGCAGCATCATTCCAACCCGTATCTGCTGCCCATCTCCGAAATTCTGAGCAGTATATCTCTGCGGATTGTTTACCCTGGCATAACAGACGTAGTCTAGACTCAGCCAGAGCAATACGATCCGGATCATCATATATCTGACCCAGGGCTAAAAAGAATTCATCCACTGAACGGAGGGGCCGTGCCCCCTCCGGCAGCGAAAAGGCCCAGGACTGAGCAT
Source organism: Bufo bufo (assembly GCF_905171765.1). NCBI lineage: Eukaryota > Metazoa > Chordata > Amphibia > Anura > Bufonidae > Bufo > Bufo bufo. The sequence continues at coordinate 566,053,624 of NC_053391.1, read as the reverse complement.
TACCCCTGAGCAGCGATATAATGATCCCCACCCTCCGTTCTTCATCACCAGAAGAATGGGGAAGAAGGCGAAAATGGAGTTTGCAAGCCTCTCTAAAACGCACAAAATTCTCACTACCCCCGGAGAACGTATCCGGGAGCGAGATCTTAGGCTCAGCACAAACTCCATGAACGCAAGCTGAACCGGTCACTTGAAACTGAGAAAAAGTCTTACGGAGATCAGCTACCTCCAAAGCAAGACCCTGAAAGCGTTCAGCCAAAAGTGAAACCGGATCCATGCTTGAGACGGTTTTGGCGGCTGATAATGTCACGGATGGTGTACAGGAAACAAGACAATACCATATAAACAATGTCTCTCTCGATCCACAACTAAGGAACAAAGGGAGACCCCTGCAATAGACCTGCCGCTCTCCCTCACTGCTCAGCCTATGCGAACACCCCAAAGGTGGATGGGCGCATATCCACGTTCCTCGGCTATCTATTACCTGAAGACCCTACAATAGTGAGGGGACACGACCACCGGCTCCCTACACTGACACGGAGGGACTCACGGTCACCTGGATCCAGAAAAGAGAAAATCATAAATACATAAACAGCACTTATCTTGCAGACGACTGACGACTGAGGACTGGGAACTGGGAACTGGGAACAGCATGCACACACACTCCAGGAAGTTGTATCAGCCGCACACTACTGCATTATGGGGAGGAACTTAAAGGGCAGCAATCAGTCCGACTGCATGACAGCTGAGATAGACTAATGAGATGAAAAACTAAACCAAAACAAAGAAATTCAAGGAGGAGGATCTGAAAAGCTCCTGTGAGCGCTTCTCAGCTGTCTGGCTGTGACAGCATCACCCTCCTTTTAACATGTCAAGTCTGCCATTTTAACCCAATCAGCCTGACATAATGATCTCCAGCCTTGTGCTCGTCAACATTCTCACCTGAGTTAACAAGACGATTACTGAAATGATCTCAGCAGGTCCTTTAATGACAGCAATGAAATGCAGTGGAAAGTTTTTTTTGGGATTAAGTTAATTTTCATGGCAAAGAAGGATTATGCAATTCATCTGATCACTCTTAATAACATTCTGGAGTATATGCAAATTGCTATTATAAAAACTTAAGCAGCAACTTTTCCAGTTTCCAATATTTATGTAATTCTCAAAACTTTTGGCCACGACTGTACAAAGATAACTTAAATTAAAAAATAACATTCCTACTAACTCCACTGTTGTAGAAAATATTAATAGTTGTAATCCGCTCGCATCAAAGTTTGTGTAAGGAAAAAGGTGAAACTCTATTCCCTCAGCCCCAGTCAGAGATAGACACATGTGTTACCATCTTGATTGAAAAATTCTGAGCAACTCCTCCTTCTCCATGCCCAGCCTGTACTTTTATTTAAAGGTGTAAAAGGGGCTGGCCCAAGACAAGGATACAGGAAGTGATAACATGCAGGAAGTGATGTCAAAGGACAGGGCGGGGCAATCAATGTGGCTGGGCAGACAATGCACACGCCCCATCCCTGTATAAGGAAGGATGAGTCATGTCCACTGTCCGATCAGCCAGGTGGCCGCCCACCCCCCATCACTGTCAGCATGGATCTCATTCAATACTGCTCAAAGGTGATCAGTATCTAATAAAGATCATTCTACTGGTTCCCATAGGTTTGAAATTATCTGCGAGACATTGCTACGGCTATTGTCAGTATACGGTACTAGTATACCGACAAGGCAGATATGCATGTCTTAAAAGCAGATATGTCTCCAAGCCCATGAGAAGGTTTTCATACTGACGGTTTTACCACTGGTCCCGATTCAGCCAAAGTACCCTCTGCTAGAGTGTTCTCTGGCTAAATCCGACACAGGGAGACAGATGACAATCTATAAAAATGTAGTAATAGAGTAATGAGCGAGCACTCATACACTTGGCAACCAAATTGACATGTGCAGAAAATATTTATTATATCCCCATAAAATACAAGTAATAAAATTTATAAGAACAATGTAGCAATAATATACAACATTACAATCACATATATTGTGGTAGATATGATCAACACTATATTCATATGACTCAATAGTGTCGATAAATTCAATAATATATATCACACCAAGAAACTTCAAGTATATGCTGTTATTTGGGAAGAGGGGGTATTATCTTCTAGCGCTCTATCCCAATTTGGGAAACTGAATGTCACTGAAAATGTTGTAGGTGTATTCACTGGGAGCGCAATATGTTCATAAAGTGTCCACAGGAATCCTGATAATGTGAAAAGTCTCTTATAGCATATCCTTTTATGGTCGATATGAGCTTTGGATTGAGCTTTAAATATTTGCCGGCTTATTCAGTCGCTCCATACAGCAAGCTGGTTTAAATTTCGCGGGAGTTCCAGAGATCGCAGGAGTTGCCACTCTGTTCCGCAATTTCCTTTGGTGCAGCTTTCGACGATAAGAATAGTTAATCCTTTAAAGGATTAACTATTCTTATCGTCGAAAGCTGCACCAAAGGAACTCCTGCGATCTCTGGAACTCCCGCGAAATTTAAACCAGCTTGCTGTATGGAGCGACTGAATAAGCCGGCAAATATTTAAAGCTCCATTGAAGCAATAGGGAGACAGCAGACGCTAGACGGTAAGCCAAATATCGATTTAAAGTTTTCTTCAATCCAAAGCTCATATCGACCATAAAAGGATATGCTATAAGAGACTTTTCACATTATCAGGATTCCTGTGGACACTTTATGAACATATTGCGCTCCCAGTGAATACACCTACAACATTTTCAGTGACATTCAGTTTCCCAAATTGGGATAGAGCGCTAGAAGATAATACCCCCTCTTCCCAAATAACAGCATATACTTGAAGTTTCTTGGTGTGATATATATTATTGAATTTATCGACACTATTGAGTCATATGAATATAGTGTTGATCATATCTACCACAATATATGTGATTGTAATGTTGTATATTATTGCTACATTGTTCTTATAAATTTTATTACTTGTATTTTATGGGGATATAATAAATATTTTCTGCACATGTCAATTTGGTTGCCAAGTGTATGAGTGCTCGCTCATTACTCTATTACTACATTTGCCTTTAAGAGAGGGTGGGGTGATTCCCTCTATATGAGCTTGCAGCACCATACCTTAACTACTTGCTAGTGAGCCACCACAACCTACCACTGTTTTTTGTACAATCTATAAAAACACACACACATCCTAAAGTAAAATGTCCGCATAATAAAATTTCCACAACAGTCCCTCCTCTTTGTCATATGCTCCCCAATGTCCCTCGACGGATCTCGATCTTCTTCTTTGAAAAAAAACTTGTAAATCATAACAGATGATGGAAAACAGAAAGTCAATCTTGACACGTCTTCTTTTCTTTGGGAGGTGACTTAGGAGGTGGAGTTTCGCGTTGGTCGCCGGCTGGTTTGGGATCCTCTGCATCTGGTCCATGGTTTGGTCTTCAGGGCGTCTTGTCTGTTCGGGCTTCGGTAACTCAGTCGATTAGACATCAGGAACATCTCACTCCGGCGTATAGAAGGAATGGAAACAAAAACATAAGTACATGTCCTATTTCCTTTCGCCCGGATCCAATGGAAAACCAGTGAGCCCCAAGACCTCCCAAAGCTTTAAAAAGGATTCTGACCCTCACTAGTCATAGCTCCGCCTCTGCCCTGCTCCTGTCTGTATGGGCCTGACCCTTGTCAATGGTGTCTGCTAGCCAGGCATAACCGTATACCTTCCTCACAACTGGAGGATCGCACATCTACGGGTCGCCTAGCTGCCCGGACACCAATACAGGATTAACAAGCGAGGAGCAGGAGCCAGAGCTAATATTAATATTACCCTTTAGGAATGTATCGTCTATCAACAAATGCCTCCTTGTAACAAATAAACAAAAGTGATACTCTGCATTCCTTGACTTAGTTGAGCAGCTTCTTGCAGTGACCGGTGTGGATCCAATTGTCTCGTCCCTCGAACTTCAGAGAGGTTCTCGTCATCAGCAGCACCTGGAATGGCCCAAGATATCTCGGCTCTAGTCCCGTCCTCGGATGTTTCTTTAGCACGACCCAATCACCTGGTTGACTAGAATGAACAATGGTTATTGAGTCTGGGTCCGGAAGAAACTCCCGAACCCGGTGGTGGACATCAGGTGATAACCCGTGGGGCTGCCTGGGGGCATACCTGATGGAATAAAAGGGTTACAGCTGAACATTCAGGCCATGGATCGGCCGTGATTTTTACCTTCTTTCCAAAAATCTGACCCAAGTACCAACAAAGAAAAGGCAGTTGTGATGGTTTAGAAATTGATTGACATTTGAGAGGTTAGAAAGTTAGAAGATCGTTGTTTTCTGCACCACTTTCCCCCCTTCTCATCGTCCTTAAAACCAGGACGAAGAGAAGCTGGATTAAACATGGTGCATCGTCTCAAGGTTAGATGGAGAGATGAGGGAGGGATGAGAGAAAGATAGAGAAAGAGAAAGAGAAAAGAGCTTCTCTTGGACTCTGCAGTCTTAGCGGGACAGGAGTACATGACAGTGTTAGTTCGCACTGTCTGGGAATGCCCTGTTGCTGGAGATTGATGGATTTGTGCAGCCACAGTTCTGCTTTCTGGAGGGAACCATGGCTTTGGAGTCTAGTGGGGAGGTTACGGACGAACTTTTTCCCAATCCAGACCTCAAAGGTCCCTTCTTTGGGATGGTCCACTCTGAACCTACAGTCCCTTGGTGCCAATCTTTGAGGGGCTTAACAACTCCTCCTCCATAGATGGATTTCATGTACTGCTTGGCTGTCCTATAGTCAGAAGTGGTACCCTTCTGTTCCCTAAATTTCCCTAAATTCATGCTCGAGCCTACAGTTTCCCACGACCTACGCAAGGAATTTTCCCGCGACCTACACTAGGAATTGTCCCACGACCTACGCAAGGACTGCCCTGCGACACACGCTGGACGGCTGTTACTCCCCTTCGTTCGCCTATGAGTTGCCTTAGAGATTCTGGCACCGACACACGGACTCCGTTCACCGTAGTTAGACCTCAGGAAAAGGAGTAATCAGTGTGAGGAAAAGGGCTCTCGCCGACACACGGCGGCCCTCTGAGTCTCCTAATGAGATATACCAGCCTCGGTTTTGGCTCTGAATAGTGACCTGACCACAGGATAGGGCTTCCAATTGACCTGGAGTGGAAAAAGGGGTGCACAGAGAACACACAGTACCTTCTGTGGGAACGAGGGGTGCACAGGAAACAAACACACAGTACTCCTGTGGGGAATGGGGTTACTCACACAGCTATTGGTATGCCCAGGTGATATATATCACCTTGTCTCCTTAAAAAAAATGCTCATCAACTCACTTTCCTTTGCCGATATGATTCTATATAGTCAAGCTGAATAGCACACAAAGCCCTTTTTGCAGTGACTGATCAAAAACCTCTCACTCAGCAGCAACCCTTGAATTCAGAAAGTAGTTCCCACACAATATCATGAGACCCCCCCAGTACTCCTAACCAAATCTACAGAGAAAAGAGAGGGAAAGAAAGAGAAAAAAAGAAAAAGAGAAAAGCGCCAAATATGAAAAAGGAAAAAATTTATAAAAAGGAAAAAATTAATAATAGGCTAAAAATAAAAAATGGGTTGGTAAATAAGGAAAAACTGAAAGAAACTGCAATAAAAACCTAAAAAATAAAAAATGGATTAGTAAAAGAATTAATCAAAGAAATACCCAAACGAAAATAGACAAAAAATAACTGAAAAATAAAAAAGGGAAAAAACTTGATTACAACAATAAAACCTAAAACATAGCTGTGATAAATACCACACCTCGTGCCCACTTGACGTCAACTACGTCGAGCTCACGAGACGTGGTATGGTCACGGGTCTACCAAAAACGTGAAGTTACGCCCTCCAGTGGAGCACGTAAGGTCAGGTTGGTATAGCTTACACACACCTTCTGTCCACGCGGGCACAGAGAGGCAACAAGCTGAGAGAGCCTTTTCACTGCCGCAGTGAAACAGCGACTCCTCAGCCTGGGTATCTGCCACCAGTTCTAGTTTGATATAAGCCCGGTCCGCTAACGGGATTATATAGGGTCAGAAACAAACCCGCGGTAGCTTATAACTAGGCCAAAACACGGACGTGGGGATTCGTGATCGAGATACAAGATAGCACAAGATTAAATTATAGATTTAATCGCCGTATGGGCACACTAGATATAACACAATATACACAGACAATATATACAGTGGTCTGAGGTTACAGATTACAGGTTATATGGTTACAACAGGGTTAAGCAGTGTAAAAGTCAGTTACCGGATAAGATGAAAGTTCCTTTTAGTTGTGAGCTGTTCTTTGCTGGAGTCCACATAAAGGGCCGTGATCTCAGCTATTTCCTGGGTCCCTCTAAACACATTTGTAGAATGTGACCCCTCTTCAGAGAAAGACGCGCCTACTTGCTGGCACCAGACTTTTAACCTGTAGCCAGCCCCTCCCCTCCCGGCCTCAGGGAGGGGTCCACTCCCCCTCTTCTGGGCTGGCAGCAAATGACCCACAAAACCCTTTAGGGTTCATAGCTCCAGACCAGAGGGTCATAGGGAGATGGTTCTGGGACCAATGGACCTGCCTGGGTTCCAGCTACAAGTAGAGCCCAAACCTGGTAACGTTATGTGGTTTCTATGGGGAGATACGGATATCTCCCTACACTGACCGCGTCCCATTAACCAAAGACCATGGGAACGTACCTCGTGGCCACTGGGACACAAATATGTATCCGGTTTGCGCCTGCGATGGCCAGGCGGTTCATAATTCCTTATGAAAGGTAGGTGCCAACATGTCTGGGAGGTCTCATTGATCCAGGGCTGGGGGTTTTCCTGCAGGATTCAGTTGGCTCCAACCTGGTGGAGGTGAGGTGTGACCTTCTCCTAGAAGCCTGGACCCCCTGGGGGGGGGGGTGGAAACTAATTTTGCATGTACACTGAACATGCCAAGAGGTGCATCAGATGACAATCAGGCCTGGGACTTTGAAGCAGGGCCCTCCTGTGGAGTTCACTACCTCCGCTATCTGTCAGCACATGGGGGTGTGAGGACATGGCTGACAGTAAATATTAATCCATATTCCTCACACCTCCCCCTTTTAGAGGGCGCCAGGGGGCAGCACATTCCTGTGTTCCCCCGTGAGCCCATCCGCACCCTCTCCTTGTCGGGATAGCCCATCGGCGTTCCCGTGGTCATGGCCCCTTTTGTGGCGAATGGTCAAGTGATACTGCTGGAGAGCTAGGCTCCAGCGTAGCAGCCTGCCATTCGTCCCGGATGCGGTGTTTAACCAGCTGAGGGGGTTGTGGTCGGTCTCCACCGTGAAGCGGCGCCCGTATAAATACGGCTGCAACCGTTGCAGGGCCCAGACAATTGCCAGGCACTCCTTCTCCATTGTGGAGTACGCCACCTCCCTCGGCAGGAGCTTCCGACTCAGGTACAGAACGGGGTGTTTCTGGCCCGTAGTGTCAACCTGGCTGAGTACGGCACCGAGGCCAAAATCACTGGCGTCGGTCTGCACTATAAACGGCAGCGTGAAGTCGGGGGAACACCAGGGAAGCTCGAGAGGGCGGCCTTCAGCGCTCGGAAGGCCGTCTCGCAGTCGTTCGTCCAATCGACTGCGGAGGGCAGCTTCTTCTTGGTGAGGTCCGTCAAGGGCTTTGCCAGGCTACTATAGTGGGGGACGAACCTCCTATAGTACCCGGCGGTGCCCAGGAAGGACATTACCTGTTTCTTGGTCCTGGGGGTGGGCCAGGATGCGATAGCATCCACTTTCCCAGGCTCTGGCTTAAGAGTGGACCTCGCTCATGCCCAGCTGGCACTTTTCCGGCTTGATGGTCAAGCCTGCCTGGTGGATCCGCCCCAGAACCTGCGTCAGGTGCTGTAGGTGATCCTCCCAGGTGGGACTGAAGACGGCAATGTCATCCAGGTACGCGGCCGCGTACTCTTCAAGTCCCTTAAGCAGCGTGTTGACCATCCCCTGAAAAGTGGCAGGCGCATTCTTCATGCCGAACGGCATCACCGTGGATTCGTACAATCCAAAGGGAGTGATAAAGGCAGAGCGTTCCCGTGCCTCCTGGGTCAGGGGAATCTGCCAGTATCCCCTGCTCAGATCCATGATGGTCAGGTACCGGGCCCCAGCCAACTGATCGAGCAGATCATCGATGCGTGGCATAGGGTACGCATCGGTGACCGAGACAGCGTTGAGTCCCCTGTAGTCTACGCAGAACCGGGTGGTCCGGTCCTTCTTTGGGACGAGGACCAGAGGCGAGGCCCAAGCGCTGTTGGATGCCTGGATGACCCCTAGCTTCAGCATCTCGTCAATCTCCTGGCGCATGTGTTGCTGCACCTCCAAGGAAACCCGATATGCTGAACGCCGGATTGGGGGGTGATCCCTAGTGTCCACGTGATGGACGGCCAACTCCGTCCTTCCGGGCTTGTTGCTAAACAACTCCCGGAAGGGGTGAAGGGTGGCCCATAGCTGGGACCGTTGGTCCATCAAGAGCTGTTGGCCCACCTCCACATCCTCGATGGACCCACCCGCCTTCACCTGGGTGAGCATGTCTCTTCGGGGAGGTTGCAGACAGGGAGGGCACATGCCTCCCTCTCATGATGAGCCTTCACCATGTTCACGTGGAAGGCCTTCTGCCTTCCTCGGGCGTGGTCCAGGGTGACCAGGTACGTCACGGCATTGAGGCGCTGATGCACGAGGTGCGGGCCTTCCCAGGCCGCCTGAAGCATGTCCTGAGGTACGGGGACCAGTACCCATACCTTCTGACCCACCTGGTATGTCCTCTCACAAGCATTCTGGTCATACCATCGCTTCTGGTCGGCCTGGGCCCGCTCCATATTATCGTGCACCAGCTGCGACAAGGCCTGCATCTTGTTCCGGAAGCGCATGACATACTCGACGACCGACACTCCAGGGGTGGCTACCTCTCCCTCCCAGGCCTCTTTCACCAGAGCCAGGGGCCCCGCACACGTCGCCCGTACAGGAGCTCGAAGGGGGAGAACCCTGTGGAGGCCTGTGGGACCTCTCGGTAGGCAAACAGTAGATGGGGGAGGTACCGCTCCCAGTCACGCCCGTGGGAGTCGACCAACATCGTAAGCATCTGCTTTAAGGTGCCATTAAATCGTTCACACAGGCCGTTTGTCTGTGGGTGGTACGGGCTGGTCACCAGATGTTGCACCTGTGTTTGCCTACAGAGGGACTCCATCAATTGCGACATGAACTGGGTCCCCCGGTCGGTGAGCATTTTCTGGGGAAAGCCCACTCTGGAGAAAATCTCCAGCAAGGCAGTAGCCACCTTGTCGGCCCGAATGGATGACAAGGCTACCGCCTCCGGGTACCGGGTGGCATAGTCTACTACCGTCAATTTGAAGCGTTTCCCGGAGCTGCTGGGAATGGACAGCGGTCCAATGAGATCCACAGCCACCCTCCTGAAAGGCTCTTCAATTATGGGCAGCATTACCAGTGGGGCTTTGGGGCGCCGCCCCGCCTTCCCCACCCGCTGGCAGGTGTCACATGAACGGCAGTAGGCAACCACATCAGCCACCATCTTTGGCCAGTAGAAATGCTGGGCTAATCTGGCCCTTGTCTTAGCGATCCCTAGGTGTCCAGCCATCGGAATCTCATGCGCAACCTGCAACAACTCCGTCCTGAACTGATAGGGTACCCCTAGCTGTCGGTCCCTAGGCCACGCCTCCCGTGAGCCTGGCTGGACCGTGACCCGGTACAGCCGTCCTTGGTCCCAGACCATCCGCTCGAGGTCTGAGTCCGAAGGGGGCTGTTCCGCTTGCTCCTTGAGAGCGCTCAGGCTGGCGTCAGCCGCTAACGCTGCCTGAAACTCCTGACTGGACGTGGCCAGAATAGCCGAGACTGCCACGTCCCCTGTCAGTTCCCCGGGACCTGTCTCCTGGCCTCCCTCTGACTCGGCAGCCACTTGGTCGGAAGGGGGAAAGCCATCACACCCCTGAGGGGCCCCTAGGGCCCCAGCACTCCCACTGCGTGTGACAGCAGCTATGGCCGCTGCCACTGCGGGTAGTGCCTGCCTTCCCTCGGCTCCCGACCAAGTCGCCAGTCCAGACGGACTAACCTGGCCCTCTGACATCCCAGTGGGGGAGGAACCCTGCACTGAGGCTTCACCTGGCAGCCCTACTCCTCCTGGGACAGCCCTGACCTCATTTGCATCCTTCCCCCCCCCCCCCCCCGCAGCTGTCTGCCCCCTGCTTGTCCCCTCAGTCATCACACTGGAGGACAACAGGGTCCAGTAGGCTTGCTGGCCACAGCCTGGGGTTTCAGCCCAGCTGACAGGAATGACCCCCTCCCCACTAAGGGGAGAGGCACTCATTACATCCCCCACCCCCACATCCCCAAAAACAGGCATGGTAGGTACATTCACAGTATCATCAGGGGGGGCATTACAGGTACATCACATTCTGGGGAATCGGACATCGGGGGGTCAGCGGCCACATACTTAGACACAAGCCGCCCCAGGTCTGTCCCCAGCAAAACACTGGCGGGGATATTTGCGGATACCCCCACCTCCCTTACTCCTCGACCGGAGCCCCAGTCCAAATAGACCTTGGCGACGGGCAGCGCCGGTTCTACTCCTCCAATCCCGGAGACAATGAGGGATCTCCAGGGCAGTAAATCATGGGGTGCCACCAGTTCAGGCCGTACCAGTGTCATTTCAGCGCCGGTGTCTCTAAGTCCCATGGCCACGGCCTGGCCCACGGTGACCGGTTGAACATTGTCAAGGGACCTCCCACCACCCCCACCCACACACAACACAGTGGACGGTTTCCAGGTTGATGACTGGGACGGATCCCTCGGGCGCTGGGGACACATGGCTTTGAAGTGTCCTGGCTGCTTACACAGGTGACACAGGCGGGGTTCCCCCACCGACGTGGAAAGTGCAGCAGGGGCCGGTGCCCACTTGGGCCTAGGGGCAGGGGTAGCAGGTGCAGCGTGCGTCTTACCCCCTCTCCAGCCGACCGGTTTCCGGGCCTCTGAAGTCCTGTTGTTGGTGTATTCATCGGCCAGGGCTGCTGTTGCGGAGGCTCCCTTTGGCTTCCGGTCACGGAGGTACTGCTGGAGATCCTCTGGGCAGTTCCACAAGAACTGTTCTGTGGCGATGAGCTCCTTCAGCTGCTGGACGGTGGAGAGCTCCAACCCGGTGGTCCATTGGTCGACCGCTCTCAGCAAGGCCCGCATGTGATCGGCCCAGCTCTGAGTAGAACCCCGGTGCAAATTCCTGAGCCTTTTCCGGTACGACTCAGGGGTTAAGTTATACTGCTGGACCAGAGCCTGTTTGATGTCCTCATAGCTCAGGATGGTCTCGCTGGGCAGGTACCCGAAGATTTCAAGGGTTTTTCCCCTGAGCCGTGGCGTGAGGAATCTGACCCACTGGTCCTCTGGCAGCTGGTATTGATGGGAGGGCTGCTGGGGAGGGCTGGGGAGGGCTGCTGGAATTGAAGCTTCAGCTGGAGCATTTGTAGCTGGTGCTCACGCTTGGCCTGTGCTTGCTCGCGACGTTCTGCAGCCTCTGATCGCTCGCGACGCTCTGCAGCCTCTGCTTGCTCGCGACGCTCTGCAGCCTCTGCTTGCTCGCGACGCTCTGCAGCCGCGAGGAGGAGCTCAGAGGCTGCCCGGTCTCCAGCCTGGAGACGGTCCATGGCAGCTTGTAGGAGAGCAGCTTGGCTGGGGAGATGGGCAGGTGGAGTGAGGCCCACCGCGGACCTCACCTCTGGCGACTGGCTCCTTGGGGAGCTTTGGCTGTGCCCCCCCTCGCCTTCCACCTCCTCTCCCCCATCTGGACTGCATCCTCCCCGCCACCATTCAAAGCATCGGCCATCTCCTTAGCTCTTTTCCTTGTGATACTGGCCGTCATTGCAACGGATGGTCACTGACACCGACTGCAACCTGATGCACACACACCTTATTGTATCTGGAGTCAGACTGTCTAGTGTTGAGCTGATCTTAAGACTCCAGCGGCAAGAGCTACTGCTGGTCGTCTTTAGTGTCTGGGAGTATGGGTCTCACACTCACACACACTAGTATCTCAATCCCACTTTGCTGCCACCAATATGTGATGAATACCACACCTCGTGCCCACTTGACGTCAACTACGTCGAGCTCACGAGACGTGGTATGGTCACGGGTCTACCAAAAACGTGAAGTTAGCCCTCCAGTGGAGCACGTAAGGTCAGGTTGGTATAGCTTACACACACCTCCTGTCCACGCGGGCACAGAGAGGCAACAAGCTGAGAGAGCCTTTTCACTGCCGCAGTGAAACAGCGACTCCTCAGCCTGGGTATCACATCCGAGTTCTGCTCTTCGAACTGTCTGCATGAACCTGCTTCCCCAACACCCAAAGTATCTATCATCTCGGAACCAACGGTCAAGGAGCTGTTGCCTCCACAATATAGCGAGTTTCAGGATGTCTGCGAAAAAAAAAACCGCAGACAAGCTGCCCCCGCATCGACCATACGACTGCCCAATTGAATTATTACCTGGGGCTGAAATACCCTTCGGCAGCATCTACTCCCTCTCGGAGCCTGAACTCAAGGCCCTGAAGGACTACTTGGACGAGGACCTAAAGAAGGGCTTCATTCGACCCTCCACCTCCCCTGCGGGAGCACCCTTCTTCTTCGTGGAGAAAAAAGACTCCTCTCTACGCCCTTGCATTGACTACCGCAAGCTGAATGATGTTACGGTAAAAAAACGTTACCCTCTCCCCCTGATTTCGGAACTTCTCGAGAGACTCCGGGCGGCGAAAGTCTTTACGAAACTCGATCTTCGAGGGGCCTATAATCTGGTTCGCATTCGCCCCGGGGATGAATGGAAGACCGCCTTTCGCACACGATATGGACATTTTGAATACTTAGTTATGCCCTTCGGACTTTGCAATGCCCCAGCCACTTTCCAACATTTCATTAATGACGTCCTTAGGGACATGCTGGATCTGTTCGTAGTGGTATACCTGGACGATATTTTAATTTTCTCAGAAAATCTCGATCAACATCGCAAACATGTCCGCAGGGTGTTACAAAGACTTTGCGAGCAGTCCCTTTACATCAAGCTCGAGAAATGCGAGTTCGAACAGACCACCACCCAGTTTCTCGGTTACATCATCTCCCCGGAAGGGCTGAGTATGGATCCTCGGAAAATTCAGGCTGTAATAGATTGGCCTCCCCCTAAGAACGAAAAATAAATACAGAGGTTTGTCGGCTTCGCCAACTTTTACCGAAAATTCATTCGGAACTTGTCAAAAATCATTACTCCAATTACCCAGTTAATGAAAAAGACTGTGCCCTTTTCCTGGACACCCGAAGCACAGGAAGCCTTCACCAAGCTTAAATCCCTCTTCACGTCTGCTCCAATTCTGATCCATCCTAATCCAAAACTGCCATTCACAATCGAAGTGGACGCTTCTGACACCGCAGTAGGCACTGTCCTATCACAATGTACGGGAGAAAAGATGCTTTTACACCCTTGCGCCTTCTTCTCTCGCCAAATGTCCCCCGCAGAGAGGAACTATGACATCGGGAATAAGGAGTTACTGGCAATCAAAGATGCCTTCTCGGAGTGGAGACATCTATTGGAGGGGGCCATCAATCCCATAACTGTGTTCACTGACCACCGAAACCTCGAATTCATCCGTTCTGCCCAGAGGCTTTCCGCCAGACAAGCCAGATGGAGTTTTTTTTTTTCTCGATTCAATTTCATTATCACATATCGCCCTGGGTCAAAGAATGGCAAAGCAGATGCCCTTTCCAGGATGTTCTCTGAACCTTCACAGGACAACAAGGGCCAAGCCAGCATTCTACCCGAGAAAAAGGTCTTAGGAGCTACTTACCCAAAGGAACTCCTGGGGTCAATCAAGAAGGCTTATGAAAAGGACCCCTTCCTCACCCACCCAGCAGAAGACGTCAACCTCACCCTCAAGGGTGGCTTCTGGGTATACCTGGGTCAACAACTGTACGTACCAGAAATGGCACGGCTCGATGTACTAAAATATAACCACGATACCAAGTTGGCTGGCCATCCAGGTACAAGAAAGACCCAGGAACTCCTGTCCCGCTCCTTCTGGTGGCCGACGTATAAGAAAGATACTAAAAGGTTTGTCTCCTCATGCACAGTCTGTGCCCGCAACAAGACTCCCCGCTCTTCACCCGTGGGGCTGCTGCGACCACTCCCCATCCCCTCCTGCCCTTGGGGTTCAATTTCTATGGACTTTGTGGTTGACCTACCCCCTTCAAAAGGGATGAACACCATCCTGGTCGTCGTGGACCGCCTTACCAAGATGGCCCATTTCATCCCCTGCAGGGCCCTACCCACCGCCAAACAGACGGCTGACCTAGTATTCCGTGAAATCTTTAGGTTACACGGGGTTCCGGATGATGTGGTCTCTGACCGAGGAGTGCAATTCACCTCTAAATTCTGGAAAGACTTCTGCCTGGCCCTTGGGATCACGGTAAACCTGTCCTCCGCTTTCCATCCCCAGTCTAATGGGCAGACAGAGAGAACAAACCAGACCCTCGAGCAGTACCTACGTTGTTTCATCACTCATTTGCAGGATGACCGGTTGGACCACCTTCCTACGGCCGAGTTTTCCTACAATAATGCGGAACACAGTTCCACCCATTACAGTCCTTTCTACGCCAACACTGGCCTGCATCCAGCTTTCATCCCACGCCTGCCCATCACCTCCACGCTTCCAGCTGTGGCCGAACGCCTGGCAAATTTACAAGAGGCACA